>NC_059105.1:126343163-126667163 GCF_020740685.1 Jaculus jaculus
AAGAGGCAGAGAGAAGGAGCGAGAGAGAGAATGGGTGCGCCAGGGCCTTCAGCCACTGCAAATGACCTCCAGACGCATGTGCCCCCTTGAGCATCTGGCTAACGGGGGTTCTGGGGAGTCGAACCTCGAACAGGGGTTCTTAGGCTTTACAGGAAAGCGCTTAAGCGCTAAGCCATTTCTCCAGCCCAAGACCTTGAAACTTTAAAAGGTTTGAAAGCACCTGAAGCCTCTTTTTAGTGTGGTGTGTTTGGAAAGGGCCAAAGCCTTTAGCGGGGTGGTCTCTTCGGCTCCTTCCCCGAGAATTGGGATTTTCTTATCTACTCCTACCTCTTTTCTTCTCTTTTCTCAAGTGCACATAGCTGGTTAATTCGGTAGGCCCTACTCTCCCACCCTTGGACCCCTGGTCCTCAGTAAGGAGCCCGTATCAACCGTGGTCAGCAGTGTGGCTGTGTGCAGTGGCCGAGGAGGGAGCGCCTTTGGTCGCACGGTGGCGCTCTCGAGCCTCTCAAAGCGCGGGCGGTTGGGGCTCTGCACCTGCTCTTCAAACCAATCCAGTCCGCACCCAGCTGGAGGAGCCGCGCCCCCAGTCCTCTTGGGTCGGAAAGCGCAGAGCGCGCGGGGGACCCGGAGGCCGTAGAGCGAGCGGCAGCCGCGTCCGCCCGGGCGGGGGGTGCCGGGGCTGCGGGCGTCCTCGGGCGCCAGGCTCTTCCTCCAGCCGGCCCTCCACCCACACCGTCCTCGCCCGCCTAGCTAGAGACACGGTTCCCTGCGCGGCTTCGGGGGAACAGAGCCCGCTGGTGGCACCGAGCCTTCTGAGGCGCTTCGGCTTGGAGGGCTGGAGCCGCGGGGAGGCGTCGCGGAGACGGGGCGGCCTCAGGGCGCGGGGGGGAGGAAAGTGCGTGTGCACCTGGGCGTGTGACTTGGCGTGGGGGTGACAGTCTTCGGATCAGGACGGAGGACAGGGCCGGGGACTGAGGCGCAGACCTCTGGTCCCCCGCCCCGCTGGTTCCCGCTCCGGGCGCCCCTCACCATGGGCTTGGGCGGAGTTGGGACGGGCCGAGGCCGCCGCCGGCTGTTGGCTGTCCGGCTCCGTGGGTTCACGGGTGCGCTCGCGGGGATGGCGAGGTAGGATGGGCGACCGACGCGACCCCCGCCGCCTCGCCGCAGCGGTCCCGGGGCGGAGCCGCTGACTCTCCCGTGCGCACACGGGTGTGGACCGAGGCGGCCGCGGCCGCTCGCTTCGCATCTTCTGCCCACTCTCCTGTCTCCGCGCGGACACCATGTCGAAGGCGGCTGGAGGCGCAGCGGCGGCCGCGGAAAGTTGTCCTTCGGCCGCGGCGGCGGGCTCCTCGGCCGCCGCGGGCGTGGAGGATCTGTCCAAAGTGTCGGACGAGGAGCTGCTGCAGTGGAGCAAGGAGGAGCTGATCCGCAGCCTGCGGCGCGCGGAGGCCGAGAAGGTGAGCGCGATGCTGGACCACAGCAACCTGATCCGAGAGGTGAATCGTCGGCTGCAGCTGCACCTGGGCGAGATCCGCGGGCTCAAGGTGAGTGCTGGGCCTGGCCTGGAGGCTTGGCTAGACGGGGCGGGGAGCTAAGCGCCTAGCGGAGGTGGGGCACCGGCATGCTTTCCCTCTCTCCTTCAACAGGTGGTCTCCCTCCCCACTTTCCGGTATGCACCCCTGGTTTCCATCTCCAGCTCTTCGGAAAGTTTTGCAAACTTTGGAGGTTTTTGCTTCCCTTCTTTATCCCATACAGAGAGCGCCTTCTCTCTCCTGTCCTTCTGAGGCCCTAGGGGCGAGTACTAGCGAGTCAAGAAAGAAGGCGATGGGCATGCAGAACCTTTAATTTCCTTGGAAATCTGGAAAATCGATGTTTTGAGGAGCTAGGTGACAGTGACCCAGGGGGAAAAAAAGCCAGCGAGCTACTTAGCACAGGGCCAGGCCATCTTCGCTGTTAGGGGTCGGGTGTAGCTGCTCTGGCACCACCAGCTGGGCTTGTGGGGAATCAGAGGGCGAAGAAAGGACACCACTGCCAAAAGGGTGGAGGGCCTCAGGCTGCTTTGTATTGTCTCCCCTCCCCCAGGCAGAGGAGCATCGGTTCTTGGTTCTCGTATTATTTCCTCGCTCTGCTCCTGTGATGTCCTTGGCCCCTCCTTCAGTTGGTGTCAATTGGAATTGCTTTATTTCCCCTCCCAACACACCCCATTTTGCTACTGATTTTATTCAGCATGGGTTCAGTAAGGGAGGTGCTGCTTCGTTTTTAGCCAGATCTTTCTCTTCTGTTACAAAAGAGGGGACCCAGAAGCCCCACTAACTTTCCTTTCCCCTTGGAGAGCTCTAGGTGCGCCAGCAGTATGCCAGCCAGGTTGCTGCAGACCTGGTGGGGTGGTCGGGAACCGCCCTGCTGGTGGGGTGGCATGCACTGCAAACTTCCTCTCCTCACAGCTTGCCTGGTGCCTCCTAGTATTCCTTCCTCTCATTGTTCTGCTTTTGTTTATAGGAAGTCAGACACAAACGAATTCAGTGCAGGGACCTCAGGGAGCACATTCCCGCAGGCACAAGCTGTTCTGTCCCTTTCCAGTTCCACTCCACTACTCAGGCGGTAGATGTCGTTCCTTAATTGCCTCCATGCCCAGCTCTGGGATTCTGGGGCAAAGAGAAGTGGGAGGGGTCGGGTGTCCTGGTCTCACGTATGTGTAGCCCTAGAGGAGGTGGCTCCCTGAGGCCCAACCTCCCTGTCATAGACTGTGTGAAGTCAGAAATATTTCCACAGTCAAAATCCTAGGGCATGCTCTCTGTCTTATTTTAATTCATTAGTAGCGGATAATTTATGAAGTACCAGGCTCTGGGGAGTTGAGAGGCAGAGTATGATAGTGGGAAGATGATCTCAGAAGTAGGTTTGAATTAAGAATCTTCATATTTCAGGGAAAAAAACTGGGTAATTTCTCAGATCCTCATTTTATTTGTCAATAACATATGAACGATAACATTTATTTCCTAGGGTGTTGAGAGAATAAGTCACAACAGAGTAGGAAGGTTTAATTGGAATTGAGTACAAGATGTGGTGGTTACTGTCACGAGGAGAGTAAATGTGCAGCTCTGGGTGCACCGGATCAGTTTTTTTTCCCCTCTAATTTCTAAGAAAGCTGGACAATAAGATTAGTTTGTCTGTCTCCACAGTAATTTTCTTGACTTGGCCCATTTTCCCCCCTTTGGTTTTTCGAGGTAGCGTCTCATTCTGGCCCAGGCTGACCTGGAATTCACTATGTAGTCTCAGGGTGGCCTCAAACTCACTGCGATCTTCCTACTTCTGCCTGTTTAGTGCTTGGATAAATCTCTCCAGTGCATCACATCTAAATATTTTTAAGGGTGTTAGGAGGGAGTGCAGTTGTACAATTTGGTCAGCTTAAGAAGATGGTTCACCTCTCTGAGATTTAGCCTTCAGGCCTGCTCCAAGGGGATTGTAGCTCCACTAAATGTTACAGAGAAGCAGGAACCCCAACAAGGTCAGAAGTTTTCTCAAGGTCACACAGATGAAGATGTTCACAATAGGCTTAGTTGACATTCTGTACTTTGAATGTTTGGGGCCAAAAGGGCATGGTGAAAGGAGATGTTGGCTGGGGTGCTCATGTACAAGGAACACCCTTAAAAATATTTAGATGCGATGCACTGGAGAGATGGTTTAGCAGTTAAGACATCTGCCTGCAAAGCCAAAGGACCCAAGTTTGATTCCTCAGGACCCACTTTAAGCCAGATGCACAAGGTGGTGCATGCATCTGGAGTTCATTTGCAGTGGCAAGAGGCCCTGGCATGCCCATTCTCTCCCTCCCTCTTTCTCTTTGTCTCTCTTAAAAAATGCATATTAAGTAGAGTGAACACATGTCAACATCCAGGTTATTCTGACCTGCAATTCTGTCAGGGGCTGCTTTGGAGGAACTGTACCTCTGTAGTCTGATTGAATTAATTTCACTTGGCCCCTAAGCCCTACTAAAAAAGAACAAACTAAAACAATTATTCTATAACATGGTAATATGGGTTGAAACTTTGGGTGGACTTAAGTTTTCAGACACTTGGATATTATCTTGAGGCCTATGAAGACATTGAAAGAAAATCTAGTGTTTTGAAAAAGAAATTCCGTGTCTTAATGTCTCAGAATTGAAGAAGCTGGCTTATGGGGTTATTAATTCAAGCTGGTTGCTTAGCTGTTCATAAGAGGTAAAGTGAATAGCTCAAAATTGGAAATAAATCATATTTCCAAGAAAATTTAATAATTGGGAGAAGGAGCTGTGATAAAAGTAAGTGGTCCCCAAACTCTGCATACACCCAATATCACCAGTCAGTTCTGTTTGCATTACTGTTAGGAGAAGTCAGGCATGGTTCAGTACAGTCACATGGAACATTTATTCATATGAAGGACATTATTGGAGCTCTCTGTCACATGGCAAGCATGTTAAACATTTTTGAAGATTAGCAGAATTAATTTTGTTTAGCATTATTTTGTCTGAATGGTCACAGCTTCTGATTTCCTCTAGGTAGAATAGAAGGGAGACTAGATGGGAAGAGGAAAGAGATCAGTGGGAGTGATCAGTGAGAGGGGGACAAGAGAAGGCAGCAGGGGGATGAATATAATCAGAACACATTATATATTTGTATATATATATGAGAAAATGGCATAATGACACCAATTACATCAATTAATATATGCTAAAATATAAAATAAGAAATGGTCCATAAATACATATTGTGTTCACTGTATGCAGGGCACCATGACAGGTATGTGTTATGTACAAAGACAGACATTAGAATCTGCTTCCGAGATTGCAAAATCTCTACATGAGTAAAGGAAAGTTGATATTCTATGCTCAAGTATGTCATATACATTAAGCAATAAAAGAAAGAAATTACCTCACTCATGCATTTCTGGGTGATAGTCTGGTGCTGAGGGGCACTTCTCAGAGGAATCATTCATGTGTTTAAGCATGCATAGATGAAAAGATGATATGTTCTAGTTGGAATACACAGACATAACCAAGGCTTATACTTATTTGACAGAAAGGAAGCTAGAGGCAGAGAGAGGAGGGAGGCTTTAAGGTCTGGCCTGAATTTATTCATTTTCCCAGCAAAAGAGGAGGTGTTGTGGGTTGTTAGTAGGAGGGGCTGAACATACAGAGAAGATTTTGTTTTTATTCAATTAAAAAAAACCAAAAAACTTTAGTCATGCATGGTGGTGCATGCCTTTAGTCCCAGCCCTTGGGAGACAGAGGTAGGAGGATCACTGTGAGTTCAAAGCCACCCTGAGATTACAGAATGAATTCCAGGTCAGCCAGAGCTAGAGTATGAACCTACCTCAAAAACCAAAACAATAAAAAAAATCTTTATTTGTACGCCGGGCATGGTGGCACACGCCTTTAATCCCAGCACTCGGGAGGCAGAGGTAGGAGGATTACCGTGAGTTCGAGGCCACCCTGAGACTCTATAGTGAATTCAAGGTCAGCCTGGGCTAGAGTGAGACCCTACCTAGAAAAAACAAAAACAAAACAAAACAAAACAAAACAAAAAAATCTTTATTTGTGAGCAGAGAAGGATAGAGCGTGACTGAGTATGGACTTACCAGGGCCTCTTGCCACTTGAAATGAACTCCAGACACATGAACCACTTTGTGCATCTGGCTTCATGTGGGTATTGGGGAATTGAACCCAGGCTGGCAGATTTTACAAGCAAGTGCCTTTAATCACTGAGCAATCTTCACAACCCCTCCCCCCTTTTAAGACCATTGTGACCAAGGAGTGCATGGACTGCAGTTAATGAGGGAAGACCCAGATGGTAGATAAAGGCAGGGGGAAGGGAACAAACAGAGGTTGGCAAGGGTAAGGCTAGAGGTCATAAAGTGGCCCTGAGGGACAAAAGGAAGTGGTGGGCATTGGAAATAATGAAGCAGAATTGTTGGTAATGTTGAGTGAGAGAGTTGAAAGTAAATTGCCTGGGCTTCTTCTCCTGGCTTTACATTTCTTTCCTCTTTAGTCCTTCTTCAGGAGTGAAGGGCTTGGCTGACAGATGTTTTATAGTTTACTTTATAGTCTTGTCAGGGGGAGTGTTGGAATGCACCCATGTTTAAAAGAAGTAACTCCTTTTTCTTAATGCTTCTAGTTCTGGATTGTGTGGTGGAGGCATAGGTCAGAGTTCTTCAGGCACTGGCTAGCAGAACCACCATTATTTCTTCCCTACAAAATCATAGTACTTCTTTTGCTGTATGTATGACTGGTGAATAGGTGGGTGCAGAATGCAGTTTTAGATTTCTTAAGTTTCAGGTGACTACAGTGGGGGTGCCATATTGGATATATAGAGGAATGAACAATTGAGGCCTCTGTTCTTCTGACTCCAGTGGAAATGGAAGTTTGACTTAGTAGGCACACATATGTATGCATGTGGCTATACTGTAATCACTTCAAGAGAGAATGTGTAAGATTATGGTGTAGAGGGAAGAAATGAACCCTTTTTCTTTCTTTTAAGAATATATTATTTATTTATTTGAGAGAGAGAGAGAAAGAGAAGGGGCAAGTCAGGGCCTGTAGGCACTGCAAATAAACTCTGGATACATGTGCCCCCTTGTGCATCTGGCTTATATCGGTCCTGGGGAATCAAACAGGGTCCTTTGGCTTTGCAGGCAAGTGCCTTAAATGCCAAGTCATCTCTCCAGCCCAAGAAATGGACCTTCTTTATATTGGGATAGACCTTTTGAATGACTACTATGGAGGAGTGACATAAAATGAGCCCTGATGATTGTGTAGAATCCAAAGGATAGATAGCATTGACAGGAGAGAGGAGAAAGACTGCTGTAGTCAGAGTTGGTGGTACTCAGAAAGTGATTTTCACCTTCTCCATGTGTTCAAGCCACCAGTATCCTTTTGCTTGGACCATGTAGTCTCCTCATTGGTCTCCATCATTTTATTGCTTTTGCATTTGCCCTATAGTTTTCTGGAATCATCTTTATCACATGACTGCTTCTTCATTTCACTTAGATCTTTGCTCACAAAAGCTGTCTCTTAAAACAGTTTTTAACTATTATATGTTACCACTTTCTATACTTGATTTTGAATGCTGTAGGTAGAATGTTAGGGTCTTTTCTCAGTAGTAAAGTAGGTGCCAGGAATAACCCTGGATTCTTCTAGAGCAATAGAGTGGCCAGAGGTAATGTTTTCTAAGAAGTACCATTTGGGGAAAGGCAGTAAAGTGTTAGGAGCTCATTGTGGTTCATGGACTTTTCTGGGGTTGAACAGAAGTATGTGAGTAGAGTGGGATGTGCAGGACTGAAATGCCCTTAGAAGGCATTTTCCCTAGTGGGGGCAGGGCTGGGTACTGGGATTGACAGTGCACCTGTGGTCTGAAATCTGAAATCTAAGCAGAATTTGATCACTGTGTGGATGCTGCTTTAGAGCATCTAAGCATGTTCTAGGTCACAAGCAGTCCCTCGTCATCCTCTTCCCCCTTTTCTCTCATTCTGAAGACAGAATGTAGGCTAGGCTGTTCTAGAACAGACTATCCAGTCCAGGCTGGCCTGGAACGCCCAGCCATCCTCCTGCTTAAGGCTCCCACATGTTAGGATTATGATGATGAGTCACTGTGTTGGTCACTTTATTTATTGAGAGTGGCCAGGGAGCCTTGACTCTCATTGATTTCCTGTTTGTTAACTGGCTGTTCTATAAATATAAATGAGTAAAGCCATATGAAATACAATTTCTCCAGCTATACAAGAACCATAATTATTTTTCCCTTAAAATTCTGGTGTAGCACTGGATTAAAAAATGCAAATAGATTATTATGCATAGAACATCTATTAGTTTAACCTTTACGAAAAGCTATAGACCTTCAGGTTCCTACCATCCTCTCACCTCCTCTCTTACCTTCCTAGAGAATTCACCAGTTCCAGGTGATCCCATTAGAGGAGTCAGGGCTGGATGCTGCCTCCTTTCAATGGTTGTCTCTCTTTTCAGGACATTAACCAGAAACTCCAGGAGGACAATCAGGAACTGAGGGACCTCTGCTGTTTTCTCGACGATGACCGGCAGAAAGGCAAAAGAGTGTCCCGGGAGTGGCAGAGGCTGGGCCGCTACACAGCTGGTGTAATGCACAAGGAGGTGGCCCTGTACCTGCAGAAGCTGAAGGAGCTGGAGGTGAAGCAGGAGGAGGTGGTGAAGGAGAACATGGAACTCAAAGAGCTTTGTGTGCTTCTGGATGAGGAGAAGGGCGCGGGCTGTGCCGGCAGCCGGTGCTCCATCGACAGCCAGGCCAGCTTGTGCCAACTGGTGGCCTCCGCGGCGCCGTGCGTGAGGGATGTGGGCGATGGCAGCAGCACCTCCAGTACTGGCAGCACCGACAGCCCTGACCACCACAAGCACCATGCGAGTGGGGGCAGCCCCGAGCACCTGCAGAAGCCTCGGGGCGAGGGCAGCCCAGAGCACTCCAAGCACCGGAGCGCCAGCCCCGAACACCTACAGAAACCTAGGGCTTCTGGCACCCCAGATCACCCAAAAGCACTGAAAGGTCCCAGCCCTGAGCACCAGAAGCCCTTGTGCAAAGGCAGTCCTGAACAGCAGAGGCACCTGCATCCAGGGAGCAGCCCGGAAATGCTGCCCAAGCACGTGCTGAGTGGGAGCCCCGAGCATTTCCAGAAGCACAGGTCGGGGGGTAGCCCCGAGCACGGCAGGCACAGCGGAGGAAGCCAGGAGCATCTGCAGAGGCACTCGCTTGGCGGGAGCCTGGAACACCTTCCCAGAGCCAGGGGCACCAGCCCGGAGCATCTCAAACAGCATCTTGGGGGAAGCCCTGACCTCAAACACGTAGGAGGAGGTGGCGGTGGAGGCAGCAGGGAGGGCACCCTGCGACGGCAGGCGCAAGAGGACACTTCGCCCCATCACCGGAATGTCTACAGTGGCATGAACGGTGGGTCAGTACGTGCTGGGCAACTCAGCAGACAGCTGGAATAGGTGATGGCTGCAAAAGTCAGCCTTACCAAGCAAGAGCTAGCTCTGGCTAAGGGGTAGATAGGGAGGAGATCTGACATTTGCTCTGAAATCATGAAAGTGTCTCCCCCGCACATTTCTTTAATTTTACCCAGCTGTTACCCAGAAAGACTCTGGCAGAGAGGTGCTCGGGGCGGGAGAGAAACAGTATCTCCTTGGGCGGCTGAGTTGCCAGGGTGAAATTTGTTCTCTAGTGGGTAAGGGTAGGTTCTTTGACAGTTTCGTGGTTGTGCTGTCTCTTACCAGGGATCACTTGTAGGATGGTGTTCTAATGATTTGCAAATTCAGTTAGTAGTTTTTATGGGAAGAAATGAATATTTTCAAAGCAACACTGCAAAGAAATATCACATGCCTAACATGCTGCATGTGGGTTTACTTGATGCTTGTAGATATGCCTTTTTCTTGAGACTTTTTTGTTTTAATTGAGTTGGGGACCGATGTACAAATCTGACTTTTATTTGTATTTAAAATGTAGCAAATAACTCCTTCACTATTCACAACCTCCACCCTCTTCTCAAGGTTTCCTAAGCATCTTTGACCCAGATGCTCTTAATGTGCAACATCTCTCTGGGGCATTTAAATGTGTCTTAAAAATGGGCAGACAGGTTTGAAGCTGCTTTGGTTTGTATCTAAAGCTGCGGGCTTCTTTGTTGTTTGTATTGGAGGTTGGTGGCAGAGAGAAACCAGTTCCAATCTTGTGCTGAGGTCTGAAGGAGCCAACAGTGGCAGCTGATATGTCCTGATTGCTATGGGCAGCCTTGACTATACACTTCTCTACAAGAGATCAAAAAATCGTTTGGTTTTAGTATGGAGTGGTTCATTGGCCATGATGCTTGGCTTCACAGTCTGGAATGGGTTAATGTGAAGGTGTATCTAATGAATTTTTTATTTAGTGATAACTTTTTAATAAAATTGAAAAAACCTATGTGTAGTATGTTAAGGAAACTTTCCAATAAACTAAAAAGAAAGTACTGAGGGATAGGTTATTCACTAAAAAAATAGTTCTTTTCTTTAACTAGTTTATTTTTATTTTAAAACAATTGCTATTTATTTACAAATCTTCATTACAAATAATTACTGGCTACCATGTGATATATTGATCCTGTCTATAATGTAAAATAACTAGATAGATCAAGCAAATTAGCATGTGCATCCCTCGACGACTTACCCATTAAATTTTATGAGGGAACATTTGGCATTTTCTCAGTTATTTGGAGATATAAGATACATTGTTATGGATTCAAGTCATCCTGCTGTGTAGCAGATCTCAGGCCTACTCCTCCCATCTGAGTGAATCCTGTGCTTTTCGATTAGCTACTGCCATTTCCATCACCTCAGCCTCTAGTGATCATCATGCTCCTAATTCTGTGGGTTCAATATGAGTAGAGCCATGTACAAGTGAGGTCTTGTGACACTTGTCTATCTGTGCCTCGGTGGTTTCACGTATTATAATGTTCTTTAGTTTCATGTAAGTTGTTGTACATGACATTTCCCTCTTCTTATGACTTAATCATATTCTACTATACATATATGAATATATATATGTATATATATACATATATATGTGTGTGTGTATGTGTGTTTTATATATTTGCAAGCAGAGAGATACAAAGAGAGAGAGAGAGAGAGAGAGAGAGAGAGAAAGAGAAAAAGAGAGAGAGAGTATGTGCACACCAGGGCCTTTACCCACTGCACATGAACTCCAGATATATGTGCCACTTTGTGCATATGGCTTTACATGGGTACTGGGGAATTAAACCTGAGTCATTAGGCTTTGCAGGCAAGTGCCTTAACTGCTGAGCCATCTCTCCAATACTATGAAATATTTTCTTATGTCAGTCATCCACTGATGGAATGCTTAGGTTAATTCTGTATCTTGGCTATTGTGACTATTATTATAATAAGCATGAGGGTGCAAATATCTATTTGACACCTTGATTTCATTTCCTTTGGATGTATTTCCAGAAGTGGGATTATTGGATTAGAGTGGTTCTTTGGACAGTTCTAATGGAGAGCTTTAATACATAAACATACTGTAATTTGATCACATTCTCATCCTATCCTTTTCCCCCTTCCCCATCTCAATTCCATTGGCAACCCTTCTCTTTCCATGCAGTCTTTCCTCTATTTTGGTGTCTCATTTCTTTTGTTATCCTCCATCTGCCATGAAGTGGCAGAAAGAGTATGAGTGCTGCTACCACTACTAAAGAGAGGAAGTTTCTCTATGGAGAGAGGGGTAGACATTGAAGTGACTAAACTGAAATTAAGAGGCTGTTGAGAGCTCAGCACTAAGTGAGACTGCTCTATTATCTAGTTTTTGAGGAACTGCTATACCATTTTCTTTCACTTATATTAAGAAATCATCGGGATGGAGAGATGGCTTAGCGGTTAAGCGCTTGCCTGTGAAGCCTAAGGACCCCGGTTCGAGGCTCAGTTCCCCAGGTCCCACGTTAGCCAGATGCACAAGGGGGCACACATGTCTAGAGTTCATTAGCAGAGGCTGGACAAGCCCTGGCGCACCCATTCTCTCTCTCTCCCTCTATCTGTCTTTCTCTCTGTGTCTGTCGCTCTCAAATAAATTAAAAAAAAAATTTTAAAAAGAAATCATTAGGTTCTTTCCAACAATGTGTCATTTGTTTTTGCATTTGCATTTCAGTAGTTATCTTTCATTTTTTAATAGAAGCCATTCAAACTGGTGTGTGGTGATACATCATTATATTTCATTTAGTTTACATTTGGATTAATTATACTGAGCATGTTTCTGCATACCTTTTGACCATATGTATATTTGGTTTTGAGAAATATGTTTCAAGCCTGTTGTCCATTTTTAAAAATTAGGTGATTTTCTTTGGTATTGGAAGAAGTGAGCACTTCATAGAGTTTGAGTAATCAGCTTTCATCAGATGCATGGTTTGAAACTATGTCCCCCTTTCTGTGGCTGCCACTTCACCTTGTCAGTTGCTTCCTTTGCTATGTGGAGCTTTTTAATGTGTTGCAATCCTATTTTATACATTACTTTGTTGCCTGTGTTTTGGTGGTCTTATCTAAAAATCGTTGCCAGGCTATTGTCTTGGAACTTGTGCCCTATGGCTTGGTTGAGTAATTTTACAGTTTCAGTTTTATATGCAATTCTTTAATCCATTTTCATTATCTCATGTTGATTTTCATGTATGCTGTATGATAAAGATATCTAATATTTTGTATTAGGTATAATAGTTTTTTTTAGACTAGGATTTTTTTATATAAAATTATATCATTAGCAATAACAGGCCGTTTTACTCCTTTCTTTTCTGTTAGGATACTTTTTATTTCTATCATTTACATAATTACCCTGGCAAGAATTCCAGTCCTGTGTGAAATGAAATGATGAGAGTGGGCATTTAGAGGAAAATGTTCACATTTTCCCTGTTGAAAACTGATATTAGTCACAGGTTTGCTACATTGGCCTTTTCTATTCTGAGGTCTCTGTATTTGATATGTTGATTTCTTTTTACATGAAAGGATATTGATGTTTTTTCAAATATTATTCATGATTTTATCAAAAGTATTCCTCTATTTTAATCAATGTATGATTTACCTGAAAAGATTTAGGTACAACTTTGAAATAATGCTATCCATTTATTAAGTTATATCTTTATATAAAGATGAAAATACATTGTGACTTATTGTTGCCTGGATTCATGTAAACTTAGTCATCCATGCAAATATTTCTTGAAATTTAACAATGCATATTATTGAATAGATATGTTTCTCAGGCAAATGCCGTAACCTCTAAGCCAGCTTCCCAGTCCTCTTGTGTCTGTTTTTAAATTATTTATTTATTTATTTGAGAGATAGAAAGAGGGAGAGAGAGAAGAGAGAGAGAAAGAGAATGGGCACACCAGGGCCTTCAGCCACTGCAAATGAACTCCAGACACATGTGCCCCCTTGTGCATCTGGCTAATGTGGGTCCTGGGGAATTGAACCTAGGTCCTTTGGCTTTGCAGCAAACTCCTTAATTGCTAAGCCATCTCTTCAGCCCCTCTTGTATCTGTTTTTTAACCAAAGAATTGAGATAAGCCAGAATGAGAAAGATAACTTATAAACCATTACATTTTATTCATAAATATCAGGGATATGAGAGAGTGCGAGGGTTTGATGACTCAAGAAGGGAAAGTGGACATACCCATTGTCTGGAGAGAGGAAAAGTAGATTTGGCTAACCAAGGAAAGGAGAATGGGTCTTGAGAGCCCATGTGGTAGAACAAACATGGGCCCTGGACACAAAAATATTAAAAAGGTGTGTGTTTTGAAAGAAATGAAAAGACCATAAAAATAGTTACAGAGAGGGAAGGACATGGTCTTACCAGTGAGGAGACCCAGGTGTGGTGATGTGAACAGCCCAAGAGCCAGAAAGTGAATCTCTTTCTATGAGCCTAGTTAAGATATTTGGAGTCAGGGCTCAGGAAGAAGTTGGCATGCCTATTTCAAGTTTTGAAAGCCAATTGGCCTGGGCTCAGAGAAGGTGTTCCCCAACACCTGGGGGCAGCATGCACTCAAGAGAGAGAGAGAGATATGATTGGTTGAAGTGAGAAGTCACTGAATTCCAGTTCTGCAGCTGAGGTAGGTGGATAGAGAGTGTGACATAGGAAATATTTCCCACTGTGAGCCTTTTCTCTATCTGCCTTTTTGAAAAAAATTTTTAAAGGTAAGGTCTCACTCTAGTCCATGCTGACATGGAATTCACTATGTAGTCTCAGGGTAGCCTTGAACTCATGGCGATCCTCCTACCTCTACCTCCCAAGTGCTGGGATTAAAGGCGTGTGTCACCATACCCGGCTCTATCTGCCTTTTAGCTAAAGTACCTGACTAGTTCTTCTCAGAGGCAATATTGGTAGTTATCAGCAAAGAAGAGAAGAATAAACCCAACTCTCTTTTCGTGTTGTCTTCTTTCTTCTAAAGGTCAGAGAATTTCATAATTACCTTGGGCAAGTTCCCTTGGCTTTATTTGCACACATTATAGTGGACAATAACTGTACTTCCCCTGGGAGTTTACACAAGGTCCATGTATAAGTGTTTTGGCTTGTGGCTGTGAATGCTGGGGTTCTAAGTCATCTTCCTAATAATTTCTTGCTGCTTTTTAAGGTTATTTCTTGACATGGAGAAAATGGTCAAAAGCCCTTCCTCTGGTTCACAGTTCTTCAATAGTGACATTGATGACAGTTTGGATTGCCACATTGTATGAGGTGCTCCATTGTAGGAGGCTTAACAGTCATCAATCTTGGGATCTACCCATGAAAAAGTCTCTAGACACTGCCAAATATTCTGGGGAAGGATGTAGACAAAATTAAAGATGGAGTCTTGCTATGTTGCCTAAACTGACCTAGAATTAGTGATCCTCTAGTTTCCATCTCTACTTTCCTAGTGCTGGGTTTATAGGGTGTGTCACAATCTCATTACTTCTGCTCTTCATGGCAGTGGTTTCCAATCTAGCTACAGATTAAAGCCACGCCAGTAGCTCTGAAAATCTATCAGTGGTTGAACTGCATACTCAGAGATACAGATAAGAATTGATCTCAGTCTAGCCCTGGGCACTTTCAAAGAAGCATTGCCCCCCCCACCACCTCCTGTTCTGCACAATTCATAACTCATAACCCCATGGTGAATACCAGAAATCCCACTGAGAAGGGCTTTCAGTAGAATTGGGGTCAGGGAGGAGGGAAATGATGGTACCAGCACATGATATGTACAAAGATTCTACTTAAAAAAATGCTTATCAGGTGAGCTGAAGGAACCGATCAGGTAAAACTCCTCCTGTAAGTGGCTCTTGCTGAGATCACAGTGTGAATGAAAGTCTCAAAAACTCAAGCATCTCAGGAAGAAAACTGGTTTCAGTCTTTGCTTTGTCTGACTCCCAGATGGGGAAAAACTAGTCTTAGCAGGTACTGTGAAACTTTGTTTCTGTGTACTCTAGACAAGATGAAATGCTACTAGGTATGGGTTTAAATTTGCCTTTTTGTTCAGTGAGGTTGTTTGATTAATTTGGGAGAAGCACTAGTATATGAGTTGTGCAAGATGCCCTCCCTCCCCCACCTCCTTGTTTTGCTAAGGGTAGTGGACGTTGGTTGTATGTATAGATCACGAAAGTCTTGGAAGACAATGCTACATTCCAAATCTCACACTTCATAGATCTTACTTATTGTTCCAGGTTTTATGCTGAGGCTATTAATTAAGTAAGGAAGTCCACAGATAAAACAAAGTGGCCTTGTCTATGAAATCAAGATAACATGTATAGGGAGGAAGTCAGCAGGATTGTTCTGAAGCAAAGTTGTCTGTAATTATGTAGCAATACACTAAAGCTTGAATTATTTTTCCAATAAATCTTTTATTTTGATTAGAAAAAGTTAGAATATCATGAATATGTTTGGACAACAGAAAATGAGACTCTTATGGAAGTCCTTCAGTTATGGAATATTAGAACTGATTCTAAGGGAGGTCCTCCACGTTTATTTCCTGTTTTGTGAACATAGATGGTTAAAAGAATAGAGAATGTTTTTGCTGTAGCTTGTTTGCTATGACAATCTGGCAACCTTATATGCACTTTGAAAGGACATGGATTTGAGAAGTTTTGAAAAATAAAATTGATTTGTATGTACAAAGCACATTGTGTTAATCATAGACTGTGTTTTGGTATTATAGCACAGAAAGCTTAATATTATAAATGTAGTTTATTTATGAAAATTTCAAAGTCTCTGAGAGCCAAGTTGGAGACTTAGATGGTTTAGAAAATATTAGCTAGAGCAATGAAAGCTTTTCAGTTCAACTGAAAGTAATAGTACAAAGCTATACATGTTCTTTGAGTCTACTGAGCCATTTTATTCTTTTCTGTAAGATTATCAATTTTTGTGCACGTATATGTATATATTTATATCCATTTTAATACTCTAAAATTGAACCTAGCAATGACATTTAGTTGATTGGTCAAACAAATGTTTAAATACGTTTGGCATACAGCCACATAAAATAGTTACTGCCATGAATTAAAAGAATCTCTTGTAATTGGTTATCATCCTGTCATTTTTAGACCCAGTTGTAATCACTTAAGTGTTTATATGCTCTGACTTATTGCAACTTTTCAGGAGACATAATAGAAAACAGTATGATCATTACATTTTATCTGAAATAATTTAGAACAAAGTATGGAAAGTAAAAACCCTTCTTATTCCATGCCACTATAGAATAACAAAACAAAGAATCACATTAGAATTTTCAAAAATGTCAGATTGTAATAGATATGCATATATTCAAAAATACATGGACATATAAATACAATATCAATACAACATGTATAGACTATTTATTCAGTTATTATAATGACATATTATTCTGGAAGCACTTGTATAGGGAATTCAGTTAAGCCCCACTGGTAAAAAATAAAAACATGAAGCCAAATTTTGCCAAAGCTGAAATAAAAAAATGATATGTTTTATTTGTGCAACATCATGGGGTGGCATACTCTTAGTGGCAATATGTTTTCCAGACTAAGGCTTCTGACCTTAGGCTTTAAATTTTCTCAAACTTCACCCATGTACTTCTGGTGGTTAGTGATTGAACTGTATCTTCATTAACTGCTCCTGATGGATATTCTTTTTTTTTTTTTCTGAATGTTTCATTAAAAAATAAAGCTACCATTCTGTCAGTTGTATACCTTTCCACCCACAGGTGGTCGAACTCATTTTGTCATTGTTTCTCAATTCTGTTTTGCTGTTCTAATGGTCCAACAAAGCATGGGAAGTAGATAGCTACATTGCTTATAACTGTGTCTAAAACAAAATACATGACCTTGAGGTGTCCTTCTGTGAATAAAGTATCATCCTTCTCTGAGTATTTTGCCTTTTCAATGTTTGTTCTTTATTTTCTGAGTCTTGATTGTACTTCAGATAATTGAAGTATTTCTTTAATCAAAGAACTCACATAATTCTTGGGTACTTTGGCATAACCAAGTTGCGCTTAGTGGCATTTTAATATGTAATATTTTAATTTGGGTGCATATTTATGTTGAGCATTGTGCACATTTGAGAATTCATTTTGACTTTGATTCTGAGACATATTAGTGATAATTTCTTATTCTGAAGTAGGTGGATTTTTCAGAGTGCTAGGAAATTTGAGCTTCTACATCATTAGTAGGCCATGGAATACTTGAGAATAGACATGAAATCTCAGCACTAATTTATGAGCATCTGTAATCTGTAGTAGACTGAGGTTCAGGTAACTGCTGTGCCTGACACAAATTGATTTCTATTTAGAGTGCTATTCAAGTGTTTCCATTAGGAAGAACTGCTGTTATTTCTTCAGCAGAGGAGGCAGAAGAGGTGTTTAGAACCAGGAAAAGGGCTAAGGGCGTACCTGGTTGCATTATCATTCACATAAGAGCAATAATCTTCCTTTTACCAAGGTAAAAGGTAGTCACTGGGTTATGTACATGTAGCTTCTCATTTACAGTGTTTATATAACAAATGATGATGCGTACTGTGGAGCTTCTGTTACCTAATTATTATGGAAGAATATAAGAAGGTAGGAGTGTTTTGTTCTGGTCCACAGTTGAAATTAGGCACATAGGATAAATATAACTTGAGAAATGATACTTATTTCATTTTAATTTTTAATTCTTTGTAACCCTAGATATTTAGGTCTTCTCTAGCTTTTTTTTTATGAGACAAGGAAAAATAAGTTCAATTTCATAATTTCTCAGAGGCTATATTTGCATTATTTACGTCCTTTTCCTCCCTTCCTAGTGTTCTTCCTATCCCCTTTTCCTCCTTGCATACACACAGCATTTAATATCCTATATATATACTTAATGGACTTTAAACACTTTGACTTAAAAGATATTGTATGACTTATGTCATTCCTGCCTGTTCAACCTTCATTTTCAATTACACAGAGGAAGATGAGTCTTTTCATTTTTTGCACTGTTTTTCCTGATAGTACAGTTGTAGGATAGGATGTGATAACATTTTAAAATATGTATTTGCACGTGTGTGTGTGTGTGTGTGTGTGTGTGTGTGTGTGTGTATGTTGGGCGGTGAGTCAGGGCCTCTTGCCACTGCACATTAACACCATATGTTTGCACCACTTTCTTTTTTTTTTGTTTTTGCATCTGGTTTTGGAATTGCACCCAGGATGGCAGGCCTTGCAAACAAGTGTCTTTTAACTACCAATCCATCTTCTCAGGAATTGCAAGGTGGTAAGTGATGTTTCCTAGTTGGCTTTTCAATTAAACTTCTGCTCACAATTATAAATGAAACAGAAAGTTCTCATCTTCTAATTATTGAGGGATCTTAAATCATTTGGGAAAACATGTGATCTCATTTTTGTGTAGCTATAACTTCCTATGGACCTGTAATGGCTAGTGAAAATGTTTTTATTTTATTTTTTATTTTTGTTTATTTTTATTTATTTATTTGAGAGTGGTAGATAGAGAGAGAAAGAGGCAGAGGGGGAAAGAGAGAGTGAATGGGCATGTCAGGGCCTCCAGCCACTGCAAATGAACTCCAGATGCATGTGCCACCTTGTGCATCTGGCTTATGTGGTTCTTATGGAATCAAGCCTCGAACCAAGGTCCTTAGGCTTCACAGGCAAGTGTTTAATCACTAAACCATCTCTCCAGCCTGTGAAAACATTTTTAAAGCAAATTCATTGTGTGTGTGTGTGTACATGCATACTCCTTAGTTGATATGTTAGGCACTGATGGACAACCTAAGACAGTTGGTTATAATGGGTTATAAAGCTCTTATTGCCTAATATCCTTACTGTAAATTTCCTATATTTAGATACTTGGATAGCACTGTGATACAGTTATCTTAGGAGTTCAGAACAGTAATGTGCCATAGTGGATGTCAGCTAGGACCCATAGGCCATCCCATATAGCAGAGGTGTTTGGTGGTCTTTACAATCTAGGTTTGTGTAAGAACACTCTGCTGTTTGCTTAATGACAAAGTCCCCTTTCATTTTTCAGAATGTATCCCTGTCATTACATGATACATGCTGTATGCATGTGTGCAGTTTGTTTTACTTTGGTTGAGAATAGATATCTATTTTAATGCTAAAGAAAAGAAATTAGGATAATATAGCTCTGTTTGGTTCAGAAAGACACAGAATCATAGAATTTAGCTGTAAAGTACTGTGTATTAGAGATATGATTAAAACCCTCCTATTTTCTGAAGGAGAAAATTGACTTACAAGGAAATTTAATGAATTGCCCAACGCCTCTTGCCAATAAGTAGAAGACTAGTGGAGCTCAGGTACTCCCAGGGCACAGACCAGTAATAAAGAAAGCATTGATTGTTTTAGCCTCCAAGGTGTCAGGGGCACTGGTAATGGAGCAAGAATCCAGTTGGAGATCCCAGAGAAGCAAAGATATGCAGTGATGAGATAGTGAAGCAGATAGCTTAGAGAAGTACCAGAGAAAACCTGATGATCTAAAAGGTTAGCTCCATCTACTTCCTTGGGGTTCTTTGACCCATCTAGATGCGGTACATAGTTCTTCAAGAAAAATAGTACTCCAGTCACCACCTGGGCTTCCCACTCTTACTGCTCACATGGACTTTCCCTGCCCCATGTCCAAATTCTTTCCAGAGTGGAATTTTGGAAAAATGGCCTGACCTTGAGTCCCCACAACCCACTAACATTAACAGCCAACATGCTGTGTATGTCTGGAGTTGGCTTCTAGGCTGCAAGAAACAGAAGTAAAGGAGATCAGGAGCAAATCAATCAGCCAGATGGCAATACAACTGTTGTCAAGGAGCTGTGCTTTTTAATAGGTCAGTATACTGCAAGCAAAACTAATTAATCCAGCTATTCTGACCTATGCCACTATATGAGAAATAAAGTACAATGTACTGTACTTTGATGTCATTTACAAGGTCAGGATATCTGAGTAGCAGATTTTTGTTCAAAGGAGCTTGGTCTATTGAGCTGCTCTTGAGAATTTGAATTATCCATGTTCATTAATTGGGCATAGCTCCCATTTCTCTAGACAGCAAATACCAATTTACCCTTCCATGCCAGCAGAATAAAGCACTGAATGATGAGACCTTAGTGATATCTGTAGATGATAAATTAGATGTGATATAACAGGAAAGGATCTAAGAATCAACTTGAAATGTCAGGGAGAGTGAAAATAGCAAGCAAAGACAATTGAGAGACATTGATTGGTGGTATTTTTATTTAATAATTTTTAAAAGCAGGACTGTGACACTGTGTATATTGCCTGTGGGCTTAGGTTGATTAGTGATGAAAACCTTTTCCTTGTATCAAAAGCTACCCAGAATTGCCCTTCCTATGGAGCCATAAGGGCAGCTGGCTAAATCTACCTGCTTGTTGTCTATATGAGGACCTTTATGAAAGTTACATTTATGATTAAGACACTTTGAGGTCTAGGAATAAGCCTTACTTAGGTAATTTGCCATGAATGGCTTTTCTTGTTTAGTGACTTTCATGAGAAATCATTGGAAATTGAGTTTCTCAAAATTTGTGGAAAAACAGGCATGCCAATCATTAAGGTTTTAAGTATATCTTCAGCACTTAAATAGAAATTTTAGCACTTCATACTTAATTTCTTTAGCTTTTAAGCGTAGCAGTATCACAACTGCTTACTTTTGGGATTATTGGTTTAGCATACCTTTGGAAAAAATTTAGCCAGGATTTATATAGTCATGAATACAAGGGAGACTAAAAAGAAAGAGTTTGGCCAGTATTATTATGACAAAGTATATGTATTTTGCATGTATGAGTGTCTCTGTGGAATGTCACTCATATGTTAAAGTAGCATATAGTTTTTCATCTTTAAATTGGCATGTGGCATTTAAGCTTTATTTACAGATTTAAAGAAATGCAAAATAATTATATAAAATTCTTTCAGCTAAATTGTGCTTCAATTGTGAATAAAATTATAGTCAACATTGCTGTAAAACATCTTAAAATAATTAAGCACTCTATCAAGTTAAAAAAATGTGCCCAATAACTTCCCAAAGGGAGCCCTGGCACACTTGCCCACCAGGAGATTGAAATGCAGAATTTGCCAGTGTGACCTTTATGGAATCATGAAACTCTGTGGGGGCAAAATATTTCATTTACTAAGTAAAGGTCTAGGAAAAGAGGTTTTTTTAAAGTTACTATTTGAGCATTTGGATTTCAAAGATAAAACTTGAGAACAAACCTAAATTTGCCAACTTCTGCTTAGATAAGTATGGACAATAAAATCATGTTTACTTACTAATTGTATGATTTCATACAGAAGATGCTTTGAGCATTTAAAAGTATATAATATACACATTTAGTAAAGTGTAAACATTGTCCAGAGAAACAGCTGGTAGCATAGTATTGATAAATATCTATTAGGTTTTCGGAATAATAGCATAATAATCAGGGTTAAGATTCATAGTACAATACAAAGTGTGTGTAGAACCTTCTCTGGAACTACATCTTTATCCTAGTCATCTAATTTATATAGTCTTGTGTGTTAGGAAACAGAAGCTGTTATGTTAATTCAGTTTCATTTAGGCAGAGTTGGGGTGGGAAAGCCAGGACATAAATACCATGTATCTCCTACATCTTTTTATATTTCCTTTCACTGAAAGAAGTTTCATCAGCCTGGAGGTTTTATCAGGTGGTCATTGTATCTATTTTCTTGTCTGATAGAAGTTGTAAGAATATGGCTTACCAAATAATGTTTAGAAGAGCAAGCCAGTGATAAGGCAAGGGCACCTGGCTCTTTGCACTTTCACCATGTCCTAATTCACAAGATGTGGTAGTCTATTTTTGTTGCTCTAAAAGGACACCCAACACTGAGTAATTTGAAAATAAAAGTTCATTTTGTTTCAAGGTTGCACAAGTCTACGAATGTGGCTCTGGAATCTTCTTGCCCTTTCTGAAGGTTATGTCCTGCTGCATTTCATAATAAAAAGTACAAGTGCAAGACAGAACCAGGAAAGATACCAGGTGTTCTTATAATCACCTTCTTTCTCAGTTATGAATCTACTCATGCAGGAACTTATTTGAGCTCATGAGAAATTAATCCCTATTATAAAGACCCTATCACCCTTTAGCATCATTGTATTATACTAGGACCGTATTTCAATGTGAGTTTTGATGTGGATAAGTCATATTCAATCCATAGCACCAGCTTTTCCTGGGTCTTTTTCTTTTTGAGGGTTTCTTTCTTTCTATTTCTTTTTTAAAATTATTTCATTTTTATTTTAAAAACAATGCCATTTCCAAAATAGACCTATTTTCAAAGAGCCACTTAAATATGGCTTTTACCACATGACTTATTCACAACAAATAGAGGGTAATGCAATGGCCCTCAAAGATGTTTATGATAAATAATAAAAGATTAGTATTGTTCTGGAATTCTTTTGGCTAGGCCTTTATATTTGTAGATTTCTATAATTACACATAAACGTCAAACCAATAATAGCATTGAATATAATCTGTACCTTAGTGTGAATGTAAGCACCTAATGTAGATTAATCACTTGTTTGGGATCTGTATCCCTAAATTTAAAACTTAAGATACAAAATGTTTTTCATTTCTATTAACACACATGGAACAAACATTCTAGCATCTTTAAAACACAACTTAGTCATTATCTAGAAATGATTTATAGGCACATGTGCTAAAGTCTCACATAAGCAGATCCTAGAAGTTAGCATTTTAGAGAAAGAGGGAGAGGGAGGGAGGGAGAGAGATTGAGAGAGAGAATGGGCATGCCAGGGTTTCCAGCTACTGCAAATGAACTCCAGATGCACACACCACCTTCTGTACCTGTCTTATGTGGGTCCTGGGGAGTGGGACCTGGGACTTTTGGCTTTGCAGGCAAATGTCTTAATGGCTAACCATCTCTCCAGCTGTAAATTCTATTTTGTAACTTTAAAAAATTTTATTGTGTGCATAATATATAAGTATGTATTCCATGGTATGCATGTGGATCAAAGGATGACTTCAAGGTGAGTTTGCTCCACTTTCTTTAAGACAAGGTCTCTTGCTGCAAACAACTGCTAGGCTGCAAGCAAACATTAGACAAGCCGACTCTTGAACTTTGGATTCTCCTGACTTTTCCTGCCATTTTTGTAGGCTAGGATCACCGATGGATGCATTGCTTTGCATCCAGCTTTCCGTGGGTCCTGAGGAATTGAATCCAGGCTGGCAAGCTTTGCAACGATGTACCTTTAACCCCTGAGTCATCTTCCCAACCTCTGAGTTCTATCTTTTAATTAATTTATTTATTAATTTATTGTGTATGTAGTGTGTGTTCCTGGGTCTTTTGACTAAAGACAATACAACATCCTCATTCTTTCACATTTTTAATTTTTTTTAATTTTTATTTATTTATTTGAAATAGAAAGAGAAAGAGGGAGTGAGAGAGAGAGAGAGAGACAGAGAGAGAGAGAAAGAGAAAGAGAGAGGGAGAGAGAGAGAATTGGTATTCCAGGACCTCTAGCTACTGCAGATGAACTCCAGATGCATGCACTACCTTGTGCATCTGAATTACTTGGGGATGCTTAGGAATTGAACCTGGGTCCTTCAGTGTTGCAGGCAAGTGCCTTAATGGCTAAGCCATTTCTCCAGTTCATTCTTTGACATTTTAATTTGATTCTTACTACGTTTCTGCTGGCACTTGAATGAAATTGGAATAAGGCCCTTCGATGAACTAGGAGGGACTTATGAACTAAAGGGAAGGATGAAGCCTATAGCAATTTCATTATAAACTATTGCCTTGACTAATTGGGCAGCCATACATTCTAACTAATGTCAAGGATAATGGAGATTTATCATAGCAAATTAAAGGCTAATTGGAGTGTATGCTGAGATAAACATCATAGTGAAACAGGTATAGATGACAGTAAAAGGAAACATGAACTGCTCAAAGACTCCTGAGTGTGGGTGATAGTGGGTAACCACAGTGTGCTCACATTCCAGCTGCTTTGTTTAAATTTCTGTTCATATGCAGAGGAGAGATTGAGAATAATCATGTACTCATTCTGCAGTAGTTATTTACCTTTGTGTTTTATGTGGGTGTAGTGTGGTGAGGTAAGGAAGAACGGTGCAAAATGAGCCACAGGCCCTTCAAGTAGTTCATGGAGCCAAGAAAGAAGCAGTAAGGCTCTACAGTTAAGAAGCAAACATGCAGGAGGAAACATTGGAGTGGTGTGCCTTCATGGTCTCAGCGATGGCTCATGGGGTGGCTTCTCCAACAAGGAATTCTGTGTTGCTTGGCTTAGGTAGGAGTGGGGTGTGTGTGAAAGAGGGGGTACAGATGGGAAAACAAGCACACTCTGTTGAAAGAACAGTGAAGAGATGAATAGGTTTACATTAAAGTCTTTGTCAGGCTGTGGCAAATAAATGTAGTCGGTGAATTGAAGCCTACATTGGATATTAACTGCTATCCGTAGGTGTGTTCCAACAACAGCATTAGTTTCTCATATAAGGAGTAGTTTAAAGTGTTCTTTTGAAAATATTTTTATTTGGGAGAGAGAGGGAGAGTGAGTATGGATGTTCCAGGGCTTCTTGGCCATGATAAACAATTCCAGATGCATGTGCCATCTTGTGCATCTGTCTTTACATGGGTACTAGGGAACTGAACCTGGATCAGCAGCCTTTGCACACAAGCATCTTTCACTACTGAGCCATCTCCCTAGCCATAACCTGTTCTTTTGTGGGCTTTCTTGTTGCTGTGACAAAATAACTGACATAAAGCAACGTCAGTGAGTTTATTTTTGCTCACTGCTTGAGGAGATTCGATTGTGATCGTCATGTCAGGCAAGGAATGATGGCAGGAAGCTCTAGGGAGGCAGGGGCACCAGGCAGCTGCTTTCTCATTTCTCAGTGGAACAGAAACTAGAAGGGTAGAATCAGGACTGAGCTGTAAACCTCAAGCCCAACCCCCAGTGACTCATTTCCTCTACCTAAATCCCACCTCCCACAGGTTCCACAACTTTTCAAAATAGTGTGATCAGCTGGGAACTAAGTATGCAAACAGCATGAGCTTGTGTGTGTATGTAGGGGGCCATTTCCGTGTAAACCCTGAGTTCTTCCTTCTTTGGGCTGTGTGATTAAACTTAGTAGACCAGAGAAGCCAGCTCTGTAGTACTGAAAAAAAAAAAATCCCCTTTTGGGGTTTTATAACTCAATTTAATGCTAATAGTTTGTACTTTTAATTAATTTTCTTAAGGTGTCCTGAAAGGAAAGTTTTTTTTTTTTTTAACATCTTTATTCATTTGCAAGCAGAGAAAGATAGAAGTGAGATAGAAAGAATGGACACGCCAGGGCCTCCAGCTGCTCCAGATCTATACACACTGTGTGTGGGTACTGGGGAATCAAACTCCAATCATTAGACCTAGCAGGCAAGCATCTTACTCACTAAGTCATCTCTCCAGGCCACAAAAAAGTTTTATATCAATACTTGAGGTCTTTATATACCCAGATTTAAGCCAGTTAATCCTCTTCTATTTATTTTATTTTCCAAGCCAATACTATGCTGAGTTTCTGTTACCCTTTAGTTAGATAGTTATAATGAGAGATTTATCAGTTAAAGAACTTCATCTCTGATTAAACCTTTTGAGACAATAAGAAAGATGTTTTAAAGTTTGGGGAAAATTATAGCCTACTTTCCCATGAAATGGAATACACTGTTAAGTGAAAAGAAATTACAGAATTTTCTTACAACAATAAAGGTAGAAAAACAAATTTAGGAACTTGTTGACTCATTTGTTGGTATAGTGAGGTAGTAGTAGAGCTTTTACATTTCATATTCCCAATGGGTTATACCCTTATGTTCCCTCTTCCCATTTCACACACTTTTGATGATTTTTGACTAGCATTTGACCTCATTTTATTTTGTCAGGTCCTATATTAACTCTTAAAACTGATTTTCATGCTGTGATTCACTGAACCTATAGGATTTCTTGGAGCTGGTGGGGGTGTTTAGGGATGAGTGGGGAATCAGGCACCATACTCACTTTGCCACACATACCTTCTAATTAAAGCATCTCTTCATTTGACTGCTTGGTTGTTTATTCTTATACTTAAAATCTTGCTTTTAAAAAAATGACTTTACAGAATTGGAAAGCCCTGGTAAAACCCAGTGACCTTTATTCTGTTATGATCAACTACAAGAAATTACTTCAGTTTCCCTATATTTGTCAAGACTTGCTTTGTGTCAAAATATGTGATCATTTTAGTGTAAACTCCTTGAGTTGTTGAGAAGAATATGTAGTCTGTAGTGTTTGGGTAAAATGTTCTATAAATCTTGGTAAGGTCCACAGTGTCCTAAAACTCCCTTGATTTTTTGGTAGCTTTTTGTATATATGTATCTTTATCTTTGTCTGAGCATCCCTTCAAGTATTCTCTGTGGACCTAGCCTAATGACCTTTAGCTTTCTGTATCAATTATGACAGATAATCTTGCTGAGTATAGCAGTCTGGGTTGGCAGTTGTGTGGTAAATAAAATATATCATTGTAAAACCTTCTGACTTCTAGTATTTCCATTGAAAAATTAGCTGTTATTCTGATTAACTTGACTTTATATATTTCTCAGTCCTATTGCAGGTTTCAATATACTTTCTTTATTCTGAATATGTAATGTTTTGATTATATTATGGTGTGGACAATTTTTTTTTGGTCTTGTCTATTTGGGGTTCTTTATGATTTTTGTACTTGGTTTGGGAAATTTTGTTGTATAACTTTATTGAAAATATTTTCAGTTTCTTTGGCATGGAATTCTTTTCTTTTTAAAGTGACAACTTCCATAATTGTAAACAATATCTGGTGGTAATTCCCTCCCTCCCCTTAATTTCCCCTTTGAAACTGTACTCTCCATCATATCCCTTCCCCCTCTCAATCCGTCTCTTTTATTTTGATGTCATGATCTTTTCCTCCTATTATGATGGTCTTGTGTAGGTAGTATCAGGCACTGTGAGGTCATGGATATTCAGACTATTTTGTGTCTGGAGGAGCACGTTGTAAGGAATTTAACCCTTCTTTTGGTTCTTACATTCTTTCCACCACCTCTTCCTCAATGGACCCTGAGCCTTGGAAAGTATGATAGAGATATGTCAGTGCTGAGCACTCCTGTCACTTCTTTTCAGCACCATGGTGCCTTCTGAGTCATCCCAAGGTCACCACCACCTGAAAAGAGAAGCTTTTCTAACAAAAAGTAAGGGTAGCATAAATATATATTATGAACATTAAGAGAAGTGCTTACTGGGCAGTTTGGTGAGCATAGTATATATATTTAACTAGACACCAGCAGACGTTACACCCCTAGGGCTCATGACTACCCCTGTTGTAGGGTTTTAGTATCAGGTATGTATTCTCTCCCATGGAGTGGGCCTCCAGTCAAGTTAGAGGGTAGTTGGTTTCCCCCATAACGGACATGCCACTATTGTACCCATTGGGTCATTTGGCCTGGCTGGCAAAATATAAGGCTTGAAGTGTCCATTGTAAAGTATTTTCAGTGGTGATTTCTCTCTCCCATTGAACGTCATGGAGTATGGCTTTTTCCAGCTCTATGTCAGCTGGTCTGCATGGAGGAAGTTTTCAGCTTAGCTCCAGGAGGATTTCTCAGTGGCCTTGCAGCCCAAGTATGTGGAGTCTTCAGCAATAGGGTGTTATCATCTATTACTGGGGGGAAACCAAGTGCCTCAGCAATGACCTGTAATGCTTTGGGGGTACCTGGGACCTCTCTGGCCAACAACTCACTGGAAGGTATCCCATCCCTAGCACTGAAAAGTTTCTAGTAACAATCTATGGCTTCTGAGTGTTCTATTTGTCCAAAAAAGTAGGTTTCCATGTGATTTATTCATATCCTCTTAGATTTTGATTAGCTCTGGCTCCATCTTTCCTTTATACAATCTCTTCCCCTGACCTCACTTAGGCCTTTTCACCCCCATTAGTCTGTTCTTCTACTTACATATATACAATACCATCTTACTAGGTATTCCCCCTCTCATTCTATTCCCTTTATATCTCCTTTCTAGCTTACTGGCCTCTGCTATTGAGTTTTCTTCTTACTCACATAGAAGTCCAGTCATTGGTAGCTAGGATCCACATGTGAGAGAGAACATGTAACATTTGGCTTTCTGAGCCTGAGTTGCCTCACTAAGTATGATACTTTCCAAATCCATCTATTTTCCTACAAATTTCATAACTTCATTTTTCTTTATTGCTGAGTAGAATTCCATTGTGTAAATGTGCCACATCTTCATTATCTGTTCATCAGTTGATGGACATCTAGGCTGGTTCCATGTCCGAGCTACTTGAGCACATGTCTCTAAGGTAGTAAGATGAGTACTTAGGATATATGTCTAGGAGTGGTATAGCTGGGCCATATAGTAGATCTATTTTTAACTGTCTCAGGAGCCTTCATACTGATTTACACAATGGCTGGACCAGATTACGTTCCCTCCAACAGTGTAGAAGGGTTCCTTTTTTTTCCCCCACATCCTCTCTAGAATTTATGTTCTTATTTTTCCATGATGGTAGCCAATCTGACAGGGGTGAGATGGAATCTCAACATAATTTTAATCTGCATTTCCCTGATGACTAGGGATATAGAATACTTTTTTGATGTTTATATGCCATCTGTATTTCTTCTTTTGAGAACTCTCTGTTTAGTTTCATAGCCCATTTTTAATTGGGTTCTTTTTTATTATTTATTTTTTTGAGTTTCTCTGTATCCTAGATATTAATCCTCTATCAGATGTATAGCTGGCAAAGATTTTCTCCCATTCTGTAGGTTGCCTCTTTGCTCTATTCACAGTGTCCTTTCCTGTACAAAAGCTTTGTACTTTCATGAGATCCCAGCAGTTGATCTGTGGTTTTATTTCCTGAGCAATTGGGGGTATATTCAGAAAGTCTTTGCCAAGACCAATATGTTGAAGGATTTTTTTCTACTTTTTCCCCTGGCAGGTTCAGAGTTTCAAGTCTGATGTTAAGGTCTTTGATCCATTTGGACTTAATTCTTGTTCATGGAGAGAGATAAGGATCTATTTTCATTCTTCTACTGATACATATCCAGTTTTCCCAGTACCATTTGCTGAAGAAGTTGTGTTTTCTCCAGTGATTATTTCTGGCATTTTTGTCAAATATCAGGTGGCTACAGCTACCTAGACTTACATTTGGGTCTTCTATTCTGTTCCATTGATCTACATGTCTGCTTTTGTGGCAGTACCATGCTGTTTTTGTTACTATGGCTCTGTAGTATAGGTTAAAATCAGGTATGGTGATACCACCAGCCTTATTTTTATTGCTCAAAATTGTTTTAGATATTGGAGATTTTTGCACTTCCAAATGAATTTTTGTATTGTTTTGTCTATTTGCGTGAAAAATGACATTGAGATTTTGATGGAGATTGCTTTAAATTTGTAGATTGCTTTTGGTAAGATTTCCATTTTCACAATTTTGTTCTGCTGATTCAAGAACAAGGGACGTCTTTCCATTTCCTAGTGTCTTCTGCAATTTCTTGTTTGAGTGTCCTTGGTTAGGTTTATTCCAAGGTACTTTATTATACTTTTTGATGCCATTGTGAATGAGAGTGATTCTCTGATCTCATCCTCTGTGTGTTTTGTTTTAGCATATAGGAAGGCTACTGATTTCTGTGTGCTTATTTTGTATCCTGCTACATGGCTATAGGTGTTTATGAGCTCTAACAATTTGCTGGTGGAGTCTTTAGGGTCCTTTCTGTATAGAATCATATCATCTTCAAATAATGATAATTTGATTGGTTCTTTTCCAATTTGTATCCCTTTTATGTATGTCTCTTGCCTTATTGCTATGGCTAAGACTTCCAGTACTATATTAAATAAAAGTGCAGACACTCTTTTCTTGTTCCTGATTTTAGTTTAAAAGCTTCAAGTTTTTCTCCATTTAAAATTATGTTAGCTGTAGATTTGTCATAAGTAGCCTTTATTATTTTGAAATATGTCCCTTCTATTCCCAGTCTCTGTAGGACTTTTATCATGAAAGGATGTTGGATTTTGTCAAATGCTTTTTCTGCATCTGATGATATGGTCATGTGATTTTTGTCCTTCAGTCCATTTATATAATGCTTATTTGGTGGGTACTGACCTGGTGTCATCCCAGTTACCTTTTGGGATGGCTTTGGTCTCAATTATGTCATGCACTTGCTTGGGACCCTCTCTGCTGTTCTATGGTCCTTCTATGTAGGCATATATGGGGGGTTTGGGCATCATAGCATAGAGATCCTGGGGTAAGGGGTGGTGTGACCTAGCATCTGGACTCATGTGGGGCATCCAGGAATTACATCACAGAGATTCTGCAGGTGAGCACAGAGTTGCCTGCCATTTGGTGTCATGTCCTAGGAGTGTCGAGAGTGGAGTCACCCAGTGTCTAGACTCATGTCTAGGGTCCAGGCAGCATGGCACAAGGAGCCTGGGGGCATCATCTGAACTTGTATGGAGTCTGGTCAGCCAGAATAAACTTTTCCTAAAAAACATAACATAATGTTTATATTTCAATGGACTGAAATTTATCCTGTTGTTGTATAATATAAACTAGCACCAAAAACCCATGGCCTAGGGAGATCACAGACTCCAAGGTGGAAGCAACTGCTCTTGTTTATTTAAATAGAAATGACATGTCTATCAACTGGGCTTCAAAACATTAGTGGTTATGCTGGTGGATTATGGCTGCTTCTGGCCTTTGTTGGAGAAGCTTCTTTCTGCAATGGATGGTGATTGCTGTAGAGATATATGTTTAAATAAATGACTAAAGAATCAATGGCTGTTGTTGTAGTATAATGGCTCAGTACTCAGCCCTAGATGGAAGAAAATAGTGAAGCCTCAATGTCACTCCCTGCAGGGCTCAGGAAACATTGTGGAAGAGAGGTTGGAAAGAATGTAAGAGCCAGGGACTCATGAGCATAACAGCCATCACCATCTTTATCAGAGCAGCCATGACAACCAGCAAGAGACCCTTATGAATGGGCCTCTATGTCATATGCAAAATACTGGCCTCAGGATACTCACTGTTCCTGTATGGCAGTTCACTGACCCTAGAACCAGTTTGCAGGGAAACAGGGAAAGAGCCTCATAACTTTTTATGGCCCAGGCTGGCAGTGGTGTTACTGGCTTTTGCTTTATTGGTGGAGGGAGTCATTATCCCACCAGTATGCAAGATCATTGACTTTACTTTACCTCTTGGTAGGCTAAATATCAAGGAATTTGTAGCTGTTTTAAAACCAATTTCTGCACTCCCATTCACAATTGCATCAAAAAATATAATAAAGTACCTTGGAATAAACCTAACCAAGGACATTCAAGCAAGAAATTGCAGAAATTTGGTCAAACATACTTGACATACTCTTCACCTTCCCTCTTAACTACTGCTAGTCTCTTTTAAAACAGTTTTGTTATCTGACTGTCTCCAAGTAGATTTGAATTATGGAATCATTGTTCTTCCTTAGTACTTCCAAATATAGAGAAAATTTAAGTTCCAATTAGTTTATCTCTTTTTACTCACAATGATAAACCTTTGGGCAAAGAACAGAAGGAAACATGGACTCACAGTGCAAAGCCCCTTTAGGAAGCTATTATCTATGGGGGAGATAATCCTGGGAAGTGTGAGTCATGCTTATTTTGGTCATTTGTACATGCAGAAATGTCTTCTCTAATTCATATATTCACTTTCTTACTTTTAATCTTGGGTATGCACATTTCTTCCTGAATGATCCTGGGAAGTATGGGCCAAGCTATTTGCTTGACTATCATTTTAAAAATATCTTGTGAATATTGTTACTATTATTGTAGGCAATGAAGTTATTCAGTGGTACTCTGCTACTAGAAACTCAGAAAATATGGTTTCAATAAAGATAATAGTAAGTGTTTAAAACTCACATCATATTCTTCCTTTTGTATTTTCACAAATTCCTCTCTTCTAGTGATGGTATTAGGGTTGCTTCAGTTGCACTTCTAGAGGTTACCTCACAGTCTTTATTATCCACAAGGCAAATTTAGACAAGTTATTCTCTTCACTACTCCTTATATTTGTCCACATGTCTACTGTTATTCCCTGAGCTAAAAGGCACATGCTTTCTCCCTTGTGGCTTCTGGAAGTGGACCACATAGCTGTATGTTCCCATCATTCCTAACACTTCCTTATTTATACTGCCCTCTACTACAGAGTGAATGTCCTAGAATCCATCAGATTATACTGATTCTCTGCCAATAAGTCAATATTGGTGTCTCCATGATTTTGCATAAAATTCAATCTACTTTTTAAAGCTTTTTTTAAATATTTTATTTACTTTATTTGATAGAGAGAGTGAAAGAGACAGAGACAGAGAAAGAAAGAGAGAGAGAATGAGAATGGGCGTACCAGGGCCTTAAGCTACTACAATGAACTCCAGACTTATATGTCACCTTGTGCATCTGGCTTAAATGGGTATTGGGGAATAGAACATGGGTCCTTATGCTTCACAGGGAAGTACTTTAATTGCTAATCCATCTTTCAAGCCCTCAATCTACTTTTTTTTTTTTTAATACATAGCACAGAAAGGCCTATACAACCTGGGTGCAGATTAGCCCTTTAACCTCATATCTAAACTACATTCACTCTCAGAGTTTCTCTGGCCATCATAGGCTGTTTGCTTCCTTGTTTTTTTCAGATACATCTGGCCAAATTTGACACTGGAAGGCTTTACTGGTATTATGCTTTTCAATTCTGGGCCAAATTCTTTCTTTCTGTGTTTCTGTAACCTTTTGTAGCATTTATCCTAGCAGTTTATTTACTATCTCCTATACCAATACCTCAAATAATAGGGCTCTTTGTAAATGTTTATGAAATGGCAGGGTGATTAGAGCCCACCCATGGTCTATTCAGCAGTGTTCAGAGTATAATTATAATGGGAGAGAGGACACTTTGGGTTCATATTTGACATGGAGTATGTATCGCTCCATATATTCTTTTTTTTTTTTTTTTTGGTGAGCCAAGGAGTTTATTGGGGTTACTTACAAGAGCAGGGAGTGGGGTTACTTACAAGAGCATGGATGGCTCAAAGACAACTGCATCAGCATAAAGACCACCCCAACGTAGGTGATGACTTAGGAAAGCTGCATCTCTGGAGGTTCATGCACAACCTGCAGGCAGTTCAGCTGGAGAGTCACTTCCCAAGTAGTAGTTTACCCTTTACATATCCTTATAGAGGAATATTACAACCTTTTCCTCAGATTTGTTGATTTTCTGAGATACTTGCGCTTCCTTCTTCCCTAGAGAAGGGAATATTTAAATTGCTACACAGTAATAGTCAAAGTCTGACTCTAGATAGTGATTCACAACATTGGTGCGTGGTCATGTGGCCTTCTAAAGCTCAACTCTCCAAGACTTGACCTTTTGAGTCTCTAGAGCCTTCCTCCTCCTTTTAGAAGGGAGTATTTCAATTTGAATGAACACTACAGATTTCCCTATTTTGTGTTTTTGTTTTTATATGTTTTCTTTTGTTTTCCCAAACTTTTTACTTTTCTTTTACAAACCTTTTTCTTGACAATATGATTAAATGACATATTCCATTATTACATGACAATATTATTACCTTACTACATGTTATCTGATCATAATGTCCTCCCAATACCTTCTCTGTCTGCCCACCTTCTACTACCATCCACTGAACTCCTTCTTCATAACTAGTCTATCATCTTTTATAAAATATATTTTATTTATTTGTTTATTTGAGAGTCAGAAAGACGGAGGGAGAGAATGGGCACGCCAGGGCCGCCAGCCACTGGAAACAAAATCCAGATGCATGTGACCCCTTATGCATCTGGCTTATGTGGGTCCTGGAGAAGTGAACCATGATCTTTGGGCTTTTCATGCAAATACCTTAACCTCTAAGTCATCTCTCCAGCTACTTATCTTCTTTTTTTTTTTTTCTTTTTGTTTTTATTTTTTATTTTTTTTTTAATTTAATTTATTAGTTTTCTTTTCAGTAAGTACAGACAGTTTGGTACCATTATTTAGGCTCATCTGTGATCTACCCCTTCCCATTAGACCCTCCTTGTTAATGAAAATGGGTCATGCATTGTGGAGTTAGCCCCCAGTTATTGGTATGATAAATGTCTCTGCAAATCATGACCCAACATGTGACTCTGACATTCTTTCTGCCCCCTCTTCCGCAAAATTTCCCTGAGCCATGTTGGGTTCATTTTTGGTCTGCTTCATGCTGAGGTGTTGGGGGCCTCTGAGGCTCTGGCTCTCTGATTTGGTAGGAGTTGATTTTTTTCTGCGTTGATCTCTTCCCCTTTGTGCTGGTATCCGGTTCACAGGGAAACATCACCCTTGCTTATTTCACCAGTTGTCCTTAGTTTCAGTTGGGCCCCTTTTGAGGTATGTTGGGGCAGCTCTTTTCTTAGGATCTGCATCTATCTGGAAAAGAGAAGCAGATTCTCCAACGGAGAATAAGTTAGCACCCGGAAAACTGAGATAAGACTTACTTTTTTGATAGACAGTATGGTAGGTTTAGGCCCTCTTATACCCCGTGATTGATGGCAGCTTCATATTGTAGAGTGGGCTTCTGTTTGGGTATGGTTCTGACTTGTTTCCCAGCTCCAGCTATGGGTCTAGTACCACTGAGAGGATCAGTTAGCCAAATCAAGAGCAATTGATTCCTCACCATGGCTGTGTACCACTATTGCACTTGTGTGGGCATCACATCTGGTTATTTGTTGCTAATTGGGTTAAACAATGTGTTGCTTGGACAGATATTGGTCATTTCCCCCAGTCGCCCATGTAGCGTCTTCTGGCACTAGACACACTGACTGTCTGGGGACTGACTCTCTCCTGGCTTCCAGCCATGTCATTCCATTTTATGCGTCAGCTGCGTATGGAGTCTTCAGCAATAGGGTCTTACCACAGGCCTTTGGTGGGTCATCAAGTACTCTGACAGAAGTCTGTCATTGTTTTGGGAAACCTTGTAGGTGTCTGTGATCAAACGTTCATTGTGGATGGTACGCCCAAGCTGGAAGTGGGGGTTATAGGTCAGTGTCCACTAAGAAATTGAGGAAAAAGATAACTAATATACAAGAGTTAGAGAGGAGAGAGGTAGAGGGGAGGGGGGAGAGGGAGGGAGGGAAGATGTAGGAGATTTAGGTCAGTTTTGATCCTACCCTCTCCAGTGTCTTGTGGTTCAGGTGTTTCCTGTAAGGGTCTAGTGAAGGTTCAGCCATTTGGTCTGTCTTTTAGGAAGTAGAATTTTATGGTACCATTGCCGTTTGGGTCTGGATTACTGTTTTCCACCCTTTGATTCCCTCCCCGCCCTCCCATCCATCTTATTGTCTAGTCCATGAGGTGCTTGCTGGGTATGTAAGGTATCTTGGGCAGATTCAGGTTAGGTGTTGCAGATGAGTGAGACTATGTGTCGATTTTTTTTTCTGTGATTGGGTAAGTTCACTGAGAATGATCTGTTCCAGGTTCAACCATTTTTCCTCAAATTTCTTTATGTCGTTTTTTCTTACTGCTGTATAGAATTCCATTGTGTAGATATGCCACATCTTTGTTATCCATTCTTCTAATGATGGACATCTGGGTTGATTCCAGCTTTTAGCTATTACGAATTGAGCTGCTACAAACATGGTTGAGCAAATCTCTCTAGCTTTTGGTTTGAGGGTTTTAGGGTAGATGCCCAGTAATGGTATAACTGGGTCTGTTGGTATTTCTATAGCCAGCTTTTTCAGGACTCCATATTGCTTTCCAAAGTGGTTGTACCATCCTGCATTCCCACCAACAGTGAATGAGTGTCCCTGCTTCTCCACAGCCTCGCCAGCATTTATTTTCATTTGACCTTTTGGTGTTGGCTATCCTTATTGGGGTAAGGTGGAATCTCATAGTTGTTTTAATTTGCATTTCTCTGATGATTAGGGAAGATGAACATTTTCTTAGGTGTGTGTTTGCCATTTGTATCTCTTCCTCTGTGAATTGCCTGTTTAACTCTGTGCCCCATTTTGTGAGTGGGGTATTTGTCTTCTTATTGTTTAGACTTTTGAGTTTTTGTAAATTCTAGAGATAAGGCCTCTATCAGTTGGATAACCTGAAAATATTTTCTCCCATTCTGTGGGTATTCTTTTGGCTTTGCATATTATATGCTTGTCTGTAAAGAAACTCTACAGCTTCATATGATCCCAATGGTTGAGTGACTGTTTAAGAACTTGAGCCACTGGGGTTTTATTCAGGAAGTCTTTTTCCATTCCTATATCATGGAAAGTACTTCCTAAATTTTCTTCCAGTAATTTTCGAGTTTCTGGTCTTATGTTGAGGTCTTTGATCCATTTGGATTTGAGTGTTGTGCATGGTGAAATGTGTGGATCAAGTTAACTTCTTCCTTTCCAAATTGTATCCCTTTTATGTCCTTCTCCTGCCTTATTGCTTGGGCTAGGACTTCCAGAACTATCTTGAAAAGCAGAGGTGAGAGAGGACATCCCTGTCTTGTTCCTGATCTCAATGGGAATTCCTCCAGTCTCTCTCCATTAAGTATTATTTGGGCCTTTGGAGCTTTGTTTATTGTCTTTATTATATTAAGATGTGAACCGGCCATGCCGATTCTCTCCAATGTTTTGATCATGAAGTGATGTTGTATCTTGTCAAAGGCCTTTTCTGCATCTATTGAAATGATCATGTGGTTTTTATGTTTAAGCTTGTTTATGTGGTGTATTACATTGACAGATTTTCGTATGTTGAACCACCCTTGTGTTCCTGGGATAAATCCCACTTGGTCAAGGTGGATAATGCTTTTGATGTGTTGTTGGATTCGGTTTGCGAGTATTTTCTTGAGGATCTTTGCATCTATGTTCATTAGGGAAATAGACCGATAGTTTTCTTTTCTTGTGGCATCTCTGCCTGATTTTGGGATTAGGGTGATACTAGCTTCATAGAAGGAGTTGGGTAGCTTTCCCTGTTCTTCAATTGTGTGGCACAGTTTTAGGAAGATTGGTTTGAGTTCTTCCATGAAGGTTTGATAAAATTCGGCTGGGAATCCATCTGGTCCTGGATTCTTCTTTTTTGGGAGTTTTTTTTTTTTATTACTTTTTCAATCTCCATGAGTGTGATGGGTTCATTGAGGTGGTTGATCTGCTCTGAGTTTAGCTTTGGTAGATGATATGCATCCAGGAATTTATTCATCTCCTCCACATTTTCCAGTTTTGTGGAGTAGAGGTTTTTGAAATAAGTCCTGATGATTCTGCCGATTTCACTGATGCCTGTTGTGATCTCTCCTTTTTCATTTTGAATTTTGTTAATTTGGAGTCTCTCCTTTTTTTGCTTGATCAAATTGGCCAGAGGTTTGTCAATCTTGTTTATTTTTTCAAAGAACCAGCTCTTTGTTTTGTCAATTGCCTTAATTGTTTCCTTGGTTTCCAATTCATTAATTTCTGCTCTGATTTTAATTATTTCTTTCCTTCTGGAGCTCTTTGGGTTGGATTTTTGTTGTTTTTCCAATGCCTTTAGGTGGATGGTTAGGCTATTGGTTTGGGATCTTTCTGTCTTTTTTATCTAGGCATTGAGTGCTATGAATTTTCCCCTGAGGACTGCCTTCATTGTGTCCCATAAGTTTTGGTATGATGTGTTCTCATTGTCATTCAATTCCAGGAATTTTGCAATTTCATTTTTTATTTCCTCCACTATCCTTTTATTGTTTAAGAGTGTGCTATTCAGTTTCCAGTTGCCGTTGGATTTCTTGTTGGTTTTTTTGTTGTTGATTTCTAGGAATATAGCATTATGATCTGATATCATGCAGGGAATTATGTCGATTTTCCTAAATATGTGGAGGCTATCTTTATGACCCAGTATATGGTCTATTTTAGAGAATGTTCCATGGGCTGCTGAGAAGAATGTGTAGTTTGTGGATTTGGGATGGAAAGTTCTGTAGATGTCTGTTAGGTCTAAGTGCTCTATGGTTTTGTTGAGCTTTCTTACTTCCCTGTTGAGCTTCTGTTTGGATGATCTGTCTATTACTGATAATGGTGTGTTGAAGTCCCCAGCTATGATGGTGTTGGTGGTTATTTCTGTTTTATTGTCAAGTAGGTTTTGTTTTATGAACTGTGGTGCCCCTGTGTTTGGTGCATACAGATTTATGATTGTAATATGCTCTTGATGGATTGTTCCCTTTATAAGTAGGAAGTAGCCTTCTTTGTCTTTTTTGATTGTTTTTGGTTTGAAGTCAACTTTATATGATATTAATATAGCTACACCTGCTTGTTTCTTATTCCCATTTGCCTGGAATATTGTTTTCCACCCTTTCACCCTGAGGACGTTTCTGTCTTTAGTGGTAAGGTGGGTTTCTTGAAGGCAGCAGATTGAGGGGGTCTAATTTTTTGATCCACCCTGTTAGCCTGTGTCTCTTGTTGGGTGAATTAAGGCCATTAATGTTTAGGGTGATGACTGTGAGATTTGATTTGATGCCTGTCATGTTGTGGTGGTATTGGTTTGTTGGCATTTCCATGGAATTTATTTATTTATTTTTTTTCTATCTACTCTGGGTTTGGTTGCTGTGATCTGCTTCTTATAGGCATTTGTGTTTGGTTATTTGTTTCTTCTCTGTGGAGAATTTCCTGGAGTACTTTCTGTAGGTTTGGTTTTGTGTTCATATAATTGTAAAGCTGAGTTTTGTCATGGAAAGTTTTCCTTTCACCATCTATTATAAGGGAGACTTTTGACTCAGTGTGGACTTGTGTGGCTCTTGCTGTGGGAGTGGGCCCGCTGCACGTGCAATTGTAGTGCAGAGGCAGATGATGTGGGTACGGAATCAGGACACAGCAGAGGCTGACTGGCGGCATGTGATGTGAGCACAGCAGCAGGGGATCTGGCAGCCACCTATTCACAGCAGGGGTGGCCTCCACAGGCCTGTGAACCGAGCACCATGTGGCTGGTCTACTCGCAGGATCAGAGAACAAGGGTGAGGTAGGTGGTCACAGCTTCAGTGCAGCAGGCTGGCAGGTGTAACTGGTGGGTGCCCGATCAGAGCATAGCCACGCAGGAAGTGCGGAGGGTGCGTGTGCGGGTGGGCGGATGGGAGGTGCGGGGTGCGACGGGGTGTATGGAGCAAGTGGGGCATGCGGCGGGGGGGCCGCGGGGCGCGCCGGGGCACCGGGCAATCAGGGTGGGGCGTGTTGAAGGCGGCAGGGCTCAGGGGCCGCGGGTTGGGGTGCCCTGGAGGGGCGGGTGGCGTTGGGCACTCTGGTTGGTCTGGGGGTTGAGGGGCCCACTGTGCGCACAGGGGGGGTGTGCGGGGCGCCGGTGGGCGCGGGGTGCCTGGGGGGCACGGGGGGGGCATGGGGCACGTGGGGGGGCATGGGGCGTGCAGGGGGGCACGGGGCGTGGAGGGGGCGGGGCACACTGAGGTATGCTGGGGCGCAGGACGCGTGGGGCAGGGCGGGGCTCTGGGGGGGGTGTGAGGCGCACGGGGGTGTGGCGTGGGGGTCACGGGGCACTCGGGGGGCATGGGGACCACGGGGCACACCTGGGCATGCAGGGGCGCGCTCAGGACCTGCGAGGGCGCGTGTGCCATGTGCAGTGGGGGGGACGATGGGTGCGCAGAGTGGGGGGCTGGAGGCGCTGGGGTGGGGCGCAGGGGGGGCAGGGGGCGCGGTGGAGCGCACAGGGTTCGGGGCGCACTGGATGCCCCGGGGTGCGTGGGGTTGGGGACGCGGGGCGCATGGGGGGGCGCGGTTTGGTGGGGGACACCATGGGGTGCTCTGGACTTGCGGGGGTCGGGGTCGGGGGCGGAGCACGCTGAGGTAAGACGGGGCGCGGGACGCCGTGGGGCGCTCTGGATGTGTGGCAGGGGTCGCGGGGGGGGGCTTGAGGAGCGCGGGGTTGGGGCGCGGGGGTCTTGGGGTGCTCGGGGACACGGGGGCGCGTGTCACCTTGGCGCCTGAGGCGTGGGACGCCGCGGGGCGCTCGGGGCGTGACTGTCGCATGTTAATAGGGAGCTTGGGGCGCACGAGGGGGGGGCTGCAGCGTGTGGGGGGGGCTCGAGGCACACGGGGGTGGGACGCGGGGGTTTCTGAGCGCGCGGGGGGAGGGCGCGGGGGCCCGGGACATTCCTGGGCGCCCAGGGCGCAGGACGCCATGGGGCGCTCGGGGCGCACCTGCTGCATGTGGATAGGGAGCGTGGGGTGTGCGGGGTTTGTGGGGCGTGCGGGGCCGAAGGGGCGCATGGGGCCGTGCCGGATTCGGCAGGTTGTGGTGGGTCGCGGTAGGCGGGGTGGTGGGGCGTGAGTCGCGGGGGTGTGTGCTTCCCTCTTTTACCCCAATCTGTGCCCTCCCTCTTGCAACAAGTTTCTAATTTCCCTTGAATACTTGCCTTTTTTTTTCCTTGTTGTCTGTAGTGCAGCTAGGCAGTGGCCATCTTGACTGGAAGTCCTCCATATATTCTTTACATTAGAAAAGAAAACATATTTGGGAGGAAAACTATGGAAAATTATTTAAGATTCATGTTTCTTCATTATGTCTTTGTGTATATCATCAGAATAGAAGGTCTTAAATATCAGTGAACTCAGTGAAAAACAACAAGACTGATCTTCCTTGGTATGTTCCTGGACCTGTGCCATAATTCTCAGTTTCTTCCTAAGCTTCATGTCATTGGGGCCCGCTTTATTTTTCTTAAAGCCACATCCTTTTGATAAAACGTTGGAAGTAGTTCATGGTGGGTGTTAATAAAATTTGTTAACTTTTTGTTGCACATTTTTATGTTTATTATTTATTTTGTTGTTGTTATTATGAGACATGGTATGTATAGCAGGCTGGCTCCAAACTTGCTTTGTATCCAAGGATGGCATAGAACTTCTAGTCTTCCTGGCTTCACCTCCCAAATGCTGGGAATACCACAGGCCTATGCCTCTGTGCCATGATATTTTATGTTAGCTCAGACAACTTTCAAATGAATTGCCTTGGCTACTCTTGCTTCTACAAGAAAAAAAAAAAAGCCCTTAGTTATGCTTTTATGGTATATAGAATTTTACAACTTTAAGCTCAGTTGTGAACTGTTATCTGGTATTAGGGTGCTTAGCCATTGATTTGTGATATTTTTACATAGTGTAGAAACTGGCTCAGAGGAGCTTAGTAGCAAGGTGTACTGTTGCTGTGAAGGCTGGATTTGTGTGGAATTAGGGAGTAGGTTCTTTGTGTGGCCCAGAGTCAAAGCTAAAATTACCTGTTTGAGACAAAAGAAGTTCTGGAACTGCCCCCCCCCCTTTTTAAAGGAAGTTGAAGGAACAGGGGCAATAGGTGAGTAATACCTGAATCCCCAAACTCTAGGAACTAAGCCAAACAGGGATTTAATAGCCTATTAAAATTTTTATTATTCTGCAGTCTAGGAAAACCTTGAAAAGAGACTAATGCATGTTTAATGACTGGATATTAAAGAATGTTTATTTCTAGTATAAAAAGTTGCTATTGAAGTGATTTTCTTTCCTGCCTTGCCTCAATTCAGGCATACAAAGAGTAAAGCCTTGTAAATGAAAATAGAACAACCCAAAATAGTCTCTCCTCATAAATGTGACCTCATCATAACAGGCCAGATTTGGAGCAGCACTTTTAGTCATGAGTTGAAAATTTGGGGGTGAAGGTATGTAATTAGCAGTAAGGTATAGCTAGTAGGTATAGAACCATGACACAGCACCAGACATGTCCAATTAAGACAGGACAGACATAGGGAACAGGTTTGGCTGATTGGTGGTGATCTTGCATATAATACCAAGACAAAATTCCATAGATAAGCACAGCCCTCTGGGCAAAAATCTACCATAAGTGTATGTAAGTAGATAGTTTTCAACAGGTCCTGGGGACAGATAGGTTTTAAAGCCTCAGTTCCCTACCTGCTACTTGTATGACCTTGGACAAGTTAGATCTTGGGCAATTAGGTTTCTCAATTTGTAAGAAGTGTGGTTTTAATTCATCCCTTGTATTAAGAGAATCAGTATAGATAATGCTTGATACCTGTGAGTAATGCACAAATGTCTAATTTGAATTATTGGGATTTTTCCATTGATTGCTACTTGAAAACCATAGGTGGGGATCAAGCATTATACCTGAAATCCTATACTATGGTGCTCATTGTATAGTTTGTAGATTTTATGATTTTTATTGTTTTATTTAATTTTTTAAAATGTTTCTGTGTTTTTCTTTATTTGAGAGAGTGTATAAGAGAGAAAGAGAGAGAGAGAGAAAGACAGATAGAGAATTTGCACACCAGGGTCTCCAGCCACTGCAAATGAACTGTAGATAGATACATGCACCACCTTGCACATCTGCCTATATGTGGTTACTGGGGACTCAAACTCGGGTCCTTAGGTTTTTCAGGCAAGCACTTTAACCACTGAGCAATCTCTTCAGCCCTGAGTTAATTTTTATAAAGATATAAAACTAGTGTCTGCAAGGTTTTGGGGAGCCCATATGTGAACAACCAGCCTGTGCACCATCTGCTGAAAGGACTATGCTTACTCTGTTGAACTGACTTTATTTCTTTGTTAGAGATCAATGAACAATATATATGTGGTTCTGTGGTCTCTATTGTTTCATTGATTTGATGTTTGTGTATTATTTTGCTAACTCCACCATCTTTAATTATTATAGCTTTAGAATAGTTGCAGAAATTGGCTTCTATGAGTTCTTCAAATTTGTTGCTCTTCAGTGTTGTGTTGGCTATTGTGGGTCTTTTGTTTATCCTACTTCAACATATATATATATATGTGTGTGTGTGTGTGTGTGTATATATATATATATATATATATATATATATATATATATATATGTATATATATGTATGTGTGTATATATATATATATATATATATATATATATATATATATATACACACACACACACACACACACACATACAGAGAGAGAGAGAGAGAGCGAGAGAGAGAGAGAGAGAGAGAACGAGAACACTGGGATTTTTATTTGATGCCACCACATCTGTAGATCAAGTTGGGAAGAACCAATGCCTTAACAATGTTGACTCTTATGATCAAAGAATATAGACTGTCTCTATTTAGGTTTTTAAATTTCTTTCATAAGTTTTGCAGTTTTCTGAATATAGATGTGTTTTGTTAGATTTATACATATTTCAAATATGTGAGTGCCATTGTATTTAATATTCTAAATTCTAGTTGTTCATTGCTGTCATTCAAAACTATAGTCTTTTCTGGTGAATCTTGCATTCTTTGATCTTGGCTATACTCATTTACTTACTTTCAGAAAGATTTTGCCAGTTTTTTGAGATTTTCTTTTTAGACAGTTATGTCATCTCCCAGTACAGTTAATGTTACTTCTCTTTCTAGATTTTATTCTCCTTATTTCCTTTTCTTGTCTGATTGTTCTAGCTGAGATTTCCAGTACAGTGTTGGGTAGGAATTGAGGGAGGTCTTTCTTGCCTTATTCTTGATCATAAGGTCATAGCGTCTAGTTTCTTTCTTTTAAACATGATGTTAATTGTAGCATTGAAGAATGGAAGTCCCTCTCAATTTCTAGTTTGTCAAATGTTATTATCAAGACTTGGTATTTTGTTAAATGATTTTCCCGTGTCAATATATAGTATTTTTACCTCATTAGGCTATATTTCCTTTGAACTTGTTCATTTGAAAACAAAAATTTTATACTTAAACAATTTTATACTTTAGTTTTTCTTTGTATATCTAGACTGTTGCCTGTCTTGATATAACTTATGGGTTGAGGATGCAGCTCCATGATAGACATTTGTCTGGCATGTATACGATTTTGGGTTAAGTCCCCAGAGCCACCTAAATAAATAAATTTGTATGACTCACGAGCTAACAATATAGTTGAATATACTACCATACAGAGTGGGTTGACTACAAAAGGGTTCATAGGCTCTGAAAGCCTAAAACCTTGACATCTGGCCTTTTGCAGGAAAGTACAAACATTTGCTTCTTTGAAATCTACTGCATAAATATTCTATCCAGCATATGGGCTAGCGTGGCTGGGTTTTGACAATTATGAAAAGACTTGTCATAAGCATTTTTATGTATGCATGTATCTAAGCATGATTTGCATGACATTGCTGAGCCATCATTGTGTCCTCTGCTCAGTTTTCCTAGATAAGGCCACATGCTTCGTAGCAGATAAGAGTTCCAAGTGACATCCCCACTGTCAGGGAGTCAAACCCAATACTGCATGTGTTTCTGTTGTGCAATGTTGAAATGTTTGCTGATATGATAGGTGTGATATAGTATGTATTTTAGTTTCTCCCTGGACACCAATGGAGTCTATTACATTTTGAATTTTTTTTGTATTATTTATTTTTCCAAAACACCAATTTCATATTTCTATCCGAGTCTTTTTTTTTTTTTTCTTGGTAGTTCACTCAAGTTTGCCTACCTCTTTTTAATTGTGAATTCAGTTGGGTTCATTTAGCCTGTTTCTCTTTTTAAGACATTTTTGTTTCAATAATATTTTTTATTTAGGTCTGGCAGATGTTTAAATTTATGGTTTGACTCTTGTTTCTCCTTTTATGAGCTTCTCTGTCTAAAGAGAACTATTTTCCAGAAATATCTGATTTTATTGGTTTTTTTGTGTTTTCATCATTTGCTCATGCTAAGGAAATATGAACAACAGGTTGACAATCTAAAGTTATGACTTCTGCTTCATAGAACCTCTCACCAAATGTTATTTTCTTTGGCTGTGTGTGTCTCTCCTTAGATTTTTTAAAAAAATTATTTATTTATTTATATATTTACAAGCAGAGAGAGAGATAGACAAGGGACAGAGAATGGGTGCATGATGGCCTTCAGCCTCTGCAAATGGACTCCAGATACATGTGGTACCCTGTGCATCTGGCTTTATGTAGGTACTGGGGAATCAAACTCGGGCCTTGAGTCATTAGGCTCTGAAGGCAAGTGCCTTTAAGTGTTCAGCCATCTCTCCAGTCCTCTCTCCTTAGACATTAGGCTTTAGATGATGATACTCAGGAAAGCAGCCAGTGTTAAAGGTGATCTGTGTAACTTTCTAGCTTGTCCCTTATGGTAGCCTTCCTCTTAGAATGTTCCATTCCTACTGTTGACACATCCTTCTTTCTATCTTGTCACCTCATTGAGCCGGCCGCTCTCTGTAGACAGCTGCGAATGTTTAGAGAACTTTGTATTAGAGAACTGTGAGAAGGTTTAGGTGTGCTTTGCCTTTTGAATTTAGAGTTGTCATTATGTAAGTTTCCTCCATTTTAGTGTTTTGATTCATTTCATTGGTTTTGAAACAGGAGTATCCCTTTGCCTAAAAATTGGCTGGAGATCAAGATATACCATTTTAAAAGTGAATGTTGTATTAGAAAGTACAAATAGGTGGGTCTTTTTATAAGTAGAGTTTTTTAAACTTTATTTTTATTTATTTACTTGAGAGAGAGAAAGAGGCAGAGAGGGAGAGAGAGAATGGATCTCCAGCCACTGCAAATGAAGTCCAGATGCATGTGCCCCCTTGTGCATTTGGCTTACATGGGTCCTGAAGAGTTGACCAGGATCCTTTGGCTTTGCAGACAAATACCTTAACTGCTAAGCCATTTCTCCACCCCAGTGAATCATTTTTAAGCTGCATGCACATTGATGTTATATACTGAGAACCAGTAATGGTAAGTGCTTTCTTTCCAAAAGTATAAATGTCTAGAATGAAAAGGCTTTTTTCTACATGAGATAAAAACAAAATGCTCAAAATATAATGATGTTATCCGGGTGTGGTGGCGCACACCTTTAATCCCAGCACTCAGGAGGCAGAGGTAGGAGGATTGCCATGAGTTCAAGGCCACCCTTAGACTACAGAGTTAGTTCCAGGTCAGCCTAGACCAGAGCGAGACCCTACCTCAAAAAGCATTAAATAAATAAATAAATGAAAAAAATATATATGTTCTCTCTAAAGCCTTACTGCAATATATAGCTAGTTATACAAGGATTACAACATATAGTGCGCAGTTATATGAATTATACATGAAAATCATGGCAAACATTGGAATATACATCTCTGAATATGCTTTTTGTTAGTCATAGTTACCTATTTTTAAAATTAGGTTTCCTAATTATTGGTAAATTAAAAAGTATACATATTTTAAAGGTCATATGGAAGTCAACTTATGGAGAAATATTATTAACTTTGTTTTATAAACCCTGAGTTGTTCCTGCTGAGACTTGAGTCATATGGCATCTTGTCTGATACAACATCTTGTGTGAAAAAAAAAATCTGGTTGAGAAACCAAAACATAAGCAACAAAAAATAAGGATAAATTTTAGAAATATGAAAATTTCCTTAATCAAAATGCTCTAAATTAATTTAAACAAATATACAATATGAATGTATATACAATGCTAAATATCTTATTATGAGAAAGAAGAGTTTAAAATAAACTTTAAATTGGAAACTAATGGGAAATTTTAGAGTAAAACTGAGCATATAAAAAAATGAATAGTTTTTAAGTATCTTTAAATTCCAATAAAGTTTTAACAATTAAATAGCAAAAGAGATAACCATTTTAGAAAATTATGCATAAAAATAAGAACATTCAAGAAATTGAAACTACTGCCTTCCTGACATCCAGGTAACTATTATCAGCATCCTATTATTCCTTTTTCATACCTATTTCTATGTACTTATATTCATAAGTCAGATACTGCATGTTGATTTGTAGTTAGATTTTTATCAGCTAATAATAATCAGCTTTATTAAATAGTATTACCTAAATGTTAATATACTCATTTCTTAATCTATCAGCTGGTCCATATTCAAAATTTAATAATTGTCTCCAAAATAGGTAGTAGTGCTTATTTTATAGTTAGGATTGAAACTCAGTCCATTCTTTGCATGCAATTACTATGTCCCTTATCTTTCCTTTAGACAGATCCCACCTTTGTGTCTCATGTCACTGAAATGCTAAAGCGTCTAAGCTAATTATTTTCATAGATTATTAATATGATATTTTTCTGAAGTAGTAGTTAAGCTATTATATTATTAAAATCTCACTTTCTAAGAGTTTCAGAAACAGTTAGAGGCAGGAGAAAATGGAAGATAGACATAAATATATCCCTGACATGACAAATTTCTTAAATTCATCTGTCAGATGATGTTGATTACTGTGCATATCTTTAGTTTATGAGATGTCTCCCAGACAGAGAAGCTCCACATTCTCACCTATGAGTTCTTTACCTATAACTGAGGTTAATTATAAAGACTAATGGAATTTGCCAGATGGAGAATTCAAGAAAGGTCATAGGAGAGAAAGGGTATATGGAAACAGAATGGTAGCCAGAAATCAAGACCTAGGTAAGGAACTCAAAGATATCAGTGACCCTAAAAGATCCTTTCCTGCATATTACCATCTTTTTCAGCATAAGAACAAATATTCTCTTTTGTAACTTTTGATTGTTTCCCATTTAATATTAAATCCCACTATGCTTTTCTTAAAGGGCTGCTAACCCAGGATTCTTCCAGGTGCAGAAAATAGGATATTTTGATGGCAAACTTGTATAATAACATCAGGACAGAACATGAAAATATTAGCATTAATAAGAGGATTATTTATAGCATTTTAATAAGGTATTATCCTATAACTGAAGATGGCTTACATTCATATTAGAATATTGCTTCTGAAGAAAGAATGCTATACTTTCAAGAATAAACTGGAACAGAAAACCACAAAGAGGGAGCTTGTTTCCTTCAGAAGCTTTTTTACTTAAAATTCCTTTTATTGCAGACAGCTTGGCAGGTCAGACCCTTCTGAGAAGTCAGCTTGAACTTCATGATTTCTTCTCTCTAGCTAAGTGACCTTCCGGAAGATCACATATCAGAAGTGTCAGTTTGCTGAATGATAGGAGGGCTGCAAGTGGACTGTCTCAAAGCTAAAAGAACGGCTTTATCTTACAGTATAGCAGTAAAAGTTGGTGTCCACTGCTGTATTCTTGTCTTCTGCTTCCTCATCACCCAAAATAGAATATAATGAAACTTTCCATAAATTTAGTGGTCAAGGATATAAAGGTCTCTTGATTGGCTATTAAATGACTTCTCCATGCCACAAAAACCCTCACCCCCAGTAGCCAGCCACATATGCACTCCGGTTCAAATCATATTCCTGGTCTTCAAAAACCTCTATAAAATTCTATGTAAACACCTACATTTAAGTGTTTCATTCTCTTGATGTTTTCTGTGGTTCTTAATTTTTCTGACTTCATTTCCTGGCATACCCATCATAAGCACCAGCTCATGAATAAGACAGGAGACACATATAAATGTCTAAGGAAGGCTTGGACTCACAGGTGTCTACTCAAGAATAGAATCAGCTGTGTGCAAGATTTCTCTTGACATTTAAAATTATCAAATGCCAACGCATTTGGTCTCATTTGGAATACATACTTACTAGTTCAGTGGATGAACATTTAACTGATTTCCACTTTACTGTTCTAATTTATCTATAAAACACATTGATGGATTCTCATAGCACTCATTCTTGCAGCTAGAAGGATATTCTCTAGGGTGATTGTGCATATGTCCCACTGGTTGAGTCATTTGCTTACTAGAAGTTAGCTTTTATATTTCCAAACATGCTTAATGTTTCTTGTACTTGTTAAAAGGTTAATTTTACAATTTAATGAAATAGTATATAGATGATGAGCTATATTTACAAGTGAGTTATTTTTCCATGAAAAATAAATCATGAAAAATAAATCACAAGGCATGCAGAGGTTAATAAAGCTAAATTGTTTGTTGAAAATTTCCATCAAATTAGAGATGGATAAAAAATTGCAAAATATTTGGAGACAAACCACAAAAACTTAGAGTGAATTTGCTATACATTTCTTGTTCAACTTTAAGAATTTTAGGTGTTGTTAATATCTCATTATACTTTAAAAATAAAATAAAAGCAGAAAATGTAAGTGGCATAGTTTATACTGATTTTTGTGTTACAGTACAGACTCTGGGGAAATGTCTTTGCTGATATTTACCTTTTAAAAAGTTTATTTGAGATTATGTATATCTAAGTTACAGATCATAATGTTTTCATAAACTTAAAATGATTCCTGACCGTACAAAATATGAACTAAGTTGTATTATCTAGTATCATATGTAAAAGACTTATAAAGACTCTGTAACACAAGGTCTTCTGGTTTTCCCGTTCAGTCATGTGAGAGGAGTACTTCTGAGAGCCCTGGGCTAGAGCACTTCCTTTTTATAGAAGAATGAGTTTCTGGACCTAGTCAAGGAAAGGGATGTACAGACACTTCAGCTGTTAGGGAACCCATCATGAGTAATTGAACCATAGAGTGTTAATGTCTTTCCAAATCTGTTTACTTGGAACATCATGTGCAAAGGCATATTAACCACAGTTTCTACCCATTGATAACATATGTATCCTAAGTTTCCCATTTGAGATGTGACTGGGAAATGAAGAAACAGATTTAACCAATATACTAGAATTTAGACATGCAAATGAGGTTTATTAAAATAATGACAGTAGGAGGTTGTATTAGTCAGGGTTCTCTAGAGGAACAGAATTACTAGAATGAATTATTTTATAAAGGGAATTTATTGGATTAGCTTACAGTAGTCCAATAGCAGTTGCAGGCCCGAGAATCACCGAACCTGGTAGCTGCTCAGTCCACATGGCCAGATGCCTCAGCAGTCCCGACCGGCACTGCAGATGGTGCCGGAAAGCCTGGAGGCTTCCTGAGGAGCCGCTGGGTTTCGATCCACGTGGGCCTTCAGTTGATGTTGGTCTTTAGTCCGCACTGGTCTTCAATCCACGCTAGAAGGTAGGGAGCAGCTCTGGCAGCCAAGTGGAAGGAAGGAAGGAAAAAGGGAACTCTTCTACCCAGAGCTTCCTTATATCAAGTCCCTCTCTGAGCAGGGCCACGGGGGAAGGGCTCACCCTGGGAGAAAGACCTCCTCCTTTAGTTGATCCTTCCTAGAAGCAGCCTGTGGATTACTAACAGATCAAGTTGACAACACCTTAACTATCACAGAGGTTCAACAATTATTTCAAAGATGCTATCTTTACTAAAAATTATTTTTAGTATGTTTTTAAATTGCTTTTAAAGACAATTTATATACTTTGTGGAAATTCCAGATGAATTACTTCAGAGACAGACCTGGTTTAAACCAAAGATAAGCATCACTAAAATAAACATGAACAGCATAATGAAGTGAATGCTTTCAAGAGGACAATGCTCATTTGGTTGTATAAATTACTTCTTTATTAAAAATTTAAATCAGGGCCTGAGGTGCTGGCTCAGTGGTTAAAGGCACTTACTTGAAAAGCCTGCTGGCCTGGATTCACTTTGCAAGACACTCATGTAAGTATCTGGCATGTTCATGCACACATGCAAGCACAATGCCTCACCACAAATAAATAAAAATTGAATTAAAAAACTAAATCAGATAGCCAGGTGTGGTGGCACACACCTTTAATCCCAGCACTTAGGAGGCAGAGGTAGGAGGATCGCCATGAGTTTGAGGCCGCCCTGAGACTACATAGTGAATCCCAGGTCAGTCTGGGCCAGCCTGGGCCAGAGCGAGAACCTATGTCAAATAACAAAAAAAAAAAAAAAAAAAAAAAAAAGGAAAAAAATAAAATCAGTAAAATTTTCTAGATTTAATTATCAGCACCATTTTTCCTTAAATGGCTAAATTCTAAATTTTTTCTTTTGCATTTTGTATATCTCTATAACATCCAATCAACTCTACAACTCTACAAAACAGGCTGTATACACAATATACAATAAATTTATCTTTATTTCTTTCACTGAAAATATGTCACGCCCACCTCGCCAGCAAGGAAGACGCCACAATCAGGATTCTTCTGTACACACTTTATTGGAGACTGCCAAGCTGCTAGATGCGAAGACCTCGAACCAGGAAAGGCCACGGGTTATATAGGGTTCTTGACTGCATGTCCACTAATGATTGGTTACCAAAGGATATGTGACCGCCAGTGATTGGTTACTCCCTGGATACCTCATTAGCATCTGCCCACACCAGGTCGCTTGCATAAGTGAACATGCGCACTGTGCTTATTTACTTCAACTGTGACCAAGAAGAAACCAGAAACCGGCACCATCTTGTAATGGTGTGGCATCTGCACGGCTCCTTACATCTCCCCCTTTTTTATTATCTAGACACCAAGAGACCAAATCACCGATCTAGCCTTTCCCACTTCTGGCAACAGGCGATCAATGTTATAAGGCCTTGGAAAACTCACAACTCACCTTATCCCGTGCAATGAGTTATTCCTCAGGGATGTGCAAAGGCTGAGTGTGAAATAAAACTAGAAGTCTTATGCCTAACCTGGTGCAATGAGAACAAGCTCTCAGGGTGAAAAGGCCACAAGACAGCTTAACAGAGGAGAGAAATGTACAGGTCAAGCAATTGTAAAATTACGCACAGGCACATCAGGCAATTACCAAAGAGGCCCAGGGTAAACACCAATCCTCGGCCTCAGCTCATTATTGTTTCAGAGTTATCAACCAAGCATTAGGTGAATGTCCTGTTTCCAGTGCACTAACATGGCATTGTCTCTGAGTCTTTGACTTTGCATCTTACAGAAACACCAAAGACATCCGACTGTAGCAGCGATCATCAACAGCATCATGGAACCCATTCCAGCCCATTCCTTCAAATAGAGGGTAGCTTTCTGTATCCAGTCCGATAATCCCGTAGCCAAAGACAAGTCCACTCGTGTTGAATTCACATGGGTAATAGCAAGTCGAAGTTCTCGTACAGATTGATCAAATTCAGTAGTCCAGTTAGTAAGCAAATAATGTGATAGCTGGCGTGACAGATTTGCAGCATAAGTGAAATTATGATATTGAACAGAGGTTATACACAATCCAGACATTTTCCATTCACATCCCAATTGTGCCAATTGCCATAAAGTATCAACTTGTTCTTGCACTAAATCAATTCTTTGATTAACAATCATTAACCCTCCTCTTAATTGCGCATTAATAGAAGTCATGCATTACAGGTAGAGGTTTTGGGAATACTGAGAGTATTCCCCAACGGGGTTCTGTCCATATCCCCGGCAGGTTGAACAGGGGTAATATCATCAGCACAGCAATCACGATCTTCATCCTTTTCAGGACTCTCTTTGACCACTCATGTCAGTCTGGCAGGAACCCAAATGGGATTATCTTGATCCTGTGGAAAAACACAAACAGCTCCCCTGGATCTTATTAAAACTGGATCCGGGCCCTTCCATTGATTAGATATAACATCTTTCCATTTTATTTTTTCTGAAACTGGTGATGGTGGAAGACAATGCCTGTCTGCTGCTGACCTACCCATCATGTCCAAATTTAAAAAATTAAGTGTAAAAAGAGCTAGGGAAATAGTTCCTTTAGGTCCCAACGTCGTGGGGCCTATTCCCCCTTTTTGTTTAGATAAATATGTCTTGAGTGTACCATGAGCACGTTCCACAATTCCTTGTGCTTGTGGGTTATAAGGTAGTCCTGTCTTGTGTTCTACACCTAAGCGTTGACAAAATTGCTGAAAAGTCTTTGAAGTATAGGCCGGACCATTGTCTGTTTTAAGATTGTAGGGTTTTCCCCAAGCAGCCCAGGCCTCCAAGCAATGAGTGATGACATGGGACACCTTTTCCCCAGCAAGGGCCATGGCATGTATAATACCAGAGTAAGTATCCACAGAGACATGAACATATTTTATTTTTCCAAAAGCAGGAATAAGAGTTACATCCATTTGCCACAAATGTAAGGGGCACAAGCCTTGAGGATTAACGCCCAGATAAGGAGTATGTCTGAACTCTGCACAAATAGAACATTGGAGTACAATATTTCTAGCTTCAGCTCTAGTTAGCTGAAATTTATATCTTAAGGTTTGAGCAGGAACATGATATAGTTTATGAAAATCTACAGCACCTTCATACCTGTCTGCAACCCAAAAAAGGTGTTTTGTGGCGTCATCAGCCAAATCATTAGCTCTAGCCATAGGGCCAGGCAACAGAGTGTGAGCTCAAATATGTTGTATAAAAAAGGGATGACACCTATTTCTGATAGAATTTTGAATATCATGAAAGATATGTGCTACTTTACTTTTAGCATTAATAGGTCCAGCAACTTCTAATTGTTTAACAGCATTTACAACATAATGGGAGTCTGAGATAATATTAATAGGTCTTGATAATTGTCGCAACACCAAAGCAACTACTGCACATTCCACCAATTGCGGGGAAGTTAAATTAAATTGTAATTGTACTGGCACTTGGTCAATAACATAGCTCCCCAGACCTGTCTTTGATCCATCAGTATAAATGTCTATAGCTCCTAAAAGAGGTTGAGAACTAGTAATCCTAGGGAAAATTATTTCTTGAGTGAGAGCAAACTGTAATAGTGGATGTTTAGGATAATGGTTATCTATTTCTCCAGAAAAGGTGCATCATAAAATGGCCCACATATCAATAGTGGCACAGAGAGTTTGAACTTAAAATGTAGTATAGGGAACAATGATTGTTTCAGGAAATTTGGCAAAATGTGTGATGGCTAGTTGAAGTCCTTTTAAAGCAAGCTCTGCAACTAACGTAGGATAATGTCCAATAACTTTTCCTGGAGAGGAATGAGAATGGACCCATAACAGAGGTCCATCCTGCCACAAAACAGCAGTGGGTAACAAGGATGATTGTATTATACACAGCGAAAAAGGTTGATCTTCCATTATTCTAATTAACTGAGAACTTTGTATAGCCTTTTCTATTTTTTCTAATACCTTAATAGATTCAGGGTTAAGATTACGAGGAGAAGTAATATGAGCTTCTCCTTCTAAAATTTGAAACAAACGTTTTAACTCAGATGTGGAAATCCTCAAAAAAGGTCTAAGCCAATTAATGTCTCCTAATAATTTTTGAAAATCATTTAAAGTTTTTAAATGATCTCTATGGATTGTGACCTTTTGAGGGGTAATTTTATCAGGATATATTTTTGTACCTAAGAAACTACCTATTACTCCTTTTTGTACCTTTTCAGGAGCAATTATTAAACCTTTTAATTTTAAAGATTCATTTAATCTCGAATAAGCTACTTTTAGGTCCTTTCCAGATTGCCCACATAATAAAATATCATCCATGTAATGGCAAATTTTTATTTTTGGAAATTGTTGTCTTATTGGCTTAATGGCATGAGAAACAAACAATTGACACATAGTTGGGCTATTGGCCATGCCTTGTGGCAGGACCTTCCACTGATATCTAGCATCAGGTTCCTTATGATTGACGGATGGTAAAGTAAAGGCAAATCTTTGTCTATCACTCTGATGCAAAGGGATGGAGAAAAAACAGTCTTTAATATCCACTATAATAAGTTCCCAATGTTTTGGCAGAACTGACAATGAGGGCAGACCTTTTTGTATAGGTCCCATACGTCCTAACTGACTCTGCAAGATCCTTTAACTGTTTATGTCCTATGGGCTCATGATATCGGCTCTGAGCTGGATCGTCAAACACTGGAAATATTTGTTGAATTTTTCTTATTTCTTTTGGCTTACAGAAAGAAGTTCCCTCCATGTATCTCAGCACTTCCCTATTTGTTAAGGATGGGGCAGAAGGCACAACAGGCGGGTCAGGGCGATATCTCTCAGCCTGATACTTGGCAGCTTCCTCCTCTAACACAGCTTCATCATACAAGTCCAACTCCCCTTCGCTGTCTGAGGATTTAAAAGATCTTACAGAAGCAGTCTCAGAACTTGATGAGCTTGCCACATGTAAATGTTTGAATTCACTTAATAAAGGATATAAATTATTACCTTCTAAATCTTTAAGCTTAGTTTCCTTTTTACCATTAACCTTCATTACATTTTGTTCTTTCCTTTTATTCTGTTTTCCTTTTTGTTCCCTTTTTTCTGTTTCTGACATACTGTCCTGATGTTCTGCTAAAGTCCTCTGGCCCTCTTTCACTTTAATGAGCACACAGGGCAAGAAGAAAATCACAACAATAGGATCAACCCCCCAGGGCAGCATACCTCTCAGAAAAAAGTCCAGATCCGTCCGTCCGGTGTGTCAGTTCTGAATCCTCCTAAAAACAGGGATCTTCGCTGGTGCAAGATGTTTTTGTTCCCGGGTTTCGGCACCACTTGTCACGCCCACCTCACCAGCAAGGAAGACGCCACAATCAGGATTCGTCTGTACACACTGTATTGGGGACTGCCAAGCTGCTAGATGCGAAGACCTCGAACCAGGAAAGGCCACAGGTTATATAGGGTTCTTGACTGCATGTCCACTAATGATTGGTTACCAAAGGATATGTGACCGCCAGTGATTGGTTACTCCCTGGATACCTCATTAGCATCTGCCCACACCAGGTCGCTTGCGTAAGTGAACATGCGCACTGTGCTTATTTACTTCAACTGTGACCAAGAAGAAACCAGAAACCGGCGCCATCTTGTAATGGCGTCTGCACGGCTCCTTACAAAAATATATATTGAACTTATTGTGTCAGTTTTGATACAGTAATTACCATTTTATAGATTGGGTAATTATATAAAATTAAAATAATATTGGTAAAATTTATAATTATAACCCAATACTCATAACCATATCTAAGACTTTCAGTAGGGGATTTCCTTTATGGACTTAATTAGTTAGAACTACCTTTATGTCATTCTGACCATTACTGTTATACTTTGTGACCATACACTTACCTAGAATAACTACATTGTGATTTAAGATGTGAGTGGACAATTCTCTGGGATGTACTTCAACTGTGTAGTGGGACTGTTAGGCTACTGGCTAGCTTTTTCTGTATTTTCCTCTTTCCACCCATCTTTTCCTATTCCTTTCCTTTCCTGCCCTCCCTCCTTCCTACCATCCTTTCTTTCTTCCATCTTCCTTTCTTCCTTTAATATTTTTATTAAGATATAATCCATTCCATTTTACGTGTCAACTGCATATGGTGTGTTCAGCAGTAGGGTCGTACCACTAACCTTTGGTGGGTCATCAAGTACTCTGACAGAAATCTGTCTGTCTTTTAGGAAACCTTGTAGGTCTCTCTGATAAAAAGCTCATTGTGGATGACTGACCCATGCTGGTACTGGGAATTACAGGTCAGTGCCCACTAAGAAAATGAGGAAAAAGATAACTAATATATTAGAGTTAGAGAGAAGAGAGAGAGGGGGCAGAGGGAGAGAGAGGGAGGGAAGATGTAGAAGATTAAGGTTAGCCTCTCCAGTGTCTTGTGGTTCAGGTGTTCCCTGTAAGGACCTGGAAGAGAGTCAGTCCCCAGACAGTCAGCGCGTCTAGTGCCAGAAGGTGCTACATGGGCGACTGGGGGAAAATGACCAATATCTGTCCAAGCAACTCATGGTCTAACCTACTTAGCAGCAAATAACCTGTTGTGATGCCCACACAAGTGCAATAGTGGCACACAGCCATGGTGGGGAACCAACTGCTCTTTATTTGGCTAACTGATCCCCTTAGTGGTACAAGATCCATAGCTGGAGCTGGGAATCAAGTCAGAACCATATCCAAACATTAGCCCACTCTCCAATATCAAGCTACCATCAATCATGGGCCTACACCTATTAAATTCTCTATAAAAAATGTAAGGGTTATCTCATTTGTCCTGGTGCTAACTTATTCTCCGTTGGAGAATCTGCTTCTCTTTTTCAGATAGATGTAGATCCTAAGGAGAGAGCCACCCCATATACCTCAAAAGGGCCCCAGCTGAAACTAAGAAAAATTGGCTAAACAATCAAGGGTGCTGTTTTCCTGGCAAACCGGATACCAGCACAAGGGTGAAGGAGACCAACACAGAGAAAAATCAACTCCTATCAAATCAAAGAGCCAGAGCCTCAGAGGCCCCCGACACCTCATCACTGAAGCAGACCAAAAATGAACCCAACATGGCTCAGGGAAATTTTGCGGAAGAGGGGGCAGAAAGAATGTCAGAGCCACATGTTGGGTCATTATATGCAGAGACATTTACCTTACATAAATGACATAAATGTGGGCTAACTCCACAATGCACGACCCATATGCCTCAACAAGAAGGGGCCAATGGGGTGGGGGTTGGTCACGGATGAGTCTAATAATGGTACCAAACTGACTGTATTTGCTGAATACAAAACTAATTAATAAAAAAAATTAAAAAATATATAATCCATTATTCATTAAATCCAGCCATGTAAAATATATGGTTCAAGCTGGGCATGGTGACTTATGTCTGTAATTCCAGCACTTGGATGCTACAGAAATCAGGATTACTAGGCGTTCAAGGTTAGCCTGCACCACATAGCTAGACCCTGTGTTTAAAAATATAACATAAAATAATAAGGCAGGGGCTGGAATAACTCAGTTGGTAAAGTGCTTCCCTCTCAAGAGGACTTGAGTTTGATTGCCATAACCATATAAGTAATGTTGGGTGTGATAATGTATATTATAATCCCAGGACTGAGGAGGCCGAGACAGCTGGATCACTTGGCTCACTGGCTGGCCAGTCTAGCCTAATTGGGAAGCTCCAGGAAAACAAGCGTTACTGTCTCAAAAATAAAAAGAAATAAAAGGTAGATGGCATTCTTTTTGAAAGACACCTGAAGTTCTTCTCTGGCCTCTGTGTGCTTGTACTGGCATACATGTGAAGCCACTCACATGTGAATATACATATATGTGCACACATACAAACACTAAAAATAAACAGGAAAACTGTACAGCTCATGGGTTTTTAGTAGATATTCCAAGAGTTATGTAACCACCACAATAAACAATTTTAGAATTCTTATATTCTGTTTTTAGAAACCCATTTCTTTTGACTTCATCAGCATTCTTTATCATTTTTCTAAAGAACCATCTTAAACCTGCATCACCATTTTAAACTCCCTTTCCAAGCAGCTAAACCTTTCACTTTCTGTAGATGTACTCCTAGGAATAGAGAAATGAAAAACTATATGTGTGGGAAATGTTGAACAATTTTGCACCTCTAGAACCTTAGCTCTATATCAGAGAGATGAAAAACATACTACCTCTTATAGCTTGCTTATAAAATATCCAAGATTAATAGTCATTAAAGATATTTTAAACAGAAATTTTTATTTATTGAATAAAATTACTTTTTTCAGTATTTATTGAATTTGAAAGTCTTCCTTTTATCCTGTTGTTCCTTTCTTTTTTCTTTGTCTTTTGGTTCCTCATTCCTTAGTTAAAGACAAAATGTTTATTTAGGTTTTTACCTGGAGCAGCAGCCCAGTGAGCTCAGGATCATTAATTTCATCACTGTGTTAGCCAGTCTTGTAAATATGTACCCACATCTGTCATGAGGTACTGCTGAGAGGTAAATTGAGCTTACAAGGCCACAGGTACCAGTGGATGTAGAACTCAGTGGATCTCACCAGAAGAGGGTTCTGTCATGTTCTGTTTATGGAGGGTAAGCATGGCACCATTGAAATGGACCTAGTAGAATATATGATCTGGAAAATTGTGCACCCCATGGGGTGCAATTTACAAAGACTAAAATGCACAATTGTGCTATGTGGTTCTCTCATCTAATATAATGTGATGAAATTTATATAAATGAAGGTGAAAAATTTTTATATTTTTATGAGAAAGGCCCATAATTTTGTAATTTTATTTTTTTTAATATTTTTATTTATTTATTTATTTGAGAGTGACAGACACAGAGAGAAAGACAGACAGAGGGAGAGAGAAAGAATGGGCAAGCCAGGGCTTCCAGCCACTGCAAACAAACTCCAGATGCGTGCGCCCCCCTTGTGCATCTGGCTAACGTGGGACCTGGGGTTACCAAGCCTTGAACCAGGGTCCTTAGGCTTCACAGGCAAGCGCTTAACCGCTAAGCCATCTCTCCAGGCCAATTTTGTAATTTTAGAATTGAGGTTAGCTTTGCTTCAGCATCACTTCTGCTAATTAATCACATAGCGATTAATTAGCTATGATTGGTGTTTTTATTTATTAGTTATGTATATAGTGTGTGTGTAGCCCTGATGATACCATTGTTAATCTTCTCCCTCTTGTACACCCCTGCCATTTCTGGGTGTTGAATTGTGGGGGCGGCCTTTCATTATGGGGAAGAGGCAATGTTTCAGTGCATGACCCAATTTATGGCTCTAACAATATTTCTGCCCCCTCTTCTGTGAATTTCCCTGAGCCATGTTGAGTTCATTTTAGGTCTATTTCAGTGACAGTAGGTCCTGGGAGTCTCTGTGTCTCTGGATATCTGATTTAGTAGGAGTTGAGTGTACTTCGTCTCTGCCTCCTTCACCCTTGTGATGGTACCATGTTCACTGAGAAAACATCTCTTGCTCATTACTCCACTAACTTTATGGCTTCACCTGGTGCCATGGTGGCATGTGATGAGCTGATTCTCTCCTCAGGTTCTGCATCCATCTGAGAAAGAGAAGCAAATTCTCTGAGGGAGGGTGAGGTCAGTGCAAGATACATGGATACCCATTGTTATTTTAGAGAGAATTTAATAGGTATAAGCCCTCTTGTAACCAAGTATTGATGGGAGCTTGATAATGGAGAATGGGCTCAGTTTTGGATATGGTTATGACTTGTTTCCCTGTTCCAGGTATGGGTTCTGTTCCATTGAGCAGATCCATTAGCCAAATCAAGAGAGTTGGTAGCCCACCATGGCTTTGTGCCACTATTGCACTTGTGTGAGCATCACATCAGGTTGATTGCTGTTGAGTAGCTTAGACCACGAGTTGCTTAGACAGATGATGGTCATTTTCCCCCATCATAGGTTTTCAGAATCAGGCATGTATTCCCTCCCATGGAGTGGACCTTCAGTCCAATTAGAGAGCAGTAGGCCTCTCTGGCCAAAATTAAGGTTTGCAGTGTCCATTGTTTATCTCCACTGATGATTTTTCTCTCTCCCATAGAGCTGCATGCAGCATAGCTTTTCTATATTTCTGTCAGCTGGTCTACAGGGAGGAAGTTTTTTAGCTCTGTTCCAGCAAGATTTCTCAGTGACCTCACAGCCCAAGCATTTGGAGTCTTCAGCAATGGGGTCTTACCATCTATTCCTGGTGAGAAACCAAGAGCCTTGGCAATGGGCTATAGTGTTTTTTTTTGGGGGGGGGGGTATCAGGGACCTCCCTGACCAAAATCCTGTCCAAAAAAGTAGGTTATATGGCTTATTCATACTCTGTTAGATTTTGATTAACTATACCTCCTTTCTTTACTTGATTTCTTCCCCTGACCTTAGACCATTCCACCCCTAGGAATCTGTTAATCTACTTACATATATACAGCACCATCCCCTTAAGTCCAGTCCCTCCTCTCTCCCCTATAGCCCCTTCCTGGCTTACTGGCCTCTGCTACCAAGTTTTATTCCAGCTCACATACAAGTCCAAACATTTGTAACTAGCATCAACATATGAGAGGGAACATGTGGCACTTCGCTTTCTGAGCCTGGGTTACATCACTAAGTATAATCCTTTCCAAGTTCATCTATTTCCTTACAAATTTCATGTTTTCTTTACCCCTGAATAGAACTACATTGTATAAATGTACCACATTTCATTATCTACTCATCAGTTGAGGGACATCTAGGCTGGTTCCATTTCCTAGGTATTGTGAATAGAATGGCAATAAACATGGTTGAGCTAGTATCTCTAAGGTAGTGAGATGAGTCCTTAGAATATGTGCCTAGGAGTGGTATAGCTATGTCATATGGTAAATATATTTTTAGCTGCCTCAGGAACCTTCACACTGGTTTCTACAATCGCTGTACAGTTTACATTCCCACCAGCAGTGTAGAAAGGTTCCTCTTTTTCATATCCTCACCAAAAATTATTGTCATTTGTTTTCTTGATGACAGCCATTCTGATAGGAGTGAGATGGATTCTCAAAGCAGTGCTAATTTACATTTCCCTGATGGCTAAGGATGTAGAACATTCTTTTAGATGTTTGTAGGCCATCTGCATTTCACCTTTGTGAACTCTCTATTCAGTTCAATAACCTATTTTTTAATCGGGTTGTTTGACTTCTTATTATTTAGTTTTCTGAGTTCTTTGTATCTCCTAGATATTAATCCTCTGTCAGATGTATAGCTGGTAAAGATTTTCTTGCATTCTGTAGGTTGTCTCTTTGCTCTATTCACAGTGTCCTTTGCTGTACAAAAGCTTTGTAATTTCATGGGGTTCCAGTGATTGATTAGTAGTTATACTTTCTGAGCAACTGGGGTTATATTCAGAAAGTCCTTACCTATGCCAATATGTTGAAGGGTTTCCCTACTTTTTCCTCTCATAGTTTCAGAGTTTCAGGTCTGATGTTAAGGTATTTGATCCATTTGGACTTGATTGTTGTGCATGAAGAGATATAAGTTTATCTTTCTATATGTAGACATCCAGTTTTTCCAGTACCATTTATTAAGAAGCTATCTTTTCTCCATTGAGTAGTTTTTGGCGTTTTTGTTGAAGATCAGGTGGCTGTACTTGCCCAAACCTACATCTGGATCCGCTATCCTGTTCCATTGCTTTGTGTGTCTGTTTTTGTGTCAATGCCTTGCTATTTTTGTTACTATGGGACTGTACTATAGGTTTTAACCTATACTATATCAGGTATGGTGATACTACTAGCCTTATTTTTGTTGCTCAAAATTCTTTTGGATATTCGAGGTTTTTTATTGTTGTTTGTTTGTGCTTGCATATTAATTTTAGGATATTTTTCTCTTTCTGTGGAGCATGCCATTGGAATTATGATGTGTATTGCATTAAATGTGTAGATTGCATGTGGTAAATTGACATTTTTGCAATATTGGTTCATCCAATTCAAGAACGTGGTATATCTTTCCATTTCCTAATGTCTTGTGCAATTTCTCTCTTGAGTGTTTTAAAGTTTTTATTGTAGAGATCCTTCACTTCCTTGGTTAGGTTTATTTCAAGACACTTTATTTATTTATTTATTTATTTTTGAGGTAATTGTGAATGGGAGTGATTCCCTGATTTCATCTTCCACGTGTTTGTTGTTAGTATATAGGAAGGCTTCTGATTTATTTTTATTTATTTATTTTTTTAATTTTTTTTTGTTTATTTTTACTTATTTGAGAGCAACAGAAAGAGAGAGAAAGAGGCAGATAGAGAGAGAGAGAATGGGAGCACCAGGGCCTCCAGCCACTGCACACTGAACACCAGACACGTGTGCCCCCTTGTGCATCTGGCTAATGTGGGTCCTGGAAAATAGAGCCTCGAACAGGGATCTTTAGGCTTCACAGGCAAGCGCTTAACTGCTAAGCCATCTCTCCAGCCCTTCTTTCATATTTTCAATCTCAGTAGAGTATATGTTCTTAAAGGATATCCTTATGATTTTCTGAATTTTTTTGGTTATCTGTTGTAATGGTGCCTTTTTCCTCTCGAATTTTATTAATTTGTGTCTCTTCTATAATATCTGATTTTATCAGATTTACTAATGGTTTAAACAATCCTATTTATGCTTTCAAAGAAACAATTATTTGTTTCCTTGATTCTTTCTATTGTTTTGTTTGTTACTATTTCATTAACGTCTTCCCTAATCTTTATTATTTCTTCCTGTCTCCTGATTTTTTTACTTATTCTTCTTTTTCCAAGGCCTCAAGGTGAAGCATGAAATTTTTTATTTGTAACCTTTCTAATTTCTTAATATAGACACTTAAAGTTATAAGTTACCCTCATTAGACTGCCTTCATTGTATCCCAAAGGTTTTTGTTGTATTCTCATTATAATTTTCTATGATTTTTTTGATTTCCTTCTTGATTTTTCCATTGACCCATTTATCATTTAGTAGTGTAACATTGACTTTCCATGATTTTGTGTATACTCTATAGCTTTTCTTGCTGTTGATATGTAGTATAATCCCATTGTGATCAGATAGAGTGCAAGGAATTGTGTGAATTTTCCTGTATTTGGTATGCTTTCTGTCCTAATATATGGTGTCTTTTAAAGAATGTTCCATTTGCTACTGAAAGGAATGTGTATTTTGCAACATTTGGATGAAATATTCTGTAGATATCTGCTAGGTCCATTTGTTCTAGGACCTCATTTAATCCAGATGCCTCTCTGTTTATTTTTTGTCAGGATGGCCTGTCAACTAGTGAGAGTGAGGTATTGAAGTCACCCACTACAATTGTGTTTGTTTTTATCTGTGACCTTAATTCTAATAGCATTTGTTTGATGCACTTGGGAGCCCCCATGGTATGTGCATATATAGTTAGAATCACACTGTCCTTCCGTTGAGTATTCCTTTAATCAATATAAAGTGGTCTTGTTTATCTTTCCAATCTAATCTTGGTTTGAAGTCTACCTTCTCAGATATTGTAATAGTGATACCTTGTTGTTATCTAGGTACATTTGCTTGAAATACTGTTTTCCATCCTTTCTCCTTAAGATAGCGTCCATCTTTTATGGAAAGGTGAGTTCCTTGCAGGCAACAAATAGAAGGCTTCTGCCTTTGAATCCAGTCTGCAACCCTGTGTCTTTTGGCTGGGGCATTGAAGCTGTTGATATTAAGAGCTATTATTAAAAGGTGTGAATTTACTGTTGTCATTCTTGTTGCTTCTGTTCTAGTTTTTTCTTTACTCTCTTGTATTAAGTGTTATTTTTGATTATGATTTATTTTTTACTGTTTCCCTACTTATGTGCTTTTCTTTTTCTTCATCATGGATTATCCCTTCAAGTATTTCTGTAAAACTGGCTTAGTGTTCTTATATTCCTTCAGCCTGTTTTTGTTGTGGAATGTCTTTATTTCTCCATCAGTTTTAATGGCTAGCTTTGCTAGGTAATGTAATCTTGGTTGACAGTTGTTATATTTCTGAACTTGCAATACATCATTCCAAGCCCTTCTGGCTTTTAAAGTTTGTGTTGAGTAATCTATTGTTATCCTGACAGGCTTGCCTTTATATGTGACTTTATTTTTCTCTATACCTGCTTTCAAAATTTTTTCTTTGGTTTCTGTGTTTTGTAGTTTAATAATTGCCTGATCTTGTCTGTTTGGCTTCTAAAGGCTTCCTTTATTTTTATTTTATTATTATTATTATTATTATTATTATTATTATTATTATTATTACTACTGTGAGTTAGGGTCTCACTGTGGCCAAGGCTGACCTGGAATTAACTATGTAGTTTCAGGGTGGCCTCAAACTCATGGCAACTCTCCTATCTCTGCCTTCCGAGTGCTGAGAGTAAAGGCATGCACCATCACACCCAGCTTTAAATCTTCCTTTATTTGTATTGGCATCACTTTCTCTATTTGGGGGAATATTCTTCTGTGATTTTGTTGAAAATAACTACTATGCCTTTGGAGTGAAATTATTTTCCTTTTACTATGCCCTGAATTCTATGTTTGATCTCTTCATAGAGTCCTGAATGTCTTCAAATTTCCTTCTATGTCTTTCTATTAGTTTGTCTTTCTCTTTGTTGAAGCATATTACATCTGCCACATGGTCTTTTACTTTATGTATTCTGTCCTTTATCCATTCTATTGGTGAGAGTTTCTATAGAATTTTATCTTTGACTTACTCTGTTTTTCATTTCTAGTATTTCTCACTGGTATTTTTTCATTGCTTCTATTTGATTATTCATCTTTTATATTGACTACCTTATTTCATTCAGCTGGTTTACTGTATTCTCTTGGTATTCCTTCAGGAGTTTGTTTTCTTCTTTGATTGCTTTGTGAATAGATAAAATCATGTTTTTGAAATCATTGTCAGGCATTTCATCTAAAACAGTCTCACTGGAGATCATCTCTGATGGATTTATAATTTTTGGTAGAATTATATTGTCTTGATTTTTTTGTGTTTCTTATAATGTAGAGATTTTTCATCTTGGGTTAATTTGGTGCTTGGATTTTTAATTATATGCAGTATTCTTAGCTGTGTTCATCTGGATTTATTTATCTTCAGGTAGGAGTTTAAGGTGCCAGATGTAGCTCTTATACTCCCAGAGTAACAGCAGAAATGACCCTGGGTGCTGAGTTTGCCTTCTAGTCAAGTATTCTAGTAGGCTGAGTAGAGCAAATTAATGGCAAATTCTAAAATTCAGCTGAGCAATACACACATTCAATTAAAACCAGCATAGAGTACTTGTGCAAAATTGGGAATTAAAACAATGTGTATTTCCCTATACCCTTAATACTGTGATCTAGGAGGCTGAGATTTCTGGTCTAAAATGGGTTTCAGATCAGCCTGGGGATGAGTCTGCCCCTGCCCCTAAATATGACAGAAGAAAAAGACAAAGGCCCTATACATCAGGAAATGTCAAAGGTGACAATAATCAACACCAAAATACAGCTTATTTGAGAATGGCAACGCCAACCATGAATACATCAATCAAATCTAACACATAACCTGCCTTAACATGCAAGGTGATATTAACCAGCTATAACTTTTGGTATTTCTCTATTTTGATTGACAGACTTGAGTTATATAACTCTGTACTAAGCATGTCTCCTCCCATAATGCATCTGATTTTAATCAAATATTTGTCTAGTTGTGTGTAGGCATAAAATGTTAAATAGGGGATTCTCTCTAAAAGTTAAATTAGGGGATATAGTTTGTCTTACTGCATATATAACATGAGGCATTCCACATTAGATGACCCTATGTTGTTCTGATCTTGGGTAGATCTAAGAACATATTTGTATAGAAGCTGAGTAAAAGTAGTGGTTTCTAGGACAGGAGACACTTATTTCATTATTTGGAGTGAGGTATAATTGCAGTTTGGTGCATATGGGTGTTGTAGGTTGCTAATAGGTTGTTCAAGTGTTTTGTGAGGAAAAAGGGTATGTTTATTGCCTAACCCAAGCAGTATCATGAGTTATTTAGCTGTTTCCCTGTGTTTTCATACCAAAATACAAAATTCATGGATGCTCAGTCTCTTATTTAAAGCAGTGTAGTAACTGAATATAATACATATACTGTGTATTTTTACCTAATATAATGTAACTCCTATAGAAGTAGTTATTACATTGTAATATTTAGTAAATATCAACCTAATGTCCATGTGCATTCAATGCAGAAGCAATTTTCCTGAGTATTTTCAACCAGCTGTTGGTGCAATCTGTGGATGTAAGTCTGTAGAGAACAAAATTAGACTGGCATCCTGAGTGATTTCAATTTGAAAATTTTAGCACCTTTTCTTTTACTCCAGAAAGGAACAAAAGGAGCAAAGTCAATGGGAAGCATCAGTAACTAAAAGTACATACTTGTAGCTCATGTGGTAAGAGTGCAGTGGTGCTGCTCTGTTGTTATAGGTCTGCACTGCTCTAAGTAGAGGCACACAATACTCCTTTGTCATTAGCTCCACTTCCAGTGCTTCTGAGTTGAGTCAATGACTCATTATTGCCAGTGTAAAAATACACTGACTTAATATAATCATGCATATTACTATTCTTTTTATTTTCATTTATGTGTCTATTTTTAAGACTTCATCCAGGTATCTTTTTCTTTATCCCTTTAATCAACTAAGAATGCTAATCAAGGTCTCAGATCTTATCATAGCAAAGATGTGTTACTTGGCAACAGAGGAAAAGAGAAAATATTTGAGATTTTAAAATAATTCAAATTTTAGTATTCATTTTACTTAAAATTATTTCATTATGTGTAGAACAACAACCAAAATAAAGAGAAAAAAGGACCATTCCAGCAATATCTTCCATGTAGCTAACTTACAATCTATTTAAACAGTAATTATACTTTGTCAATTTGGACTATGTTTATGACTTGACCAAGTCTCAGCCTAATTATTTTCTGAATATTTTCCTAGTCTACCCCTTATCTATGGAAGCTCTTTCTTTGTCTTTCTCCTTCCCTTCCTAAAATATAATTGTTTCTGCCAAAACTTATAGCCAAAGAGGCCCTCTTTCTGTAGCAAGCTATTTTGAAATTAAATCCATAGTCACTTCTTGACACATTGGGACCTTCAGTATTTCTTAATTTATGTTAGTGTCAACATGTTTGAATTTCTCTCCTCTGCTAGAGTTGACATCTCTGAAGGTGTTTTAGCCAGTTCACTGCTACTGGTTTAGTAGTTTCCTTTGCTCTATGTCAGTGAGAATGGATAGATTGATGTTGTGAGCTAGCTATTTGTGATGATAGATGTGAGGGTTTGGAAGTCTAAAATGGGCCTCTTGCAGTACCATACATGGAAGATAGTATCACAATGCAAGAGTGAGAGTTCATGACTGATGAGTCCCATTTGTCTCATTACTGGATATAAAAGTGAAGAACTTTTAAGTGATAATATCTCTCTCAAAGACATGCCTCAGGGGCCCAGCTTTTACTAGCAGCCTGTACCTCATAAAGCTTTCAGATCTCTCCATGCAGAGCACCACAGGCCAGGGACCAAACTTTTAATATTTGAGCATTCAGAATTCTAGCAGTAAAACTACTTCTGTATTCCTAGCTGCTTACTTACTGATTGATAACTGTGGTAGTTTGAATAGATGGCCCCCAATATATTCAGTTTTTTATTGTTTGTAGTTTGCATCTGCAGCTACCTGGTTGGAGGCAGTGTCACTGGGTGGATCTTAAGGTGTGGTGGTGGGTTTCAGCTTTCAGTCTAAAGATATGCCTAGAAGGAATTCCTGAAGTATGCTGTGCTGTGTGGCTTTTAGGCTTGTACTTCTCTCTCTCTCTCTCTCTCTCTCTCTCTCTCTCTCTCTCTCTCTCTCTCTGCTTGTTCCTGTGAAGGCAGGCCAGTTTCTTCTGCCATTATGGAATTTCTCCTGTATCTGTAAGCTTCAATAAATATCCCTTCCCCCATAACTGTGCCTGGTCTGGAAGTTTATGTCAGCAAACCTGAAGCTGTCTGCTACAGAACTTGTACCGGGAGTGGGGTGAGATGAACCTGACCATGTGGATATTGATCTTTTGGAACGTTTGTTTTGGAGAAATGGTTATGGACTTGGTGCTTGCAAATGAAGGTGCCTTCTGGAGTGGTAAGCCAACTTTTATGGACTATTCTGATGAGAGTTTGAGAATTCTAAGTACACACAATATTGGACTTAGAGGCTTGGCTTATGAGCTTGCTAAGGGGAAGGAAAGACTGTAGAGGACTTTGTTGGAACCAGGTTATTGGCATAAGGGCTGGCTGTGTCCTGCTGCCCAGGCCCAGAGAGTTTGGTCAAGGTTAAATTTGTAATGGAGTGATGTGCTTGGCAAGAGATATTGGACTGAGAGAGTTAAGATTTTAAGCTGCACAACCTCAAGCAAGTTAAAATTATAGGCACTGAGACTGGTTTTAGGTTACTGAATCTGCTATGGTCAAACACATTAGCAATCTTAAGGAAGATGGTCCAGTTGTTTTACCATGGAAAGGATGCCTGAGGAAAGACTATCATAGAAATGCAAACACTTTTGGAAAGAGTTGACTGGAGAAGAAACCTGCTTTTCAAGGCTATGATTTGTTTTGTCCCTGAAATAAGAATATGGCTTTGTATGTGTGTGGTATTGGTTTCAGAAGCATGAAAAATGTATGGAGTGGTCATGAATTGCACAAGGTTCCAGGAGCTGCTTCTGAGATGTGGCATGAGTCAGGGCCTGATACCCTAATAGGCTGAAAGAGCCTTTGGAATATGGGCCATAGTTTTCATAGAGACCTGAAGATGTTTTGTATATACCAGGACAATGAAAGGGCTACCATAGAGTGCACTGTTGGTCTAAGATGGAAGTGTTCCCTGGCTACTCTGCCCAGCTGGAGGGGCAGAACTAGAAAATCTGGAGACTGTCAGTCACTGGTTGTATTGAATTTGAACTGCCTAAGTTTGATGCTTGTTTGATGGTGGTTGAGTTTGCACTGTTTCAGCCTCTCCGTGCTATGCCTTATACCAGTTGAAAATGTTTACTCTGTGCCTTTATATGTTAGAAATGTTTAACTTGTTTGCTTTTACATGTCTTAATATCTTATATTGGTCAAGACTGTGGGGCCCTTTGAAATTGAACTGAGTACATTTACAATGTGTGATGTTTATAAATCTATTGGGGATCAGGGGTGGAATGTGGTAGTTTGAATAGATGGCCCCCAATATATTCAGTTTTTTATTGTTTGTAGTTTGCATCTGCAGCCACCTGGTTGGAGGCTGTGTCACTGGGTGTACTTTAAGGTATGGTGGTGGGTTTCAGATTTCAATCTAAAAATATGCAAAGTGTGCCTAGCAGGAGTTCCTGAAGTGTGCTGTGCTGTGTGGCTTTTAGGCTTGTACTTCTCTCTCTCTCTCTCTGCTTGGTCCTGTGAAGGCAGGCCAGTTTCTTCTGCCATTATGGAACTTCCCCTGTATCTGTAAGCTTCAATAAATAGCCCTTCCTCCATAACTGTGCCTGGTCTGGAAGTTTATCTCAATGGACCTGAAGCTGTCTGCTACAATAACTTTTTGAAGTATGTTTACCTTTCAAGAATTGTGAACGGGACTATAATTTGGACACCAGTGCTCTCTGTACTGTCCTTATCACTCTAATGGGAGCCTTTACTGTGACCTAGAATGGTAGGTTAGTCTGATGTCAGAATCAAAAATGACTACACTATTGAAAAATGAAGATGCTTTTTCCAAAGACACGTTGGAACAGAGCTGTTTCCTCATGGGCCACTGTAAAATATGTATAACTGAGAGCTTTGTGAAGACATTCAGTTCGATATTGCTTTCTGGTTTTGCTACTTACAAACGTGGTGACATAGTCAAGTCTCATAAGTTAAATACTTTCATTTCCTTATCTGTAAACTGAGGATGGTAATAGTATCCCATCTTATAAATTCTCCTTAAATTAAAGGAGATAATACACTATCTGCCACAGAGTGAGTATATAAGAAATGTTTGCTTTAATGATAGGTTAAGCATTAGATCTAAAATGCAGCAACTAAGTGTACACATTGTCTTTTCTATGCCTTCTCTGACCATTTCTTTCTTATTTCTTTGATTCTATTTCACTTGGCCGTGTGACATTTACAAGTCAAGTTGAGGGAAAATACACTTTTTGGGGGGTTCTAAACTATACTCATAGGGCAGCAATACTTTTAAATGGTAAGCAGTCTCATTAAGCCATTTCCAGTATGTGACAAAAGTTAGTATTTAGTGAGAATTTGTATTTGAAAGTCCTATGAACTTCTTGCTTAGAAGTCTTTTTTTTAATGAAAATCCAGATCAATAGCAGAATATTTATCATCATACTCTGTGATTATTATGATAGGGATACTTTTTCCAGAAGAATTTAGGCCCTGCCTTCATCATATGGAAATTTGTATTACTTTGGATATATTAATATAAATATTCATTGATTACGTAATATCTATTGATTTTATTTATTTATTTATTAAATTTTTTGTTTATTATTTTTATTTATTTATTTGACAGTGACAGACAGAGAAAGAGGCAAGTAGAGAGAGAGAGAAAGAGAATGGGCACGCCAGGGCCTCCAGCCACTGCAGACAAACTCCAGATGTGTGTGCCCCTTTATGCATCTGGCTAACGTGGGTCCTGGGGAGTTGAGCCTCGAACCGGGGTCCTTAGGCTTCACAGACAAGCACTTAACTGCTAAGCCATCTCTCTAGCCCTGATTTTATTTTTTTTAACTTTTATTATTTGGCATGCAGAGATGTAGGTTATTCATTCTGGCATTTTTTTGGTTTACTTTATTTTATTTTATTTTTTAATTAATTAGTTTTGTACTCAGTGAACATGTATCAAGTTGGTACCATTGTTAGCCTCTTCCATGTCTTGCCCCCTCCCCCTGGCCTCTCCTTGTTGAAGTATATGGGTCATGCATTGTGGAGTTAGCCCACAGTTATGGGTAGGAGGAAATGTCTCTGCATATCATGACCCAACGTGTGGCTCTGACATTCTTTCTTCCCCCTCTTCTGCAAAATTTCCCTGAGCCCTGTTGGGTTCATTTTGGGTCTGCTTCAGTGATGAGGTTTTGGGAGCTTCTGTGTCTCTGGATATCTGATTTGTTAGGATTTGATTTTTCTCTGTGTCAATCTCCTTAACTCTTGTGCTGGTACCAGGTTCACCAAGAATACAGCATCCTTGCTTATTTTGCCAATTATTCTTAGTTTCACCTGGGGCCCTTTTGAGGTTTGAATATGTGGTTCTCTCCTTAGGATCTGTGTCTATCTGAAAAAGAGAAGTAGATTCTCCAATGGAGAGTAAAGTTAGCACCAGACAAATGGGATAACCCTTATTTTTTTTATAATTTTTTTTTTGTGATATATTCAGTGATATTTCACTGAAAACCTTTTTTCTTTGTATGTTTGCCAGAGGATCTTTGTGAGGTTGATTCTAATCATAATGAGGTCTGAAGGATTCTTCTTGACTGTATATTGCTGGACTCATTTTAAAGAAAAGTACTGGGCAGTTAGAATCATCCAAAGAAATTTAACAACTTGCTTAACCACGTCAAGCCTAGCCTATCAGACAGCATACCTTAGGTGAGTTTATTTATTTATTTTATTTTGAACATTTTCATGAGGCTGCATGAAATTTTCATAACTATTTAGATTAATTGAACCAAACCTTTCTCTGCTTAAGATAATGGCAACTTATGACTAATAATATAGAATGTAGACTTACTCTAGGGACAAATTCCTTGGGCAGAGGATACAGTTCTTGAATATGGCAGTGCAAGTACAGAAATTATTATTTCTCTCTGTTCCCTACTCTCTTAATTAGTCATTGTCATTAATTAATCATAAAAGTAATAATGACTCATTTATTTTTTATAGGCAATCCCAAGAGTTCATTTTTGTGTTCCTGCTATTAAAAATATTGCTGGGAGTGGTGGTACATGTCTTTAATCCCAGCACTCAGGCAGCAGAGATATTAGGATTGCCATTAGTTCACGGCTACCTTGAGACTACATGAATTTCATTCAGGTCAGCCTGAGTTAGAGTGAGACCCTACCTTGAAAAACCAATAATAATAATAATATTGCTGCTAACTGCATGTTTGAGTTTGTTTGCCAGTGGTTTTAAGGTTGGTGTTAGAAATGTGGTTGTAAATATGGAACTTATAGGCCATTCTTCAGATCTTCCCATAGTAGATTTTCCTTGTCATCTGGGCCTCAGCTCAGTACTTCTATCTGAGCGAGTTTCTTCTGAACAACTGGTTTGAGGAAACCTTAGTGGTTCAGGCCCCTTTTAAATTATTCTTTTCAAAGCAAGATATCTCACTGAAAAATCTCTTGCTTATTTCTTTGCTTTCATTTGTTTACTGTTTATTTTCACTTGCTAAAGTAATAAACCCCTACCATCATGTATAGGAACTGTGTTTGTCATCAAGGCTTTGGCCCTGGCACTGGTGTTGACCTGCTGAAAGGAGATAGATGAATGCTGGAGAAAGCAGAAAAGAGTTATAAGGAACTCTTTCAGGCTCAGACTTCCTTTGTGTCGCATTTGATTGCTACCTACGGTCTGCTCATGTTCTTGAATGAGCTGTAACACATGCTCAAGGTAAGTTTTGCTGATCTATTTTGCATTTTACTAGTACTGTCAAAAATGCCATCAAGTTGACCTATGAAGTCTATGAATTCTTCCATATGCTGAGTGGCAATTTGCCAAGCAATTTAAGATATTAAAGCCATCTAGAGGCACCTAAACAGACTATTAGTGCCTTCAATCTACTTTTTTTTTTTTTTTTTTTTTTGAGGTAGGGTCTCACTCTAGTCCAGGCTGACCTGGAATTCAGGTTGGCCTCCACCTCTTGGCGATCCTCCTAACTCTGCCTCTCAAGTGCTGGGATTAAAGGTGTGCACCACCATGCCCCAATCTACTTTTTTTATTCTTAAATAAAATTCTGACTCTGTAGGATCTGATGGCTGCTCATTGGTCTACCAGAGTCTTTCCTGGAATAGTTAGAAGATTAAAAAACATTTTAACTTCTTTGTTGATAAAATAACTTATGCTAATCATGTTCTCTCCTTACTAAGGTGGAAGGAAAACCAATTAGATAACTAGATAAGCTAGTTGAACCTCTGAATATAGTCCCTCAGGAAACTTGATATCTGTACAGCCTTCTCTCTCTAGAAATGTCTCTTGGGAAGTAGATAACTCTGACTCCATATAGTTAAGCTGGTGGGGTATGATTCTAAATGATACCATTTTTTGGAAAAAGGGCATCTTCTACTGGGAAGGGGGAAGCTTTATGGGTGACACAATGAATACCTTATACCAAATAAAAACTTATGGTTCTTAGCTGTAATTGGTAATTGTCATTGTAATTAGTGAAAGAAACTGGCTTTGGTGGTATGTTTTCACTGTAGACCTAGGTTTTTAGTGGGATGCCTAAAACTGTACTGAATTCATGGCATGCCCCTGGTATTTGAGGCATGTGTATATGCATGTATTTCTCTTCTGAGAAACAGACCCTCAGCTCCATTAGAGTTGTTTGTGGTTAGTTTTCACTTCCTCATTTCAAATTTTAGTCTCATCGTATTCTAGCATTTCTTCAGTTCTTTCCCTGAGATAGCCAATCCCAGAAGGCACTATTATTCTTTTCTACTTGCAGTGTGGGACAGGTCTGACCTCTCACTTCTTGCAATGTTCTATTTCTCTGCTCTCATGATTACCTCCTCTGACTTTTCTTTATTGGCCTTGGTCTTATTCCTTTGTCCAACTTCTCATTGTTACAGGACCATACAGAACCCTCCTATGCATCTTTCTTCGTCTTGCATAGTTAGGTAAATTTATCTGGTTACGTGGCTTTAAATGCTGATGTAATGCAAATTATTTCCTGATCTGTGCCTTTAGCCATGACTTCTCCAAGGACTTCAGGTGCTTGTATGTCAATATGTTCTCAGCATCACTGCTTAGGTCTCTTTAATCTCTGAAGATTGGCATGCCACTACCAGACTACATTTCTTTCTGTTAGCTTCTTTTCTCCCTGCATATACTCATCTTAGAGAGTGGGACCACTCAGCTTGGTTCCTTGCATGTCTTCCACATCCAGTTTTTGCCAAGTCCATTCTCATAATTCTAGCCCAAACTTTTCCAATTATGAATCTCTGTCAGAACCACCCCAGTTCCAGGCATTCTTATTGTTCTTCCCTCAACAGTTCATTTTCTAGTCTCCCCACTGCCACTGGTTTGTCTCTATATAGCAAATTATATTGGATCATTCCTTTGATTAAAACGTAATGGTGAATTGTAATAATATTAAAATTCCCACATATTCCTCTAGAGACTTCTTCCTTGCCTGTAGTGTTCCAGTTCACAGCCTTATTTCTCCTTCCAGAACTTCCTGGCCTTCTCTGTGTAGGGCCTTAGAGTTAAATATTACCTCTCCCTGGGCTGTTCTTTTTGTTTTCCCTCAATAACTATCTTTTACTAATACTGAGATCTCACCTTGCCTTTCATTGCTTTAGAAAGCACTTAGCACTGTCTGACATTTTTCATGTTGATTTCTTTAATTCACCTTGTATGTAAAGGATATGTATATTCACATTTGTGTTGGTTTGTTTCTTCCATAGAGAATCCTATTCTCTAGGATTTGCCTTGTATATTGTGAGAGCTTCATTAATATTTGTTGAATGGATGGATGGGTAAATATTAAAAGGCGTCTGGATGTCTAGTAGCAAAACTATTGCTTTGTGGACCAGGATTTAGTTGTCTCTTGTGTTATATATGATCAATGAATTTTGTTGTTATGTGAACACAAGCATCACAGGAGTATGCACAGGAAGGAAGACTTACAAGTGAGCTGAGCTGTGAGTATTCTGCCCACATTCTTTTACTGATGCTTACTCAAATTGACCCCATGTTATTGAGTCCTGTTTTGCATCTGCTCGAGCCAGGTACTCCTTACGCTTTAGTCATAAGAAAGGCTAGAGGTTGACTGATAATTAAATTCAAAAAAACACTAAGGACTGTGTTGTTTTCAGGTACTATTTTCAAACTTCTTGAGGAGTAAAATTTACACAAAGAGCTCTGATGTGGACACCACTATAATATCCTTTATCCTAAAAAGCTAGTCTTCATCCATTGAAACAGAGGAAGTCAGTCCATATAGTCAATGCCCAGTGCTCCTAGAGCTTGTTCTGACTTTGAATTCTGTGTTATTTCTTCCCCACCTAGCCCCATGCAAGCCTGAGAAGTCTCTTTCATGTTTATTGGTACAAGACTTTTAAAGCTTACCTCATACTTTCTTCTCCAGAAATAAGAGTAGCATGTGTGTTCCAGCATGCTTACTATAAGTCAATTACCCCCTTTCAGTGAATTATCCTTCTCAGCATCTATAGGCAGTTGTATCAGCTTGCCATGGGTTGTGGTTTTCCCAGTTGCAAGATTAACTTTGTTTTTGCTGTTTTGCTGGACACTACAATTAGGGCTGAGGAGGTCAGTTCAGCAGCCTTAGCATGGTGCCTGTCACTTAATAGGGCCTAATTAAATAGCTCTTGAAATTTATCAGCTCCTCTCTAAGCCCATTGAGCTCTTCATTTCTAGTATCTGCTCTTATCACTTGACAGTATCTTGGCCACAATTATTTTTGTGGATACAAACAAAAAACCAGCATGTTTTGTTTTTTTTTTATTATTGTCATTTATGTGCCTTTTGAAGTCACATCTTGGTTCATCTTGTGTCTTCTCAAGACAACTTTGCTTGTGTCATTTTAGTCACCATTATTTAACATTTGCCCTCTTTTTCTTTCTGGGTTTCATTTCCTTAATGATAAAGCTCTTCATCCAAAGCCCATGTAGAGTTTTCTTAAAGATATACATAATTAGTTTCATATCTCTAACCCCTTGGTTATGCATTTATCCTTTCACCTGAGTGATTATATATTCTTTTCTTGTTCTTACTGTTTGTTGACTTTAGGTGAAGACACTGCTTTAATTATTTGAGGGACATTAATTACCATATTATGAGAGGTGAGCTTTTTAAAACCATCTCTGCTGATAGAAATAGTTTGGGAAATGGTCATACATGTAAAAGCCCAGGTTAAATGAGTTCAACTCAGGTTGGTAAATACAACTTCTTAAAACCAGAAACAAATCAAAACAGATGCAAGGTGTAGGGGCCACTGATTTCCATTAAATTTTCATGGAATTTTATAAACATGCTAAAACTATCTTCAGAGAATTTTATTCAATGACTTCTTCCATGTTAACCAATATGATTGGGAAGAATGTGATGTTAAATGCTAACTTTTTCCTAAAATGCAAATTTGCCAGAATGAAAATGTGGATAATCTCATTGCTTAGAATAGATAATAGAGTAGTCCTAGGTTGTTTTTTGTACAGACTCCTCCCTTTTAACTTGCTGTTAAGGTCCACTTAACACTAACCACTTAACCACTACAACCACTAAGTTTATTTTGAAAAATAATATAGTATTGAAGGATTTGATGTTGCTTTTTTAATGCTGAAAAAGGTTTATTTAGCTCATAGTTTTGTAGGCTCAAGGGCATTACCCTGGCATTATCTTAGTTTATAGCTATATTACATCATGGCAAATTGCAATGGCAGTAGTAGCTTTTTATTTAAAATAAAAGCAAATAAAAAAATACATGAGGCAAAAACTAAAAAAAAAAAAACCTAATCAATGAGAGAACCAGAATATATTAGAAACTGAAATAGACTTTATATTTTCTTTTTAAAAGTTATGTTTATCCATAATACCTTCATAGAGCAAACATGTATAGTGTTGTTAGTGCGAAGCATAAATATTAGTATCACAATATCCAAGCTCTTTAAAAATCATGGTCTGGCAGAGGAGAGAGAAAGATTACAAAATCAAATGCAAATTCCATAAAAGTGCTGCAAAAGTATTTGACATAACAAGAATGATTTATGTTTAGCTAAGAGGTTCAAGAAATCCTCCTGGAGAGGGTATATATGAGATCAGGTTTGAGAAGGGGAACATTTTAAGTAAGGATACCTACTAAAGGAGAAGCAGCAACTAGTCAGAGACTATAGAAGGAGAATTGCAGAGCTTGAATAGAAAAAGAAATCTATCTGGTTGGGGTTCCAAAATGGTTTTCCTCAGAAGGGGAAGAAATGTTGGGAAAACAGATTGACCTGGTACAGAGTTTCAGTAACATTGAAGGGTAGTAATAATCACAGGACTATGGTAACTTTCTTTCTGGGTCTTTACAAGCCCTGGGGATCATGAAGGAAAGGTCCTTGCACAGTGCTGGTGTTTAGTATGCATATGTGGATGCTTTTACGAGGATTAGAGGGAAGCACAGAGCTATTCCTCTGTTCTAGCAGAGAAAATAACACAATCATGGCTACTGGAAGATATCCATGACATACTCTAATGGTACTGGAGAGTTCTTGAGGTCCCTGGAGCAGGAGTGATAACAAGGTGCCATCTCTGTCTGGCTTGTACAAATGACTTTGGCCCTGGCCCACCTCTTAAGTTAGAAGTCAGGTAATGATTGTAATAAGGGAAGAGGTGAGAGGAAGACCAACAACTGAAGGGTAGAAGAAGTCTGAGATTTCACACTTCTTGACCTTTAATGAACATCAAGTTTGATTTTTCTCCAGCTGTTCCCCCACACTGACACATCCCAGTTGAGAACCTGAAAATGTCCTGCAGAATGTGGGATGATCACTCAGGCCAGGGGGATAAAATGAATATCAGACCTAGTGGGGCAATGAGGAAAGCCTGCATTTCCTGTGTGAGTCGTTTCTTCTTTGTAAATGGTAACTTCAGCATTCTGGCCTCATATTGTGCAAATTTGTCATATTTCTTATGACTTCGTCATCTTCATGTTCCTGTCCCTGAATACCTGAATGATACTGAGTCACTAGAAAGGCACTGACTTATGATTGTACTCCAGGGAAGTAATAGGAAAGGAGGGCCTTTTCTTATAAGGATGATGATTCATTCTGTATATTCTTTCCTCCCCTCCAGCCTTCCTAGGAACTCTTTGTTTCTATGGCTCATCATATGTATTTTAGTTGGTTATTAATCTGTGTCAAATGCTGACTTAATTCTAAGGAGTATTTCTTAATGATGCTTACTGCAGTATTTTTGTTATGCTGGGGTTTGCCTGCAATCTGATGCCCTCACTGGGACTGCTGGCTTCTGAGCTTGTCCAGTGTGGAGAGTCCTTCACTCAGATATGGCTTGTACACCTCTATGAAAGCCTTGATAGATTACTAATAGGATTTAGAGAGCAGAAGTAATCTACAGTTCATTTGTCATGTTTATCTTCCTACAACTATTATTGAAATTACAGGCTAGGCTGGCTTAGCTTCTTTGCCTGGGAAGGTTGAATGCCAGATCTAAATAGCAGGTGTCTGTAGTTATATCTGTCTTGATGTTGCTTTGATAGAGATCCAGCAGCTTTATGTATAAGGAAATGCAGTAGGAAAATTCAAATGAGAAGTTTGCTAATTAATACAGTAATTTTTAGTGTGTTAAACATTGAAGTTATCAATTTCAGTAATTTCTCTTTTAATCCTCACAGTAGGGGCTGACGAGACAACTCAGTGGTTAAAGGCACTTGCTTGCAAAGGCTGATGGCCCAGGTTCAGCTCCCTAGTACTCACATAAATCCTGATACACAAAGTGGCACATGCATCTGGAGTTCAATTGCAGTGGCAAGAGGCCCTGGCATGCCTATTCTCTCCTTCTCTCTCCTCTCTTTCAAACAAACCTACAAATGATTAAACCTCACAGCAACACACTGAAGGAGGTACTTTTTCATTCCCATTTTAAAGACAAACAAACTGAATTTTGTCCCAAATCTACTAACCAGTAGGCAAAAGAATTAGGGTTCAAATTCACATCTCATCTCCCTTTACTAAAGCTCTTCATTATGATGCTATATTACTGTTATTAAATTAAAAATGAACAGCTTTGTTACAGTAGAATACTGAGCAAAGTTCAGATTTTTTGGTAAATGAAGAGAAGAATGCAGCATGCCTGCAATGGGTAGTGTAATGAAAATTGACACCTTGCTCCAGCATCACATGCTGTGTTGTGTTGAGCATAGGCTATTTTCCTGATGCATCATCATGGATACTTTGAGAGGAGATATCACTCCCATGTCACAGAAAGCAAAGATGAAGCTTGAAGAGGTTTTCCCAAGTACACACAGGTAGAGATAGGGCATGGCAGAGCTGGGCCTAGAGTATATTTGTCTGAGCATACTGCTGACCTTTGCTCTTCATGTGGTCTTCCCTGTGCTTGCAGCACGGCACCAGGGTCACATAGCCTTTATTTCTTTCTTATTAAGAGTCAATAAGTGTAATAATATTAAAGATACAGTTGATGGGCTGGGGAGATGGCATAGCAATTAAGGGTTATGGCCTTTTAGGCCAGAGACCACCAAGTTCAACTCCACAGAGCTCATGTGAAAAGCCAGGCATTACTATGCATGTCTATAACTTTGATGCTGGGGGAAGACTGGAGAATCACTGGGCCTCACTGATGCACAGAAGTTCTGAGTTGAAGGAGAGACCCTGTCTCAAGGAAATACATGGATGAGCAATAAGAGAAGGATGCCTGACTTTCTCCTCTGGCTTCCATACCCATGTATGGTGTACACACCTGTTTATTCAGTACACATCACACACCACACTGCACACACACATACACTTGATCACATATGACTCATTCCTGATATAGTCTGTGTAACCCATGTTTTCATTTGCTGAGCATTGTATAAATTAACAATTGGAATATGAAGATGTTTAAGGTGGAAATTAGTTGGAATGACTGGATCATGAAATTTATTTGCATAGTCACTGGGACTCTCTTGAGCGAAAAAGTTATTTTATAATACAGGAGCACTATATGACTGAAAAGAATGATAGTAGTTTTTGGAATTTCCTCAGACTGCACAAATTAGCCCTTTTTATAAAAGCTTGAATCATTTGATAGGTTCCATGTATCATCTTAGTAGTATGGTTTTGCAGTGGGTTTCACTGAAGAGTATCTACTTTATTTTCTGAAATTTTATGTTTACTATCGTGATGCTATACTTACTACGTATCCTTATACTTAGGAACTTCTTTGACAGCTAAAAATGAATACAAAGAAATTTAAAAGGAGAAGACACTCCAAAGTGTGCTGAAATTTAAAATGCCAAAGAGGGGTTTGCTCTTTGAGGTTCCATGTGTAGACATTTCATTGTCACTTTATTCAGACTATGTCAAGATTACTGTGTGACCACAGAGGCTACATAGCCAGGCTGTTTGGCTCAGAAAAGACACAATTCAATGTCCACATGCTCAGTGTACATGTGGTACCACCTATTTTATTTAAAGAGTTGGGCAGGAGAGAGCCTTTGGATGTTGAAACCTGGATACTGAGCTGGCTGACTCAGGCCTTGTATTTACTGACATAATTCTCTTTAGGTTTTTATCTGGCATGATTCTATTTCCTCTTACACATAACTTTGTGGGAAGCTCCATGTCCCTGGGAAATAGTCAAGTACATTTCAGTCTGGATTGCTTTGGTTAGGGTCTGTCTAGAGTCTTGCAAAACAGCTCTGATGTATAGTAGGCACATTACTTGCTTAGGAAATAAACTGGCATTTGTTTTTTGGGGTGAGGACTCATTAAACTGTGCATCTTGGTGAGTTTTCTTTTGCTAATGGTATTCATCAGCTGTCACTGAGCTTGATTCCTATTTCTTAGCTTGGGTGTGTAAAGGAACATAGTTGGCCTCATTCAGAGAGGAGGTAGTCCTGACCAACAATGGCAACTACTAGAAACATGATAATGTGTTAGATAACTCATTAGATAGTTGAGATCTTGAGAGCTTTCCAGAGTTATATGTTTAGCGACCACTATGACTCAAGATCTTGTATTCTTTTTACCTGTCATGCTATGTATTTGTTTGCTATCTGGTTTGTTTTGAATGGAATGAATTGCTTAAGTTTTATTAAAGCTAGACATACTTTAAAAAATGGTATGTCCAGTTTGAAGTTTTTTTCCTAAAAAAATAGGATATAGTTCATATATCTTAAAAGTGGCTCACAGCCCAGTGATTTCTATTATATGTGCAGTATTGTGTAGCAGCTAGCAAACATTATCTAATTTTAATTGACTCCAACATACCTAGGAATAGTTGCTCCCTATTTCTTCCTGCAGTGATCAGCATCAGTTTACCTTTTGTCTCTGTGGGCTTACCTGTTCTTAGATATATAATAAAAATAGACTCCTGCACTATTATGCAATCTTTTGGGTTTGCATCTTTTATGTAGCATAATGCTTCCAAGTTTCATGTATGTCGTAGCATGTATCAGTAACTCATTCCTTTTCACAACTGTGCAGTCATCCATTTTATGGAGAGAAATAAATAGCAGTATATGAAACAATTGCCATGAAGGTGATAGTGATGAGAAATGAATGTATTTCAGTACTCATCTGGAGACATGTTCATTGCTATATTCCTTGGGAGGAGAGAGGAACAATTGAGAGACACATTTTCTTTTGCGGTTTAGCCTGCAGAAAATGTATCACTTGTACTATGAAGAGGGGTTGTTCAGTGGCTTTCCAGTGGGTGTGTTGTCTTGCTTTTGCTCAGAGACTGCTAGGATTTCACGGTAGAATCTTAAGGGGAAAATCTGATCCTTGAAGACACCTTGTTAAAAATTGAATTGTTTGGTTTGAGTATTTCAAACTGTGTTTTGTTTTCATAGCAACTAATGAAAGTTCTTCCTTGTGCTTTGACAAAATGAAATGGAAAAGACAAGACCATTAAAAGTCATAAACATAAAAAAAATGAGGATGTGAGGGACCCTGAAGTTAGAAGATTCATTTGTCATTCCAATATGATTTTATAAAATATAACCATGTTTATTCTCTCTCATTTAGATAATAAGAGAAAGGAAGAGATACATATATTCAAGTAAACAAGTTGAAAACCTGGGGATATGAGAGTTTTGGTAAACCTTTTTTAATACTGTCAGCAGCTATCTAGAGAGGGCCAAGCTGTTCATTGAAGAGATAAGGAAAATGCTCCTACAGAAAGACTTCTTTCATTTGCTGGGAGCAGGAAACTCATACTTCACCTGTTCTCCAGAAAATCACAGCAACTTTCGCTCACTCTCTCTCTGGATCATCATATAATGATGAGGGATACAAGTGATATTACTCAGATGGTTGTTTCTAGATTGGTTAGTTTCTGGAAGTCAGGGTATGTCATTGTGATAAACACCTCTGCTTCTGAATATACCACAGAAACACTGGTGACTCGAGGGTGAATGCCCTGCCATTTGGCACACAAAATGATGGACTTAGGGTGAAAGACACATCCTAGGCTTGGCTGGCCCTTGAAGGGGCTTCCTTGCTTGGTTTTCTATTTGATGATTTCTGGTTTGGAAATGGTACTGCTATCCTGATCAAATTCAGAATGGAGCAGTGCACTCATCAGAGTAGTGTGGCATGCCATTGAGAAACTGGCAAAGAAAATGACACAGACATTTGGAAACTGATTGCTTCCTATGACAGCTTATTTGCTATGAAGTCTTCCCGTATCATAAGGCTTTAATTTCTCCTCAGAGTCTCTGGCATTCCAGAACGCCTACTGTGGCAATCAACTCTATCCCAGTTGAAGTGCTTCTACTTTCACAAGTAGCTTCTGGCTACTCGTGAAATGTGGGACCTATTAGCAGAATGAGAAGCTAGAGAGTGGTAATGAATAATAGCATAACAATTTCTTATGGCAGGAACCGAGTCAAATGCCACATACATGATTTAATTGTCATGGAAATACTCTAACTGTGTGAGGTGAATAAGTAGGATTTCACTCTTTCCTTCCCTCTTAGTTCCTGCAGTTGTTTTCCATTTTTAAAATATTTTATTTTTATTTATTTATTTGACAGAGAAGGAGGGAGAGAGAATGAGCACTCCAGGGCCTCCAGCCACTGCAAGCAAACTCCAGACTGGTGCGCCCCCTTGTGCATCTGGCTAAAATGGGTCCTAGGGAATCAAACCAGGGTCCTTTGGCTTTGCAGTCAAATGCCTTAACCTCTAAGCCATTCCTCCAGCCCCTTGTTCTCCATTTTTGCAGTTCAGCAGGAGGTTAGAAGTTGGAAGAGGCTATCCTTGCAATCCATTATAGGTCAGAGCTACAGGAGAAGTAGCAGCTCTACTCTCAGGAGCAGGTCCACCAGGCCAGAGCTTTGCCTTGGAGTAGATGAATGTCCCTACAGTCAAACCACAGGCTGTTTGTTGGGGAGTAAGCCGATGCTTCTCTTTATTCCAGTCTCTTTCTATGTGCCCAATGAGAAGTCAGGAGATGGGAGCCAGACTGATAAAGCTTTCCAGGGGACAGAACTGGTGACTACAGAGAATCTGGAGAGACACATGGAAAAAAAAATTCTTACACAGGGCCTATATGTGAATTTATCCCTGAAAGACAACCTCAGAAGACACATTATGGCAATTTTTACATCACTAGCTCTTGGCCAGCAACTATATTTAGGACAGTTTTCTTTGTGTAAAGAGCATCTCTCTTTGACACCAAATTGTGACTTTGTTACATATCACTTTGGTCTGAGTCTTCAAGAAGAACCTTGTATCCATTTACATTGCCTTCTATGTAAAAGCTAGCATATGGTCTCACCATATCTGGATGTCTATATGCTTTGCAAATTCTTGACCTTGAATAATCTGTCATGTAGTAATTCCTCTGTGTGTGCACCTGAGCCCAGGACATTGTGATCTTGAACAGCTGTGGCAGGTAGTGACTCCTCTCTGTGATCACCTGAACCCTGGAGTATTGTGATCTTGAATGGATCTAGTATGTAGTGACTACTCCATGTGTGCACCTGGGCCCTGGGGCATTGTGAAGTTGAATGGATCTGGCATATAGTGACTTCTCTGTGTGTGCACCTGAGCTCTGGGGCTTTGTTGATTGAATGACTCTGGCATGTAGTGACTCAGTGTATGTACCTGGGTCCTGATGCATTGTGGTCTTGAATAGATCTGGTATGTATTGACTCCACTGTGTGTGCAACTGAGTCTTGGAGCATTGTGACCTTTAATGGCTCTGGCATGCAGTGACTCTGTGTTCACTTGAGCCCTGGGGAATTGTGAACCTGAATGGATCTGGCATTTATTAATCCTTCAGTGTGTGCACCTGAGCCTTGGGGCATTGCATCCTTTGGATGCTCTGATAAAATTTTTGAAGGTTCAGCATTTTCTGTGTCTCATTAAAATTTAATTTGCTGTAATATTGGCAGGTTCTACTATATGTATATTTTAATGGTCTTATTGCCTCATTGCTTGCATTACTTCTGTTGAGGAGCTTGAAGCAATAGTAAATGCCTTTAGCTGTTACAGCAGCCATGAAGGGCAGGTGGGTTCTATCAGTGAGATTTATCTATTCATAGATTTTTCTTCTCTAAGATATGTAGGCAAGGGCTGAAAATGATGGAAGGACCTACAAAACATCTGAAAACGTGTTAACTTAAGAGGTTGATGCTTGTTCAATTTTTGGGAAATTCATTCAAGGTATTATATAATTATTAAGCTGATCTGTTCTTGTAAGCATGATAATTGGAAATATTCACTGGTAGAGTCCTCAGTGGTATTTAAAAAACTGTTTTTCACAATTTACATAAGTATAGACAATACATTGAGATAATTCCCTCCCACCACCTCTGATATCCCTCTTCCAAATCCATGCTCCACTGTCTCTTCTTTTGAGTTGTATTTTAAAACTAAGCCTGTATGTATAAACTTTTAGAAAACATTCTTACTTTAAGTCACAAAAAAGTAAATAGTTTGCTTTGATAATATTGAGAAAGATGGGGTGCTGTTATATCAACAATAGCTTGGGTGTGGTGGTGTACACCTTTAATCCCAGCACTTGGAAAGCAGAGATGGGAGCATTGCTGTGAGTTTGAGGCCAACCTAAATGTGCATAGTAAATTCCAGGTCAACATGGCTAGAGTGAGATACTATCTCAAAAAATGAAGTGATATAGACTCAATGAGAGAAAAGAAATAAGTAAATGCCCTCCTTAGAAGTGTGAATAGGGAAGGCTGATGTTCCTGAGAGAAAACCAAGTTAGAGAAAGAGTGTGTTACTACAATTTTTGCACCATTTTTCTCAAATAACGCCCCCCCCCAACATACACATAAAGGTATATATTATTCCATTTGGTTCACAAAGCCATATCTGAGGAAGCTGAGTACTAAGAACTATGTTATTTAGTGTCCAAATAATGGTGAAGCAATTTAAAAATTGCTTTAAGATACTAAAGAAATAAATTGAAGAATACACTCTAAGATGGAGAGAACACTCATGCTCATTAACAGCAGAGTGAAATTGTGAACATGGCTATATCACTGAAAGCAAGCCGCAGATTCAGTGTAAGCCCATCAAATTCAATGACTTTCCTCACAGAACTAGGAAAAGTTCCAAAAATTCATATGTAAATAAAAAGGTCATGAATAGTCAAAGAAATACTAAGCAATTAGAATAATACTGGAGGTTTTCTTATACCTAACCTCAAATTATACTACAAAGCCATAGTAGCAAAAGCAGCATGATACTGACAGAAAACCAGACATGTAAAATGATAGACTAGATGAATCCACACAGCTATATCCACCTATTTTTTTGCACAGAAGTATAAAAAATACATGCTAGAAAAGAGATAGCCTCTTTGAAAACTAGTGCTGAGAAAACCGCAGAAGAATGAAATTAGATCCATATCTCTCTCCCTGTACAGAAATCAATTCAAAATTGACCAAAGGTCTTAATATAAAATCTAAAACACTACAGCTTCTAGAGGAAATGATATTGAAATCATTTCAAGTTATAGTAATGTACCAGAGATTTCTGAATTATATTGTGTAGCATAGGAAGTCATCCTAAGAGTTAACAGATAAACTTTATAAAGCTTCTGAACAACAAAGGAAACAAACTATTAGTAGTAGAGTAAAGAGAAAGTCTATAGCACATGAGAAAACCTTTCCAGCTACAATTTAGACAGGATGCTATTGGGCAGCTGCTTTCTTGGTGAATATGGTACGCTGGTTTAGCACAAGGCTAAGTAGATAGAAACAGAGAACACTCAACCCCTACCAACCCAGAGATCCAGAGACACAGAGACTCCCAAGACATCATCACTGAAGTAGACCTAAAACAAACACAACATGGCTCAGGGAAATTTGTGGAAGAGGGGGTGGAAAGATTTTTAGAGCCATAAGTTGGGATATTATGCACAGAGACATTGCCTCTTCCCTATAACTGATTGCTACCCCCACAATGCATGACCCACAATCCCCAAGGAGGAGGGTCCCTTCAGAGGGGGGACAGGGAAGAGGCTAATGATGGTACCAACATGACTGTTTACACACTATTTACATAAGTAATAAAGAAAAAAAATGCCCAGTTACAACTTCTGGCATAAATATTTTAAAAAAATCTCAGAATTATACACCAGAAAATGAAATTCTCCAGTAAAAAAAAAAGTCTAATAAGATGAATAGAAAGTTCTCAGAGTAAGAAACACAGGTGGCTAGTAAGTGCTTTTTAATAATTTCAAAATCTTCAGCAGTTGTGTCGTAAACAAATGTCTATTCTCCCAAGTAGGGCATCCATGATAGACCAAGGAAATGGTTTGAATCAAGTGTAGCTTAGTGAACCAGTGAATCTGTTGGAAATGCTTATAACAGTGTTATTGAGGGGTTATGTGAAAGGGCATGGATGATTGACCACCCTACTGTGGGTGATAATTCACAGAAGCTGCATCCCATTACCTCCTTATACAACTTGTAGTTGGCTTGGCTGGTCAGAGAGTCTCTTCACTAGTAATTGTTACTAGTTTTATAACCAGGGGGAAGGTCATTGTAAATATTTAAAATTTCAGAAGTTTCCTAAGCCTTGAGTAGTTACACAGATGTATGATTATTGGCTTCCACCTATGGCTGAGTATTGGGCACTTGTACTATGGGTGCAATTACTCATTCTCAAGAGTCTTTCTCAGGTATGAGTCTACAATGCACTATTGATTACAAAAATGTTTCCTTCTATCACTGATAGAAGCAGGCAGTAGTAGTAATCTATAGGGTTAGTACAAATGTTTAGAAGGCAATTTGACAGATACATCACATTCATCTAACAAAACAGTAGCATTGGCATCTCCACTGGGGTTTAGGGCCACTCTAATGATGGGCTTTTGCCATGGCTTACAGCATCAGTTCTTAGTTTCTGCCTGTGAAGTGGGCCTTAAATCCATCCAGAAAGCAGTGAGTTGCATCTATAATTACTGTGCCACTGAAGCACTAGTAAGCATATTCTGTCTGACATATTGGAACAAAGCCTATAATCAAGCATATCTTTTGGTGAAAATTCTCCCTCAGCAACCTGCATGGCACCTTCTTCTGCACCGTGAAATCTAGCTGGCAGGGAAGATGCTTCCAACTCAGTCTCAGCCTGATTTTTCTATTTCCTGCAGCCAAATCATGCAATGTCTTCAGCAATAGGGGCATGTTATCTAGTCTGACAAAGCAGAAATTGACTTATTGTTCATGGGGCCTCATGGTTATCTCAATGATAAGGTGATACCTTATCCTTGACACTGGGATTTACATTAACAACGTGTAATTCCTAAGAATGCCCTTTTCCACGCATGCAGGGTGTCTTTGTTCAAGCTCTTCAACTGCCTTTTTTACTGTTCTTCCAGATGCTTTTCTAAATCTGTATAACAGTCAAGGGTTATGATGATATAATGAAACCCACTTACAGAGGGTGAGCACGATCTCTGAAAGACTGTTATCATCCATTCTGTGTAAGTGCCATTTGGTCTTGGGCAGATAACGGGATTCTAAAAAGGATACCTTAGCAAAGTTAAGTACAAGCAGCAGCAGTGTTGGGTATAGAAGCATAGATAATGGACAATGGTCACTCCACAATTCAATCATTTTCATAAACTATTTGGCTTCCTCATCCTGGGTGATTCTGTTGCTATAGGGTTGTTTTGCATTTTTACATCTTCAGTGGGCTTGGTGGGTTATGCTTGCATTGATGTACCCAGCTCAGGCTCAAGAGCTATGCCTGTTGCTGTAGCTAGCTCCCTGGTTCTGAATGCTCTGGACTAGCACTGTGCCCTTGATTCTGGCTGCTGAAAGGGCCCTGGGTTAGCTGAACTGTCTCTATGCCCAGTACATTTTATTCCACATACGTGTGTGTGTGTGTGGGGTGGGGGGGCTAACTGTACACCACCAAGATAAGCCTTCCAGAAGCTCGCTAGCATAGTATTTAGCAATCTACTAATTTCATTTTTTCTCTGGGAACTCTAGCCAGACACAAAATTGCCACATTTACCTTTAAGCATCTCAGACAGACCACTTTATCTGCTTTGGCCTTCTCTTACTCCTTTTTGATTGTTTTAGCACATTATAAACCCAAGTGGCATGCTGGTGCAAGTCATTCAGTTCTGAGTTTCTCATTTTTGAAAGATCCTGTATTTCCATGAAGCTCAGTAAACCTACTAAAGCCCCATGCCAATTCAGAGGGCCCTGTGCAATCAACCTTTTTCTTAAATGTTCTGTGAACATAGTCCTGTCTGGTCCAGGGAAGGAGGCATCAAACACCACCTTTCATATGCACAGTTGACTCAGTAACGACTGCCCTTCCTCTATCGTCTTCTAGTTCCTGATATTCCTATGGACCTCAGAAGCTAAAGGCTCATAAGAGCCACTCCACTGGGGACTGGTTTTCCTGGTGTTGCCTTGGGAAGGGATAAGTAATAAGATTAGTAAGATTTTTCTTTTCCACAGTACTCAGACTGATCTCATCTGTCTCCATGCTGACTAATTCCTGATTATCATAGTTCCTTGTATGAAGCGATTATTAAGGCCCCATATTATTGCTGAATTGTAGTTTTCCCCTCTTTTATGTTAAAGGTTTTACATGAAAGGCACTTCTATCACTTCTAACTCATCATCTTCCTCTTCATTGTCTAGTTCTTCCTAAAATCTCCAAGTTTTGGATCTCTGGCAGGAGTCTAATTTCTGTTCTATTTTCCTTGTAGTCAACCAGCTATAAGAAATCCCTTCCCCCCACTTTTCTAATATGTAAGATACCATTCATGTTTTTTTTTTTTTTCTTCTACTGTAATTATTCCCCTACATGGGAAAATCCTGTCTGAGAAGATAGCTGAGACTCAGTTGCATGTCACCACCCATAAGAAAGGCCATATCACTGACTTCAGAGACTGCTTAGAGTTCCATGCCATAACTGCTACCTTCAGAAATTGCAATATATTCTTTAGTGCACCTGGAGTTTGGGGGGCATTCCCACACTCATGTGGTACACTCCACTAATGAAGATGATATGTCTCCCCATACCATGTAGAAGATGGCCATCTCAGGAATTACCATAAAGATATTTCACTCTCAGATAGCTTGGCCTGGGTTGTGTGTCCTGCCAGACATTACTGGTACCACGAAGCCACCTATATAGCAAGAAAGTACACGCTCCTACAGTATGTGGAGAAAAGTATTGAGGTTGTCCCAAGCTGCTCCACCCACAGATCAGCCTCCGCTGCATGTCTCAGCACCCTTTACAGGTGCTCTGCAACAACTCCTCCCCAGGTCATCTCTTAGTTCTGTTGGCTTCTGCTTGGGTACCAGTTGTGTTGTGTAACTTTTATTTTCTCCTGAGAGGACATGAACAAATATCTATTCACCCCAGAAAGGGCATCAGCAAAAGACCAAAGAAATGATTTTAGCCAAGTCTACCTTAGTGGAGTAGTGAGTTTAATGGAGTTATTAAGAGGAATATTGTTGAGAGGTTACTTTAAGAAGCATCAAAACTAGCTGCATTATGGAAAGCCCATCCTAGTATGGGTGATGACTCATGAAAGCCACATCCCTAGAGCTCCCTGCACATTTTATAGGCAGCTTGGCTGGGTAGAATCTCTGCTTAGTATTTGTTATTGTTTATACAATCTTCGAGAGGGGCTCTGTGAATCTTGCATATTTCAGGAGCTTTCTGAACCTTTACAAATTTTGTTTATTCCTGAGCCTTTTAAGTTGCATTTATAAATCTCCTCTTCTATACCCAAGAGGAAATGTTTCAATTTAGAGGAAGTGGCTATATACATATTATTCATCATGGAAATGGAAGGGAAAACTGTTTTAAGATTCAGTATCACTGCAATCAAAATGGCTAACATCAAGAAAACAACAAATGCTGGTATGTATTTGGGGAAAGAAGAACCTATGGTCACTACCTGTGGGAGTGTAAACTGGTGAAGCCACTATAGAAATTAATGTGGAGGTTATAAAACAAACAAACAAACCTAAAAGTAAGCCTACCATATGACTCAAATATAACACTCCTCTGTATACGCTCAAAGGACTTTAATTCCTAGCCTAACGATACCTACACATAGCTAAGAAATGGAACCAGGTTAGCTGTCCATCAGCAGATGAATAGATAAAAAAATGTGGCTTATATACACAATGTAATTTTATTCAGTTACAACAAAATGAAATAATGGGATTTTTAGGAAAATAGGTGGAACTGGAAATCAATGTGTTAAGTGAAATAGACCAGACAAATACCACATTGTTAATGTCATATGTGGATTTTAGATGTTAATTTTTATAAACATATGTAAACTGATTATATTAATATATAAAATATATAATTATAGGCTATGAAACTAAGAAAGGAGACTAATGATAAGGGAAAATGAGAAACTGGGGGCAATAACAAAGAGGGTAGTTGAATGCATATAACCTGAAAACAGATAGGAGCTTCTTAGGGTGTAAATTTCAAGAAAATAGCCACAGTTGTGTTAGATATCTCAAAAGATCAAGTGACAGAATTTTATGATTATGAAGAATTAGAGCCAGGCATTGTAGCACACACCATTAATACCAGCACCTGGGAGGCAGAGATAGAAGGATCACTGAGATTTTAAGGCCACCCTGACACTGAGACTATATACTGAATTCCAGGTCAGCCTGGGCTAGAGGGAAACCCTACCTTGAGAAACCAAAAACAAACAAACAAACAAATAAACTAAAAAAACAGAATGTTGAAGACCAGAAAATTATCTTGGGCTATTTTTAGTTCCTTTTAAAGCCATTCATTGCTTTCAAAACCTTTAAAATACATTTTTAATTGAAAAGTTTATTAACATACAAAAAATTAAGAGTCCTTATGCTATTTTTCTAGTTATTTTTTTTTCTTCTCTTTTCCCCTCTCCTATTCCTCCATGCCTTCTTGCCATAGCATCACTTCCATCTTTCTATTATAAAAGTACTTTAACCCCTCCTCATACTTTCTCAATACCTATTGCTCCAATTTTGTGATTTTGTATTTATTTTCATAGCCTAAATCTACATTCACATCCCCTAATTACATACATAGAAATATTAAAAATTAAGATCCCTTATGAGAAAGGATATATGAATTTTGATTTTCTGGACTTGGGGTTACCACTTCGTATACTCTTTTCCACTTCCACCCATTTTTCTGAAAATTTCATAATTTCATTTTTCTTTACAGATGAATTAAATTTTATTGTGTATATGTATCCTTATTTTCATTATCCAGTCATCAATTGATGGACATCTACTTTGAATCTATTCTCTTGCCATGGTGAACAGAACAGCAATGAGCATGAATATACAAAATCTCTGTGGTAGGTATGGAGTCTTTTGGAAATATGCTCAACCCTACTAAAATATATTCTTAGTAGACTACTAGAGTCCATCAATAAAGAAAAAAGAAAGCCAAGAATATCACCAGATAGTATATGTAATCTATAACAGAGTTTCCCCCACTTTGCTATTACCTGCATAACTGTTACTCTCCTCCCCATAAATGCCTTGATTTATGACTTTCTTTGTTCTGTAACTAATAAAATCCCTGTGACCACTTCCGCAGCAGGATAAGTCACTTCCGCAGCAGGATAAGTCTTTTGGGGAAACCTGAATCGATGTTTCCAGGCCATAGTCACTCATACTCAGCTCAAGAATAAACTTTTTATTCCCTTTCAGATGAGAGCTGTGTCTTTGTGTCGACACTGCAAATACTGTCTTTTTTTTCTTTGTTATATTCCTAGTATAACTATCTGATCTCTCTTCCCTGATTCATTGTTTTTATTTTCTATGATTTATTTGGTTAAATGTAAAATCTTATTTGTTCTGTCTCCTACCACATTAGTTTAATTCTCTTCCATTTATGTATGTTGTTTCCCTTTCTTTCTGGATATTTCTGGCCTGACACTCTTATACTATGTTTGCTATGTGTCTGATCAAGTCTCTCCACTGTCCAGGGTATCCCTTGGAACATATAACTAATGCTGTAACATGCTGTCAAATTTAGGGGAAACAAAGGCCAAGTTGTAAAAGATGATCTCTGAGGAAGCCCCACCTTGAGTAAAGCCCTGTCTCCTCCTATACTTTGTAAGCCTAAATCTGTCCCATACTTAGTATGCTTAGCAAATGCTTGTTGACAAAATAGTGGCTTTCTCTGGAAAGCTTGGGTCCTGTAACAGTAGAAAATAAGTGCTACTCTTTGGGGGCATGCTGGTGGGTTTGCTTCTGAAAATGGTGCCTTTACTATTTACATTGCCATTTATTTTATTGCCTGTGTTTTATTTTTTCTTTCATAATTGCTTGTTTTCTAAGGGTTCTATTTCTATTCTTCTCTGTTTAAGTTCTACACATTATTCTCTGGATCACCTCCCTTGATCTGTGTTGCTGCTGGCTAGGATCTGTTTCCTCTGTTTCATGGCATCTCTTATGCTTTCTCAACCTCCTCTTGCTGTTCTATATCCTGGAATAAGCATTGGAAAGGGAAAAGGACCTGAACATGTAGCATAGCCAAAGTACATAAGAAGATGACTGTCACTTCTTCTGTCAGAGATTCTATGCCATTTGATTTATCTTAGGCTTGTATTTCTCTATGAGATGTTCCATCCCAGTTTCTCTGGCTTAGTGATTGAATATTCTTTAAGCTCCTTCCTGGAACAGGTTTTGAAGTTTCAATGGTGAGCTAACTCACCATGCTTCCATGGAACTTACTATATAATCAAAATATTGTACCTGAAAAATGTATAACATATAAAATGAGAGATAGAAGTGATCAGCATGTACTATTTTTAAATGATATACAAGAGCACACACACATATAACAATTGAATAGTGCAGTGAATTGGCAGTCAACACTCCTACATAGTTAGCTCCTGATCAAGATAGAACTTTGCTGACACCCAAAGATGCTCTGTCTTCTTCAGGTTTGTTCTTATCAAAGGATCAGCTGATTGCAATGAGGCAGGTTGGTTTAGAGATTTTATGTAGTATAGTGGCCAGGAAAGGTTCTTGAGGAAATTTTGTCTGAGCTTGAGAGATGAAGGTTGAATAGAACAAGCATTAAGGCAGAGGGAGGAAGAATTGATTGGTGAGATGTTCCATGGTAAAAAGGGAGCAGGGAGCACCAAGAGAACTAAAGGAACACCAGAGAAGGATGTGAAGAGAGGTTCCTAATGCGGGATGAGTGGTAGTAGAGCTTGTAAACCTTACTATGGACTTGGTCACACATTAAAAGCAGAGGAGTTTGGAAGGGGAGGATCATATTTGAATTTCAGAGAGATCACTGTAGCTATAGAAGGGAGAGAATGGGTAAAGAAAAGGGAGCCTGGATTAGTGGTTATTTTGGTATGCTAAGCTGAAGAAAAGGTGGTGATAGTAACGTAGAGAAGTAGGTATAACTGAGAGTTATTTTAGAGCAAAGATTGACAAGAGTTATTTATGGATTAGCCTTAGAGACTAAAAAAGCGACATATCATGGATGACTTCTAAGTTTCTGGCTTAAAAACAAAGAGGTATGATAAAACCTCAGCTTAATTGACTTTACAGTATGTAGATTAGGGCCAACGTCATGCTGAACCAAAAGACAGATTGTGGTTGACTTTGTGCCCATGTAAGCAGGTGTTGACTGTAATGGTTTTGAGTTATGGACTGGCACATTAGGTTACTGAATTAATGTACCACATTTATCTATGTATCCCTTAACTTATTTCATTCAACTCTATTTCTGAGGATAGCATGCAAATATGTATGCATTTCAATGATTTAAGTTTTCAGTCTCCTTTTTCAGGTAAGGATTATTGAATTTGATGCATATGAAAGGATTAGCACCCTAGGTCCTATTAATTCTTGTTCATGGCTCAAAAACCCTTTTTCTCAAGTTCTTTGAGGCACCTGAGCAGCTTCCTTAGTAATGCTATAGTGAGTATTTGTGGATGTTGTTTCCTTGTTCTTGGTAAGGTGAGGGTAGCAGTGGCATCAGTGATAGAAGGGTTGACTCTGCTCTCACACAATTGAATGTCAAATGCAATAGACATTGAAGATGATGGAAAGTAAGACTAGCTATTGGGTTCATTTTATTGAGGACTTGATGAGGTCATGGTGGTTTTTCTAGGAATAAGGAAAAAATGGAATTGTGTGAGATTATGAATGTCAGAAATCAAGATACTATTTTGGAGGGTAATAATATTGGATATAGTGGTAGACAGAGCGTAATAATATGGGAAGAAAAGAATGCAAACAAAGGGAAAAGGAAAATGAGATTTAGAGGAGCCAAGAGTTAGTAACATGCATAGTTAACTGTAGTAACATAGAAGGACATTTCTCTCTTAGAAATAAGATCAATAGAGCCAGACATGGTGGCACTTGCCTTTAATCCCAGCACTCGGGAGGCAGAGGTAGGAGGATTGCCATAAGTTTGAGGCCAGCCTGAGATTCCATAGTGAATTCCAGGTCAGCCTGAGCCATAGTAAGACCCTACCTCAAAAAAAAAAAAAAAAGAGAAATAATTGAAGTGATGAAGTTTATAGGAATAATGGAAAGCTGAACATATCTTAGAATTCAGAATCCTTAGAAGTTACCTGTACTCAGTCCTGACATGTGTAATAAGTCACATAATAATTTATTAAATCATTAGATGAAAATATCAGAATTCATATATGTCCTAATTATAGGTCAAAATACAAAGGTTGAGTCTTGGTAAATTTAAGGCAATCATAGTTGTTGCATTTTGACTTACCTATATTTTATGCTATGCTATTTTTGGAGTGTTGTATGTGTAGTATGTGTTCTTGTTTCTGTGTGTTCATATCTGGTACACATGTGTGGGTGCATGTGCACACATGGATATGTGTTTGGAATGACTAGAGGTTGACATTGGGTGGCTTCCTCAGTCACTCTCCTTATCTGAGAAAGAGTATCTCATTGAACCCATAACTTAACAACTTGGCTAGTGTAGTTAGCCAGCTTGCCCCAGTAATTCACCTATTTTTGCCTCCCAAGGATTGAAATTAGAGACACATATCACAATGACCAGCATTTATGTGGGTGTTATGGATCTAAACTCAGGTCCTCCTGAATATGTGGCAATTGCTTTATCAACTGAGCTAGCTCCCTCATTCCTGTTAATCTATTTTTATGGGAACATGGTATCAACCTGACTTACACATCTGTTTAAGTAGTCATGGCACCTTGTTTTATTGGACATGAGAAGTAATTAACAGGAATATCTTTCAGATGTCAGATTCTGCTTATTATTCCTCTATATTATGTAAGTACAATGTGCCCTTGGTGATCCATTGATCATTGTTATCAGTTTAAAATCTGTCAGTCAGCCTAGCTGTGAATTTCCTAAAGAAAATTCAATTAGTGTAGCTGACTAAAATAGTTCATGCATGAGGAAGGAATGAATTGTACCCATCAGAATTCATTTTTGGTATTAAGTCAGATATACTTTAGAGGATTATGTCTTCAGTGTTGTCTTAAAAAATTCAAAATAGCAACTCTCTCATTCCTAGTATAGAAGCCACACAGTTGACTTACGTGTTATTTGTATGCATTTATCCTATCATGCCAAACAAATATAACCTTCCTTATTCAATTCCTATGCTGTGTGAATGACTGCTATGTATTTGGTAAATTCTCTGTGACTTCAGAAGTTGTAACAAGAGTGAAGTGCTTTGCAGGCTTGTCTGAAGAACAAAATCAGCCACCAGTTATAAATGTTGCTGAATGAGTGCTTCTATTTTTTCATTTTGTTCCTGAACATTTTAAAAATAACTGGAAGTAATCCCAAATAGATTGAGCTTGTCAAAAGGCTTGACAGAGGAAGAAAAAGAGCTTACTTATGGGAGGTTATTCAGTTTTCTAGGTAGTACTGCCCTTCCATATCCTGAATGAATAGCTAAAATGACTTGTGTAAATTGCATGATTGATAACAGGTCACGTACAAAATACTTAATATGCAAAGTGCTATGATATGGTCATTCTGACCATACAGACTTAAGACAATTTTTCACTTACGGGATCTTAGAGTATCATACAATATATGTAGTAGGGAAATAGTGGTCCAACCCAGAATGTGATAGGAACCAGATATATAAAAGCCTTCCTGAGGGAGTTTAGTGGAGGAGGATGGGGAGGGGCAAAGGAGGGTGATGGGTGGAGAGTATGTAAACTTCTAAATAATGTTTTTAATGCTTGCTTAAAAAATAGAAAAATCTTCATGAAGGTTTGTTTAAATTATGGAGTGAACCCAAGTTATAGGGCAACAGTAAGAAAGTAAGATGGACAGGAAGGGATGAGGTCCCAATGTCAGATGGGAAGAGCCAAAGTGAAGACTTCCATACAATTTGGCAGAAACATGGGAGTGGGAAGGAACGAAGTGCCAGGGGAAACATTTATGCAGAAGATGGCTTTGGCCATACTATAGGAAATCTTAGAATGCCTGAGTGAGGATTTTATACTCTTAAATCGAGGAAGAAGAAAGCATAAAAAATATTTGAGAGGCTTAATTAAAAGTATATATTAGTGAGGAGAAATACTAGAGGTGGGGATATAAATTAGAATGTAGATGTGATCATGCAAATGAGAAATCATGAAGAACTGAACAAGGCTATTTGCTCTCCAAATTTGACATAAAGAAGATGGAAAACCTGCTGCAGATCTTTATATATTATGAGGGAAAGTAAAAGGAAAAAAGATGTTGACTTCCTCTCCATCAATAGAAATTGAGAAGATATGATATATTTGATTAAATAGTGTGCCATGTTTGGATTTGTACTTGTTAAATCACAGTCCTTGGTATTGGAGGATGACTCAATTTCAGAGGATAGCAGATGAGGATATAGAAGGAAGAATGCAGAGTTAAGCAGTTCACCTGGGGAGAAGGAGTGATGGATAGTATGGCTGTGGGATAGACACAGCCAGAAGAACAAGGATGAGGCCAGAGCAGTGACAGCATCCAAGGGACAGAGGCATCAATAGAAGCACAGCATGAGGGAACTGAAGAATTGAAAAATATTGTGGATTTATCCATTAGGAATTGCATGAAGCTAGGGTGCAAGACATTATGGGCAAAGTGAATTGTGCAAAGATAACAGGAATGCACTTGTCCATTCTGGCAGATATGTCACACATTTTTTGATATACCTCTAACTCCTACCATTAGATTCCACCATCAGATCTGGTTCCTTAACTTTCCCAGCACCACTTCCCCATCCCATAGTTCCTATGTCTCCATTGCTGGGCATAAGCCTGCTCAATTCCTGGCCACAATTAATGAGATAAAGAATGTGAAGTTCCAATCCACTGATCTTTGGAGGCTTAAGTGGGTTCTGAGGAGTTGAACCTGGGTCCTTAAGCTTCTCAGGCAAATGCCTTTAACTGCTAAACCATCTGTCCAGTTTGAATTAACAATTCTTCTGACTAGTGTTCTTCACTAGACGATTTTTGCCATTGCATGCAATATAAGCAATCATGCTTGAAAAAAATAATTTCAGTGGAACTAATTAATTTAAATCTGGGCTTACATGTGCATGATAAATGAGTCCTGATCTTTGGAACTTATTTATGGTCCTGTCAGAGGGAGTAGCAACATTATATGAGTTCATATTTCAGTCTGTTGAGAGCAAAGCAGTGTTAGTAACTGTGTTGAGTGCATGACTCTATTTAGGTATGACAAGCAGGGTTCATTATTTGGGACTGAGTTTACATGGAGTTGACATGAACTTCATTGACTAAGGAACATATATGTATTTGGTAATAGATGTTTGAACAAGCACTTTTCTCAATTTTTAGGAGAATTGAAATGTTTTTTTGACATTCAAAAGAGCCCCTCTTTTACATATTTATGGTAATTTAATTTGTTGGCTAAGTATCTTACCTATCCTGAGTTATCTCTGCATTGTTCCAGGGAATTTAATCTTTAATAACTAGATTTCTTATTTCTCATGTTTCCATAAAATACTAAGAGTTTTAAAAATGTAACAGCACATAATCATCTTATAGAAATTATATGTTTTTAAAACATGAAAATGATCTGCATTAGTAATAAAGTTAACTTGGTGTTTGTGCCCTATGTTAATTTATGAATCTTCTTATAAACGTTGCACCCTGTTTAAGTAGAGATAATGAAGCTTTCTTTTTTTTTAATTTTTAAAATCTTTATTAGCATTTTCCATGATTATAAAAAAAAATCCCATGGTAATTCCCTCCCTCCCTACCCCCCACTCTTTCCCCTTTGAAATTCCATTCTCCATCATATTACCTCCCCATCACAATCATTGTACTTACATATATACAATATCAACCTATTAAGTACCCTCCTCCCTTCCTTTCTCTTCCCTTTATGTCTCCTTTTTAACTTACTGGCCTCTGCTACTATTTTCATTCTCACGCAGAAGCCCAGTCATCTGTAGCTAGTATCCACATATGAGAGAGAACATGTGGCGCTTGGCTTTCTTGGCCTGGGTTACCTCACTTAGTATAATCCTTTCCAGATCCATCCATTTTTCTGCAAATTTCATAACTTCATTTTTCTTTACTGCTGAGTAGAACTCCATTGTATAAACTTGCCACATCTTCATTATCCACTCATCAGTTGAGGGACTTTTAGGCTGGTTCCATTTCCCAGCTATTATACATTGAGCAGCAATAAACATGGTTGAGCATGTACTTCTAAGGAAATGAGATGAGTCCTTTGGATATATGCCTAGGAGTGCTATAGCTGGGTCATATGGTAGATCAATCTTTCGCTGTTTTAGGAACCTCCACACTGATTTCCACAATGGCTGGATCAGATTGCATTCCCACCAGCAGTGTAGAAGGGTTCCTGTTTTTCCACATCCCCGCCAACATTTATGATCATTTGTTTTCATGATGGTGGCCAATCTGACAGGAGTGAGATGGAATCTCAATGTAGTTTTAATCTGCATTTCCCTGATGGCTAGTGATGTGGAACATTTTTTTAGATGCTTATATGCCATTTGTATTTCTTTTTTTGAGAATGCTCTATTTAGCTCCATAGCCGATTTTTTGATTGGCTTGTTTGATTCCTTATTATTTAACTTTTTGAGTTCTTTGTATATCCTAGATATTAATCCTCTATCAGATATATAGCTGGCGAAGATTTTTTTCCCATTCTGTAGGTTGCCTCTTTGCTTTATTCACTGTGTCCTTTGCAGAGCAAAATCTGAAGCTTCTTTCTTAAGGAAGAGTGTGAAGGAAATGATAACATGTTGAAAATTGCTTTGCCATATAAAATACTGTTCTAGAATGATAAACATGACCAAAGCTTACAGAGAAAAGCAGGCAAAAATTGTTTGTAAACACTGGGGTTTTCATGCTATTTCCCCCTTTATTGGTGTTGTTTGCATATCACAAATGCATTTGGATGTACACTGCAGCAGAAATGACCCAGACACAGGCAGGCACTTTTTTTATACATTCAATCCTCAGTTAAAAAAATTCATATTCTAAGACTTATCTCCTTAAAGTCAGTTTGAAGTTCAAAATGCACTGCATTCCACTGGTATCATTTTGGTTATATTCCCAGAATTTATGCTGAATTTTAGTATAAATATGTGCTTAATGTTTACTGAGTAAGTTTCTGAGGTATACAATGCATAGTGTTAGACCTTATAGAAAGTACAGAGATGTGCATGATATGGCTGTGTCTTTGAAAAGTTACTTTCCGAAGGAATGAGTATAGGCTAGTTGTATATTTGCTGCTTGTAGAGCAGAAACAGTGCTAGTAGATTGGAGTAAATTGTATTGCAGGTAAAGTGAGTTTTGGAAAGCATTTTTATGCTCTGTACTCACAAATGGTGGCTCTGGAATACCCACAGGCCCAGCTCACAAAATGTTTTTAACTCCTTTTTGATATCCAGTGTCCAGATAGGGCACTCTCAAAGAACTGATGAAATCTATGTTCATTTATTCATCCATACATCCAATAAGCATTTATTCAATATCTTACATGCAATGCATTTTGCAATGGTTTCAAACTTAGAAGCTCAACCACTTTAGCCCAGTTATATCCTGGTGGTAAAACCTCACTTGCCATGAGTCAGACTGCTGAAGAATTTGGGAGATCAGCGGAGATAACAAGATTCCTATTCAATAATCCCTCATAAAGTTAACCTGATTCTTCTACTTAAACTTTGATTAAGAGATGGGTAATAACAACTCAGCAAATGTTGGTTTCATTTTTTTTTTTTTTGTTATAGTGATTTAACAGGAAGGTATAGATATTCTGGGAGTTGACTGCAGACAGTATGACAAAGCTTGCTGATACAGTCTTATTCCACTCCTATTTTATAACTAATTTATGAAAATATATGTTCATTTTTCTCTGTATAGTGAAGATTGAATTATTCCCCCCATTTCCTATGCTTCAAGAGGTTTTTTTCTGCTTGAGAAAAGCTACATTGGGAGATTATATACTGCTGGGTAAAATGGTGTGAATCAAGGGCCCATAGGTAATCAAGAGTTGTCTTCACCTCACTGGGAGACAGTCATTCCCACTGGTGGCCATCAATAAACCACCCACACATTACTAAGGTCTCATTAAGTTCTCTGTAGTGTCTGGTGGCAAGTGGCAGTCGTGTTTGTGAAAGAGTACAGCAGGGTTAATCTCATGTTCAAAGTAAATTTAAGTCAATTCACCAGTGTCTCTTGCTTTTGTGTCATTCTCACCAGTAGAGCCATCCCAGTCAATATTCCTGGTGTAGAGAATGTCCATAGAAGGCCAGGATAACAACTCACAAATAGAAAATTTAAGTATTCTGTCACTTATCTCTACCCAGGCATAGTTTTCCCACTTCTGCCTCCACTGGATCACTCAATTACTTGGACAAAGTATAGCTACAGCTTTGGTTCTATTGCTTAGAAAATAAAAGGCTTTTCATGGAACATTTTTTTTTCCAGGCCACTTAAAGTGTTGATTAACAAAGAGACCCGTGGGGACTAAATGAATACTTACTTCAGAATAGCACTAGAAATATTGCAAGCAATAGAAAGCAAGAGAAAGTACTTAATCACAGTGTGTAAAATTTGACCTTTTCTGAGCACCATGACATCCTGTAGAAATACAATTTCATCCAGAGGTACAGAATTCCTCCTTCAGAGAGCCCAGCATCCCTAATGTGGGGTCCTGATGTATCTCAAGAGAGTCCTGGTACATCATGACGCATGGGAGTATCCTGACATTCCTTGTCTTGCCCTTCCAATGCAGATAGTAACAGCTTTTAATCAGTGTTGATTTTGTAAGTATTAATGTTTAATTAAGAAATACACTAACTCCTAAAACTTGGACAAATGTGTAGATGAATTTACATTTTGGCTTTTTGCTCCTTTTGGAACAGAACAAAACAAAACTTAATCAGGAGTGTCACCACAACGTTGCAGGTGAGTTTTTGTTTCCCATTCCATTCTTCGTGGTAGCTGCTCTGTTGGTTCTTCTAGTGGAGCTTAGGCCGTGTTCTCATAGCATACTCCTACTGTTCTCCTAGGTGTGCTTGAATCTGTACAGTGAGTTACTTCTGTGCATGGGCAAGTTCACTACGAGGTATGTGTTCTTGAGAGTTAATTTCTGTGTATACAAGTGCCTATGCCCTGGAATGAGAGAGGTGTGTATAGTCAAGTTGCCTTCTTTCTACAGTAGAGAAAAAGGCCCTTGAGAATTAACTCTAACCCTAACCCTAATCTTTAACTTGATTCGGTGTTATTTTACAAAGAGATAAATAGGATAGTTTATGTGGGTTTCCTTCCCAGTCTTTTTTTACTCATTTTTTCATTGCCTCTGAGTTAAAAACTAGCATACTGAACTGCCTGTAGTTTAAGTCCTTGATCCTCTTCCCTTCTCTATCACTACTCATTCCTTCATTGACTCTGTCCAGTCTCATGGTATACATCAAATCCGAAGTCATCTCTATTTTAAAAACCTATTAGATATTTCTTCTAGAATATCCAATGGTTTTCAAGCATCACATGTCCAGAACCAAACTTCTAGTATTCCCATCCCACAGACTCTGTTTGGGTGCCTCTGCACAGTTGGTAGTAGAAGCCAATAATATCTTTGTGGTTTTTATTATCAGGATTTTAGGAGTCTCCCTTGCCTCTCCCATGCCTCATATGGCCAACTGGACACTGCCTTGGAATTATAAAAACTGACTCTTGGATTTGTCTGCCCAAGAGTGGACTAGCTGCTTTTTAAAGAAGATTTTAAAAGAAGGAAAACTGAGCCTTGGAGTCATTTAAACAAGAGTGAACCCTGTGCTTCTGCTGTTGTTGCTGCTCTGATGTTCCTGTGGCTTCTGCTCCAGACAGGTACTTATTGGTAATTTTATTAATCATCAATAAAGACAGCAGTATGTGAGCAAGTTGAGCACTATATGGGCAAAGGACAGACCACATGTGAGTAGAGGCAAGGAACTTCTGACTCCAAAAAATTCTTTAATTTTTTTAAAGGAATTGGATTTAGGGGTATAACCTGTTGGACTCTGCTGATCCAGAATACACATGCACACACACACACACACACACTTCACAAATGCAATCCCTTTAAGCCCATCTGTTGCTTTCAGCATATATGGACAGTTTGTTACCTTAATGCCCATTGCTTTCAATGTGGTTAATATGTGTCATGCATACACACATTGTTCTGGGTCAGGAGTACAACCAGTCATTGAGGAATTAGGGCAAAAAGCATTGCTTCAGTGCAGTCAGCATCTTAACTTTCCTTGTCAACATTGGTCTTTGTGCTGTTCAGGTCAATGGTCAACTAAGGCAGAGAAAACATGGTTATATTGCTCTAAGCATGTAGATCACATGGTTGTAAGGTGAGGTTCAGGGCAGATTACAAGACAGGAGCTTAGCAGACAAAGCATCTCACAGCAATAGTCTCAGAAAAGATATTTGTGAGGTCCATAAGAAGTATTTCCATAGTTCTTTCCCATTGTTAGTTTTCATATTTTATTCTCATAATCATTTCATCATTATCTCCACATTATCAATCTTTCAAGTTTTATAACCATATCACTAGAAAATCTTATCATCTTTAATTTTAGAATATATCCAAAGTTTATCTGCTTTCCAGCCACACCTTACCATCTGGTGTAAACCTCAGCCATTTATCTCCTGGCTTGTTGGTCTCCCTCCTTGAAACCTTGTTCTAAAGGCTGTTTTCCATGCAAAAAGCTCCTCAAATAACAGCCCTCCCAGCTGGCTTCCCTTCTGTCTAAAAGCATAAGTCCCTATAGGACTTAAAAAGCAGGCTTTCTGTGAGCTGACCTCTGCTTTCTCTGACCTTGTCTCTCAGACCTGTCTACCTCATTTATCTCTCTCTAAGCTTTCCTGATAATCTTGCTCTTTAATCGTACCAAGTCATCTTCTACTTTAGGACTATTGAATACTGTTCTTTCTATATTTCACCTTCAGGTACATGCATGATTTAGGCACTTATGTCATTCATGCCTTTGACAAAATGTCAAATTTAAAGGAGTCCTTTCTGGATTTGTCTCTGTAAAACAACAGAAGAGCAGTTTCCTCACCCATTGTTACACCTCTACCCTTTGTTGTCCTTTATTTTTCTGCAAAGCACCTTCCACACCATGGCTGAATGTCCAAGTATATCAGACATTTCTTGTGGATGCTCTTGATACTCCCAAGGTTTATAAAGAGGGGAGAAAAGAGGTGTTGAAAGGGGAAGGACAAGTGATAGAAAAAAGAAAAGATGTCTGTCAGATATAACTTGCCAGATATATCCACATTGCTCATAGTAAATCAATTAACTATAGTAATCTCTTTAATGAGGAACACTTCCACTAACACATCGCCATTAGGATTAACCAGAATTTATATGAAATGAATGGTAAGTGCTGTATAGAAGATTATTCTAAACTGAAATATTTCCTCTTGGGAGATGAAGGGAGGCTCAGGACACTCAGGGGGTCAAGTTTGGAAGAGCTGAAACTTCAAAGGACACAGGACCATTCCCCAAAGTTATAGGGACAGTAAGTAATTGTTCAAAAGCATAATCTGACCAGTGTTATATAGCAGTTTGCTCTGAATTGAGGGAGGTTCGGGAGACTGATGCGGTCAGGGAAAACTGTTTCAAGAGCCCTCCCTAGGCTATATAAAGGGTGGGAACTTTGACCACTTGGGCTGTCTGAAAGTGTTGTAGTGTGATAGAAACTCCACCAGCAGAGCTGCCGGCAGGTTGTGCAGTGTGCTCCAGAGATAAGGCTTCCTGGAGTCCTCCTGCGCTGCGGTAGGCTTTTTCGTGATATAGCTGCCTGAGAGTAACTCATGCTCCTGAAAGCAACCCCTCAGCCCTGCTCTGTATGTAACATCAATAAACTTGGCTCACCGAAACTGGTTTTAGTGTAACCATGATTTGATCTAGGTTGTCTATGCCCTATTTGGAGTGAATAAACATTTGTACTCATCTCTCCAAGAAAATAAAAATGTTTCATGTGACAAATAGAAGATAGCCTTGAGCTTTGTAGATTGAGGTTTATGGCTTTGAATTTTCACAAACAATCTTACATGGGTTAAAAAGCCTTCTGAATATATATATATATATATATATATATATATATATATATATATATATATATATATTTCCAGACAACAAACCATGGTATGTCCCTCCCCACCCCTGCTTTCACCTTCACAACTGTGTTCTCCATCATATCCCCTCCCTCTCTCCATTAGTCTCTCTTTTAATGTGATGTCATCATCTTTTTCTCCTATTATGAGGATCTTGTGTGGGTGTTGCTAGGCACTGTGAGGTCTTGGGTATTGAGGCCAATTTCTGTCCGCACAGTTGTATGTAAGGGGTGGTACCCTTCCTTTGGCTCTTGCATTCTTTCCGCCACCTCTTCCACAATGAACCTGGAGCCTTGCAGGGTGTGAGATGTTTCAGTGCTGAACACACCTCCATCCCTTCTTCTCAGCACTATGTCATCTTTTGGGTCATGCCAGTGGTCATTTCCATCTGAAAAGAGAAAACTCTCTAACCAGAAATGAGAGTAGCATTAATATGTCAATATGAACACTAAGTGTAGTGCTTTCAGGGCAGTTTGGTGAGAGTCATATATGTATTTATTTATCCATACAAGAGCAGGCTTTATACCCCTAAGGGCTATGATTAGGTTTTTAGTTCCAGGCATGTATTCCCTCTCATAGAGCGGGCCTTCAGTCCAATTAGAGAGCAGATAGTTTCCCTGAGAACAGACAAGAATGCCAGTATTGCACCCGTTCACTATTTGAAGATGATATGATTCTATACATAAAATATCCTAAAAACTCTACCAGCAAACTGTTAGAGCTGATAAATACTTTTAGCAATGTAGCAGGATGCAAAATATACACACAGAGATCAGTAGCTTTCTGATTCTTGATATTATTGGAACTTCTCCTTATTTTCTGTGGTTGCTGCTGATGCCTGCTTACACCCATTAGTTTGGTCCTCTTCATTAAAACTAATAAGTTGTGAATTCAGGCTCCTCTACTATTGTTAAATAAACCAGTGAATGCTAAGGAGGATGTGTAGTTTGTTTGGAAGAAAAACTGAGTAGCTGTCAGAAGCATCCCTTGTGGAAAACAATATCTTGGAGTTTTCTGTCTATGAAGGTTCTTGTGTTTTCAGGCACAACAACAGGCTTATCTTATATTTTTTATACCATGGCCAATGAACATATTCATGGGCTTGGCCTGTGACATTTCCAACTACGAAGCAGACACTTCTAAAATAGAAGAGTCTTCACAGATCCTAAAAATAGGGATTAACTCCTCATCTTTCACCCTCCCAAACTCACTGCCTTGCCAGTTCTCTGGCTCTCCTTACCCCTAGCCCAGCTGATAGGGAGGTACAGTTAGGGTGACTGGACCTCTGAAGGTAAAAATGGCAGGAAAATTAGTACTTGTTAGAAATCAAAGTTGATCTGACATTTTATCTCTTGTCTACTTCCCTAGAGACCTGTGTGGTGGGGTGGTTTGATTCAGGTGTCCCCCATAAACTTAGGTGTTCTGGATGCTATGTTCCAAGCTTATGGAGACTTGGGAATTAACGCCTTCCAGAGGCAGTGTATTGTATGGGGCAGGCTTATGGGTGTTATAGCCAGTTTCCCCTTGCCAGTGCTTGGCACACTCTCCTGTGGCTGTTGTCCACCTGATGTTGGCCAGGAGCTGATGTCCACCTTCTGCTCATGCCATCGTTTTCCTTGCTATCATGGAGCTTCCTCTTGAGGCTGTAAGCCAAAATAAACCTTCCCCCGCTCCATAACCTGCTCTTTGTTGGGTGATTTCTGCCAGTAGTCTTTCATAGGATTGAAACATTGTGGTTTTCCAAGTTCAGCCCACAAAGCTTCTTGCCAGGGCTAACCTCTTCCTGAGACAGCCCCTATTCCTAACCAACCAACTGTCCCTCTTATTCACTTGAGCCAGAAGACAGCCTTATAAATATCTTCTCAAGGATATGGCAGGCTGTCTGACCACTTGGGAACTTCTAGCTGTGGGTGATTTTTTTCCCTCAGGCCAGCTGTGCGGCGCTTGGCCTAAGCCCTAGTCAAGGCCGAGCTGGGAAGGCCCCCTAGCCCTTACTCTTCACATGAGTTCTTTATCTCCTCCAGCTCCCCACTTGGCAGGAACTCCTTGAACTTTCTTTTCTATCTTCTCTTTTCAGTTTTTCCAGGCTCTCCATGTAGGATCTCTAACCATGTGGGTGCCTTTTCTTGGCTCTATACTTCCCTTAATAAATATAATAATTTAATAATTATCCTTCTCAGTCTTCTTTTTATTTGATTCTGCAATTAAAATTGGAAGCGAACCTAGGGTTTTGGGTTCAAGGACTTTCCTGGACCCTTAACACCTGGAGAGATCTCTTTAACAAACCGTACTATTATTTCTAATTTTATTTCATAATAACAACTTATATTGGTGTAAATATTAATCAGCTCTATTGGGAGTGAATGGTCTAAATGCTCATTTACTGTTTGCATATAGTCCACACTTAAATAATTTTGACTACATTTTAATTCATGAAGACAGTCTGGATCGAAGGTGAATTAGTATATAAAACATAATGTGCAAAGCCTTCGGTTCACTCTGACTGGAACCAGATGGAACAAGTGCAGAATTCCAGCCTTGCTCAGACATGCTGACATCTTATGCTGGCTCAGGAGGCTTTGAGGTTTACGGAGTGCTTTAGTCTTTATAGAGCCTAGAAGTGGCTGCATTTTACACAGTGAACAGGTGAGAACCAAATGTACCTGTGTTTCACTGAGTACACTAGAGAAGTAATAGCACAATTTTGTCCTATTTTGAACATTCTCTAGAATTATATTTATGTTAAAATTTAATTAGCCAACTATTTACTAGGATTTAGCAACACCTAGAATATCTCCTTAAAGATAATTGAGGAAAGGAGGTTCAAGAAGTAGTTGTTATAGTTACCTTTTCATTGCTGGAATAAAATTCTGAATGAAAAGCAACTGAGTCCCATGGAGAATTTTCATAATCCCAGGAAAAGGACCATCCTATGGCAAAACCTGTACATTACTTCATGCCTCAGCAGATGGGAGATATCAGCAAGACAGTGAGCTGAGCTCTGGCAAGGGGGAAGCTTGCTTAAAACACCCCAAAGCCTGCCCCCAACAATATACCTTTTCTGTCATGGATCCACCTCCCAGCTTGTTACCACCTGGGGACCAAGTATTCAAAACACATGAGTAATGGAGGACATCGAATTCAACCTACCATAGTAGTGGTCTTAAGAGGTGGTGACATTTGGTATGAAATTTTTGGTGGAATGAAAAATCCTACATGAGCAGTTTCTTTCTTTTTTGGGCTACGTGTTTGTGCATGTTCATGTGTGTGAATGTAGTTGCACATGTGCCACAGCCTGCCTGCATATAGACATCACAGCTTAGGGGTATCTGTTCTTGCCTTCAATGTCATTTGAAGCAGGGTTTCTGTTCACTTTTTTTTTTAATCAAACTACCTCTCTTGTAAGCTATTTTTCCCATCTCCATGTTGCCATAGGCATGCTGGAATTACAGAAGAAACTTCCACTTTTTTATGTGGAGATGGAGATCTGAACTAAGGTACTCATGCTTTTGTGACAAGCACTTTACCCCAAGCCATCCTTTCAGCCCTACACTAGCAGTATCTAAAATATTACATAAAAACCAATTTTAACAATGAAGCTATACAAGTGAACCCTGAGTAAATTTAAGACTATGCTTCTTGGAGCTTTCACATATATTTCAAGAGTGACATTTAATTATTCCATGAGATATCATATCAGCAAATTGAGGATTTATAGGGCTTCACATGAAATACTGGAGGGCTTCTTAAAGAAAAAAATATTGGAGACTTCCAGTTAAGTTGGCGGCATAGGTACCATGCCAAAGCAGCCTGGGGGAAGAGGGGGCTAAAAAAATTCAGCAAAATACACACTTTTACTAAAAAAAGTGACGTGTATAGGAACTTGAAGCAGCAGCGGAGAAGTAGAAGAGATGCAGAGCATCCAGAGCCCGCACAGTCCGGCAAAAGCAGCCCCGGCAGCTCTGCCAACTGCGGCGGTGGCAGCGCTCCAGAAAGCCGCCAGGCTTGGCTCCAGCCACAGGAAAAGCCAGGTGCAGGAGCTTCCACTCACACCGGAGCTCTCTGCAGCTCAGGAAACGTAAAGGGAGAGCAGCAGTGAGCAATGGAGGAGCAGACCACGAGTTAGAAGAACACGTGGAAGGGCTAGAGAACCAGAGCAGGTGGGGCTCCCTCCCCTCCCCCACTGCCTGAGCCCAGCTCCAGCAAACAGAGCAGTGGTCCCGGACCTGGCCATGCCAACTTGGGCTGACAACGGTACACAAGAAGGAGCAGATCCAGTAGTGGCAACAGTGGTAGACCCAGCAGCAGTAGCTTCAGTGGCAGCTGTGGTTCCAGAAGTGGCAGCTACAGCAGCAATAGCAGCAGAAGCAGCAGCAGCGGTGGGCCCAGCAGCAGCAGCTTCAGCTGCTGACAGACCCAGCAGAGGCAGCTTTAGCAGCAGCAGTTCTAGCAGCGGGGGTGCTGATCTGCAGGTCTACAGTTGCCAGGCTTGGTTTGCCCTGCAGGAAAAGCCAGTGCCCAGCTCCAGAAATCAGAACAGCAGCCCAATGACCAGGCAGCAACTTGACTGAGACCAAAATCATCCAAGGTAACTGGGATTGCACCAGGGAAGGGTCTCACTTGGTCAGAAGTTGACTTGGATCCCTCAACAGACCAGAAATCATAACCTGTATGTTGATAGAGGATCTGGTTGTTATAATACTACTCTGGCATACATACTTGGGGCTGTTTTTGATTGAATGGGTACAGTGTTTAGTTAACTTTTAGAATCTACCTGTATTTTATTCCACTCAGCCTACTTGAATACTCCCATAGCAAGGAAACTCAGCCCGTAGGAGCACCTTTGTAGATACTCTGAGTCTTAAGAGCCACACCTAACACCTTAAGCTCCTACCCTAAAAAATACATAACATCAAATCAACTGATACAGCTAAGAATACCCAGCTAGCTAGAAAATCCAAGAATTTACTTAATCCAAGATTATAACACAAGAAATACTAAAAACCAAGATGATATAAATCCACCTAAAAGTATTAATGCATCAGAAATGATCTCCAGTGAGAATGAGTTAGAGGAAATGCCTGAGAAAGATTTCAAAAGAATGATTGTAAATATGGTCAAAGAAGTCAGATAACAAATCAAAGGAGTGAAAGAGGAACTTAAAGAGGAAATCAAAGGAATCAAAGAAGTTGCAGGACACCAATTTCATGAAATAAAGAAGGCAATACAAGACATAAATAAGGAAATAGAAATAATAAAGAAAAACCAGTCAGAATTACTAGCAATGAAGAACACAGTTAATGAACTAAAAAACTCTGTAGAAAATCTCACCAGTAGAATGGATGAAGGAGAGGATAGAATATCTAAGCTAGAAGACCAGGTGGCAGATCTAATACAGTCCAACAAAGAGATAGACAAACTTATAGAAAAGTATGAGTGTGAATTTCCAGACATTCGGGACACTATGAAAAGATCAAATATAAGAATTCAGGGCATAGTAGAAGGAGAAGAATTACATTCCAAAGGCATAGTAGGCGTCTTCAATAAAATCATAGAAGAAAATTTCCCCCAAATAGGGAAAGAGGTGCCAATGCAGATACAGGAAGCCTTTAGAAGCCCAGCCAGACAAAACCTGGAAAGAACCTCTCCTCGCCATATTATAATCAAACTTCCAAACACACACACCAAAGAAAAAATATTGAAAGCAGTTAGAGAGAAAAATCAAGTTACCTACAAAAGCAAGCCCATCAGGATTACAGCAGATTATTCAACACAAACTTTTAAAGCCAGAAGGGCTTGGAGTGATGTATTCCAAGTTCTGAAAGATAACAACTCTCAACCAAGGTTACTTTATCCTGCAAAGCTATCCATTCAAATAGACAGAGAAATAACTACATTACATGACAAAAGCAGGTTAAAGGAGTATTTGAAGACAAAACCAGCTCTACAGAAAATACTTGATAGGATCCTCCATGCTGAAGAAAAGGAACCTAGAAAAAACAAGCAATACTCAAATACTAGTTAACACAAGAGAAAATAGGTAGAACTGGAACCACAAAAAAAAAAAAAAAGGCAAACATAAATACACACCTTTCAATAATATCTCTTAATATCAACGGCCTCAATGCCCCAACGAAAAGAGATAGGTTTGCAGACTGGGTTAAAAAGCAGGATCTTATAATTTGTTTTCTCCAAGAAACTCACCTTTCTACAAAGGATAGACATTATCTTAGGGTGAAAGGTTGGAAGATGGTGTTTCAAGCAAATGGACCTAGAAAACAAGCAGGGGTTGCTATCCTAATATCTGACAAGGTAGACTTTAGTCCAATGTTAGTCAAGAAAGATAAGGAAGGTCACTTTATATTGATTAAGGGCACACTCCAACAGGAGGACATTACAATCCTAAACATATATGCACCTAACATGGGGGCTCCCAAATTCATCAAACAAACACTATTAGAACTATGGTCACAGATAACACCAAACACAGTGGTGGTTAAGGACTTTAACACACCACTCTCATCAATTGACAGGTCATCCTGGGAAAAAATAAAGAGAGAGGCATCTGGACTAAATGAGGTCATAGAAGGAATGGACCTAACAGATATATACAGGACATTTCATCCAAAGGCTGCAGAACATACATTCTTTTCAGCAGCACATGGAACATTCTCTAAAATAGACCATATATTAGACACAAAGCAAATCTTAACAAATATAGTGCATTCTATCTGACCACAATGGAATTAAACTACAAATCAGTAGCAAGAAAGGCTATAGAGCATACACAAAATCACGGAAACTAAACAATACACTACTAAATGATGAATGGGTCAATGAAGAAATCAAGAAGGAAGTCAAAAACTTGATAGAGTCAAACAATAATGAGAACACAACATATCAAAATCTCTGAGACACAATGAAAGCAGTCCTAAGAGGTAAATTTATAGCCTTAAGTACCTATGTTAAGAAATTAGATAGGTCATAAGTAAATGACCTAATGCTTCACCTTAAAGCCTTGGAAAAAGAAGAGCAAGGCAAACCAAAAATCAGTAGATGGGAAGAAATAATAAAGATTAGGGCAGAAATTAATGAAATAGAAACAAAAATATCAATCCAAAGAATTAATGAAACAAAGAGTTGGTTCTTTGAAAGGATAAACAAGATTGATAAACCCTTAGCAAATCTGACCAAAAGAAAGAGAGAAGAAAAAAATATTCACAAATTAATAATTTATATACAAATTGTATATTTAGAGCAAGAAATAAAAATAAATAAAAGTTTTTTAAAATGAACAAAACCATTCATTACCATGAGATGTGATATATCCAGCAAGATTACATGATAATTTTAATTGCCTCCATTGGCCTTTTATAAAAGGACATTGTTAATTTTTTTTGGTGGGGGGTTACATGCAACAATGTTCAACACATTTTTTTCTAATATGTTCTACTGAGAATATGTTCTCATTCAGAAATTGATTCAACATTTGTTTGAGTGACAGTGTTTTTCTAGAAGATTTGGGAAACTTTTGCATAACCTAGTTTCTGGTTCTGGACTTCTATTTTAAATTCTTCTTCCCTTCACTTTGTCTTGCTGCTGGACAGTGCAGGCCACATTTGTTACATAGCCTCTCGCCTGCTTCTTTAGGTTGCAGCACAGGGGTGATTGGGAGAGCCAGCAATATTAACATTCCTAGAAGCCAATTTTCTTCTCAGACCTGGAGTAATAACTTTCCTAATTGAGAAGCACATAATGACCCAATTAAAGGTCAACTACTTCCTGGAGGGTTCCCAAAGTACCCATAAGCATACCATACCCCTCAGCCAGGTGAAGGTGGAAAAGTAAAGTATATGAAAGTAGTCTTCATGGAAATTGTGACAGATCACACTTGTTCCAAATGTCTAAAAATGTCAGTCAGTATGAACATATCCTAAGGTCTTCCCAGGTTCTCAGAAGAGAACCCTGCAAGTTCTGAAGCTCTGTCTCATGATCTGCGCTATAAATCACCTTTGCTACCTAACTTGAAGCAATGATTCCTTAGATTCATCCTGGAAAGTGCTCTACAGAGGGGCTATGACCATTTACCAAGAACTCCAACCTACAATCATGTTCAGGTGTCAGAAGTTAAGCGACATTAAACTTTTGGAATTTTATTTATGCTCTCTCACGCCTTCCACTGGCAGCACTGTGTTCTTTATTAAGACCCCTGCCCCTCTGAAATTAGGAATAGGCAATTAGGCAGGCTCTGGCACAGTGTGGAATTAATACTCATTTATTTCTTTGGATGATCTTAACCAATCCATCCCAGTTAACAGTACTATTTTATTTGCTGGTGACTTGCTTTCTACTCAACATGGAGTGTACATATTTGTCAGGGGATTGCTGATAGCAGTCCTGTATGTTAAATGCATTCTCACAGTAGTGGTATTGTCAAACTAAGTAAGTGTCAGATTCATTTTGTGGATAAGTACCCTGTCAAGCATATCCCATGTACTTTTATTACACTGCAGGAATTTCTGAGGTTTGGAATGGAAGGTATACATGTTTATATCAGTCTGGACTGGGTGGTTTGCATATTATTTTCCACTTGGAAGGTGTGATGACTTAGTTAAATGAAAAAAAATTGGCAAAAACTCAGAAATTATGAAAGAATTAACATATTTTTTCTGTTTTGTTTATGTAATTTCATACTTAGTTTAAAAAAGTCTAAAGGGTTAATTAATTTACTCTTCTACTAATTTACCAAATTTCTTTGAAGGCTGAGATTTTAGGAAGAGTCCTAGCTAGTACAGTAGCATATTACTACTACTCCATATTTCAAAGAAAATACAATCACAAAATAAAAAAAAAATATCTTTCTATAAATAGAATCCTAGCATTCTGTTTAAACATTTGGGATTTATCTGGGGATGGTGGTGCCTGCCTTGAATCTCAGCATTTGGGAGGCAGAGGTAGGATTGCTGGGAGTTTATGGCCATCCTACAGCTACAGAGTAAGTTCCAGATCAGCCTGGGCTAGACTGAGACTCTACCTCAAAAAAACAAACAAACAAACAAACAAAAGAACATTTGGGATTTAAAAAGCATCTACTAGGTCAATAGTTGACACCTCTGAGCACAGTTACTTTTCCACTTGTCAGGAACTATTAAACCTAGAGGAATGATTTTTGTGCTATTTTTATTGATTCAAATTAATTTAAAATATTTCCATTTAAGTATAAATATTTATTTTCTATTTTTATTTTAAAAACACTGGATGTTAAAATGTCTCAATGATTAATTTTTCTAATTTAGTTGGAAAATGAGTGATTAAGAAGCATATAGAAGTTAGCACTAAATTTAAACTATTTAAAGCCGGGTGTTGTGGTGCACGCCTTTAGTCCCAGCACTCAGGAGGCAGAGGTAGAAAGGTCACATAAGATTGAGGCCACCCTGAGACTACATAGTGAATTGTAGGTCAGCCTGGACCAGAGTGAGACCCTACCATGAAAAACAAGCAAACAAAAAATAACAACAACAAAAAAAAACTATCTAATTTGGGAGTCCAGGATGCTATCAAAATGGATATAGCTTTGCCAGACTCTCTCTTCAGTTCTTTATGAAAGGATAAGATCCTCAGTGGTTCTCATACTTAGCAAGTGGTTGTTCTATTTTATGAGCTGTGGTAATTGCTATATTACTTTGCCAGATCCCTGCAGCTCTTCAAGTTTGAATTTTTTGCTCTTACATGTTTCAGATTAGGTAATAGGCTCAAGGAGATGCAATGACTTGCCCAAGCTACCACATATAAGTACCAGAAATGTAGTTTAACCCAAGACCGTCTGGCTCCAGCATATAATCTATTACATTATACCATGTCACCTCACCTGTGGGACTTGCTAAACAACAATTATAAGGCAAAAGTCAAATCTGGACCAGATGGGGTTTAGTTATGAGAAGCTGTAGAGTTTGCTCAGGAGCTAGTTTTATGCAGGGAAAGGAGAATTTAAGTGATGGATTCCCATTGGCAGGTTGGTAGAATCTGTATGTATAGGTGACCATGTGTTTACATCTGAGCAGAAAGTGGTATTGGAGAGGCATCTTTAGCTACCTCAGAAGGACTCAGTCTTCTGGGAAGCCAAAACACTAGTTGGAGAGGGAGGTAGCTATATGTGAGCTGGAGCTGGCTCCTTGCCCTGGACCATGCAGGAAACTTGCTGTAGGTTCATGTACTACCCAGTGGGTGTTAGTTGCACAGGTTTTAGGTCAGGGGCTCTGAAAGTTGCCTTGTGAAGACACAGAGTAGTGATAGAGGTCATTTTGGCTCTTTTTAATCCCATCAAATTCCTCTTGACCCATCATTATATCACAAAGGTTTGACAAATTAGGAACCCCTTATTGATGAACAACTGAACTTGCCTGATGGGCAGTGAAGCAAAGAGCAGTTATTTATTGTGGATGTTGGCAGGAGAAAAGCTCCAGGTCAGAAAGCCAAGTCAGTTGATGGGTTGTTTCAAATATAACATAAAGACAGGAGCTCAGAAGCAAAAGTATTTCAGTATCAAACTATTCTTATTCCTGGCCAGGTACCTTAAGTGTTTGGAAAATAATGGCATTAATGACATACTTGTATCATTTGTATTAATGGGCTACCCTTTGTCTCCTCATACCAAGAGCTAGAACCCTGGGTAGAAGCTAAGGAGTGTACAGCGTGGTGGGTCATGTTCATTTCTAAAAATGTTTATGTGGCTGAAATTGAGTCATCATTCCTTTGCTTAAAGTGATATACCTTAATATGACAAATTGTCTCTTTGACTTTGTATTCTTTTCATTCCACAGAAAATATTATTAAATAAGCTGGGCGTGGTGGCACACACCTTTAATCCCAGCACTCAGGAGGCAGAGGTAGGAGGATTGCTGTGAGTTTGAGGCCACCCTGAGACTACATGGTTAATTCCAAGTTAACCTGGACCAAAGTGAGACTTTACCTAGAAAAAAACAACAACAAAAAAAGGAAAGTAAGAAAGAAATTAATAAAAAATAGTAAAGTTATTAAGTAATAATATTTAGTAAGAATTCCTATGATTAAAAAATTTGGATAGGAGGAACAAGTGGGTAATAGCTTTCAATAAAATACAGAAAACTGAGTGGTAACCAACTTAGCAAGACAGAGGAAATGACCACTGTTTTCATGCAGATGGAGGTACTAACTAGGAGCAAGGAGATGGAGTATATAGACCTTGTGATCTTAAAAGCAGTGAGATAGATGAGTCTGAAACTTCCAATACACTTTGATTCACAAGATTAATAAAGAGCACAAAATTTGGGGATCCTTAGGCCTGTTTCAACCTAATATGAGTATGCAATGCTCTCCCTATTGCCTACCATCCTCTTCACATAGAAATATTAATCTTTGGGGAAAAAAAAAACACCTTGGAAGCTCTATAGCCAGGGATATCTGGATAATAGAGGGCACTAGAAAACAAAGGGACTGAAAACTAAGAGAAATAGTAGTTAAAAGTAGTAGACGCTTCTGTCAGAAAAGCAGGCTATTACTGTCTTGGGAAATAGAATGATTCTTGGATAAAATGATTTTTGTTCAGAATCTCTCTCAACAAAGGGGGATACTTTTTTTCTGGCTCAATGTTCTTCAGTGTGAAGTTTGTAACAGGCAAATGGTACAAGATTTTTGAAGAAAAGTTTCAATGAGTAAGACAGAAGAAGGTAAACAGATTTTATTTTTTTTAATCTTTTTGTTTATTTTTATTTATTTATTTGAGAGCAACAGACAGAGAGAAAAAGAGGCAGAGAGAGAGAGAGAGAGAGAGCACCAGGGCTTCCAGCTACTGCAAATGAACTCCAGACATGTGTGCCCCCTTGTGCATCTGGCTAACGTGAGTCCTGGGAAATCAAGCCTTGAACTGGGGTCCTCAGGCTTCACAGGCAAGCACTCAACTGCTAAGCCATCTCTCCAGCCCACAGATTTTATTTTTAAAGGAGAGGAAGTAAAGGAAAGAAAATGTTAACAATCAACAATATTTCAGATCTTATATTTAAGATAGTACTATGTTTATGTATAAGAGCAGGATGGTATGGTTAAAAACAATTAAGAAACATTAAGAAGTTTTGTAAGTAAAACAGTATGTCACCCGAAAATTCAAAGAAAAATTTGGAAAATATATGTCCTAAAATCTTAGTAAAAGTATTGAAGTGGAAAATAAAAAGAGAAGAGTGGAAAACTAGGAGATAATCTTCATTTCTAGTATAAATTTTAGAAAGATAGATGACAGAGAGGATGAGAGACAGGAAATTAACATAAAAGTGATATATAAAAAGTGCTCAAAATGAAAGACATTTTCTTCTAAAGAGTACACTGAGCATTTTAGTATGGAACTGAAGAGCCTAGATCAAGGTGAATGATTATAGAACTCAGAACATGAAAGAAAAAGAAGAGAAGAAATTCATATCACAGAACCAAAAGAACACTGGATTCTATATAAAAAAAGAACAATGCCTATACTTGACAGGCAGTGATTTTCAGGTTATAACAGACATACTTAACATAGATATATCATGTGTTAGCACCATCCTTTCCCTCTTCCCTGTCCCCATTCTGCTGGGGATCCTCCTCAGTGAAGTTGCTGCTAGTCCCCATGGGTTATGCATTATGAGAACAGTAGTTTGTTATTGGAGGGGAGGCAATGACTCTAGACATGATGTCCCAACCTGTGGCTCTTACAATCTTTCAGTCACTTGTTCTTCAAAATTCCATGAGCCATGGTGGGTGTTTTTAAGTCCACCTCAGTGATGAGCTCTTAGGAGCCTGGATTTCCTCTTTGGTATGCATTGAGTATCCATCATGGAAGCAACACTCTTGCTCATCTCCCCAATTCCTTTTTAGTTTCAGCTGGGTCTTAACTAAGTGCAAGGGTGGTTTATCTCCTTGGGTCACACTACCTTTTGAAAGAGAAAAACAGGTTCTCCAATTGAGAGTGAAGTCAGCATAGGTTAAGTGTGATATATTACTAATTTAGAGAGAATTTGATGAATGTGGCCCCTCTTTAAGCCAAAGACTAGTGGGAGCTTGTCATTGGAGAGCATATTTGTTTCCATAGGATTCTAACCTGGTTCCTAGGGGTCCTATTCACTGAGCAGATTTCTTTGTTTTGAGTTTTAGTGATGATGTGCCTTGGAGAGTTTCTTGTTTGGTCCAATCTGTTTGGAGTTCTATTAGCTTCTTATATCTTGATGGGACTCTGTTTTGAGAGGGTGAGAAAGTTTTCTTCAATAATATTGTTCAATAAGTTCTCCATGCTTTTGGTCTAAATTTCTTCCCCTTGTTGTGTATCCATGATCTGAATGCAAATGTTAGGATGTTTTAGGGTATACCACAGTTCTGTCATGTTCTGTTCACAAGACTTTTTTGCACTTATTAAAATTTTTGGACTCTCGAACTGTTTCCTCTGTTTTGTCTTCCAGCTCTGAGCTTCTGTCCTCCATATGGTTACCTCTGTTCTTGAGTATTTCTAGAGATATTTTCACTAGTTTAACTTGGTTTGTATCTTCTGTTGCCTTTTTCTATTTAGTATCCATTCCTCTGTCAAGTTTAAATTTCAAGTTATGCTTTGATTTTCTTAATGTTTCTTGGAATTCATTCTTGCATTTACTTAAGTATTCATTAAGCTTAACCAGGTAGATATTGAGAGCCTCTATGTTTTGGTTCACTATCACTTCATTTATCTCTCTTTTGAGGTCTCTCTGCTTTTTGTCTGTTAGTTCAAGCCTAGTGAAGATAGCTGTGTGGCTTTTATTCATTTGTTTTTTTGTATGTTTGTTTGTTTGCTACCAGTTCTGTAGTTTGCTTGGTCAGGTTCATCTATCATGTGTCATTTTGAGGTTCAATTCCTATTGCCTCCTCTGTTTCCACTGAAGACTTACCTTGTGGGACTAGGCAACCTTGTTGGAAATCTCTGTTGTTTTGTGTAGTTTCTTTTGTATTGTTCTCTCCATATCACAGTGTGGGACTCTTATTTAATTAAGGAGGAAGGAAGAGTTTGCCCTTGTAGTGTCTTCAATGAGTGTTCCATTTTACGTTTGAATAGAATAGGTTTATGATGGCTTTATATTCTGGGATGCACGGATTGTGAAGCACATAAGTGCACCAGCAGCTCTGCTCTGGTGCTTACTACCAAAGGTGGGATTGGAGGTGGGGCATCCCTTGACCTGGTCACAGCTGTGTCTTTCCTGAGGCTCAGGGGCCATGGCACTTGCCATTACTCTCCTACTGTACCCAGCTGGGCAGGATATGAAGGACTCATTGGTTTCCCTTGACAGATGATTGCCTGTTATTCCTGTGTTCTCCTTTCAGGGCTTAGGTGATGCCCCAAGAAGTCACTGGGAATGGAGCCAGGTGTTGGAGAAATGGTGGTGGAGCCTCTGAGTTCCACAGCCCAGGATGGATCAGGGAGTTGGCTGTGGTGTGGGAGGAGGGGCACTGTCCAAGGAGCACATAAAGGGGCACCTGTAGGCAACACAGTGTAGGAAGGGTCTTTGAGTGAAGGGAGCTAATGCAGCCTGCAGGCCAGCCCACCATGGAGGCAAGACATGGAGCATGAGGGGGATATAGGCTTAGTCAGTGGAGCCTGCAGGAGCATGCAGGTGTCAGAGGAATGTGTGGAGAACAGGGAGCATGAATGGACTGTGTACTCAGCTAGTAGAGCCTAGAGGAGTGTAGTGGAGACAGGGGAGCATGGTGGGAAACTGGGTTGAGGTGGGAGATCAGAGTGAGGGTGGGTGCAGTGGGAGAGAGGGAAGTGGGCCAGATCCAGTAGAGGGGCCTCTGAAAGAAAGGGAAGTGCATTTGGACCACTGATAGACGCATGGAGGGGGTTTTGGGAATCAAGGGTATACACTTGGGCCACCCACAAATGTGGGAGGGATTTTGGGAGTTGCACAAGTGCATGCCAGCCACCAGCAGATGCAATGGGCTTGGGAGCCTGTGGGTAACTCAGCAGGAGAACAGAGTGGTGGGCCTCGGTTGGAAGCAGCAGTCTGTTGGGGGAAGATAGGGAGGTATGCTGGCCCCAGGCACTGTAGGTGGAGCCTGCAGGTTAGCACAGCAAAGAACCTAGTTGGGGAGTCATGGGCTGGGCAGCTGGGGCATGTGGTTGAATGGGCCAGAGGGTCTAGTGGGGCACCTGTCAGTGTGAGAATCCACAGATTTCCTACTGTGCCCCTCTGGGCCCACCCACTGGAGTTCTGCTAAGACTTATTTAAACTGGAACCCCAAAGATCTTTCTTGATCTTACCCTGGTAGCTGAAGTATGGTTAGGAGGTTGCCACCTTGACTAGAAGTGCCTTCCAGAATTGTTTCTTGTTAAAACATAGCTGTCACTCTAAAAGACACCTGTTGTCCAAGGCTGAACAAGAAACAATAGCCAGTCCCCTAGTTGTCAGAAAAACTTTAAATTAGGGCCTTAGGTCCTAGCTAGTGCTTTCACAAATTTTAGCAAGTAGGCTGAGTCACACATATAACGTTTCCCTCCTACTCAAACCCTTATAACGAGCTAGAAGCTTCTTTTGTTCTATTGATGCTAAAATCCCTCTCTGGCTTGGGTGACAGTTTTATACTTTTCCATGTTGTGCTAACCCTCTCTAATAAAACCTTCCCCCCAAATTAAATCTATCTCAGTGTTTGTCTCTACTGTACCAGCCTTTTAAAAAATTGATATTTTATTAAGCTCTGGATGGCTTAGTTTAGGAGTTAAAGTCCTGAACATTGGCCAGCCTCTAGGACTCCTTAAGCTAGTGGCTCTCAAGTCCTTGTCACAATCTGCAAAGAATAACAAATGCAGAATCATATTAAAGGAAGCTTCATTAGCAAAACAGAAAGCAAAAGTAAAGCAGAAACAGTATAGCTCCAAAGCCAGGTGGGGACCTCAGTGGATTGCTGCCCAGTGACATGGATCAGGGCCTTTTATACCCTTGGGGATATAAAGTATCAAGTGGAAGTGGGAAAGTGGATTGGATTGGTTACCTTGTGGATATATATGGAGGGCTACTGATAGGTTCATGAGTTAGAAGATTGGGTACTTTGTATAGGTCAGCCAACATCCCATGGAATCAGCTTGAGTCAGGGTCTTTTGAATTTCCAGACTGTGCTTTTTGTATGTGTGGTAGTTTGAATAGATGACCCCCAATATATTAAGTGTTTTATTATAGTTTGTAATTTAGATCTGCAGCCACCTGAGTGGAGGAGGTGCCACTGCATAGATGTTAGGGTCCAGCCTAAGGTGTGGTGGTAGATTTGAAACTCCAGTCTAAAGGTATACAAAGTGCCTAGTTCCACCTGGAGCTCCTGAAGTATGTGTGATGTGGTGTGGCTTTCTCTCTCACTCACTCTGTCCTTGGAGCTATGAAAGCAGGGCCATCTTCTGTCATTATGGAATTTCCCTTGGATCTGTAAGCTTCAATAAATATTCCTTCCTCCATAACTGTGCTTGGTTTGGAAGTTCATTTCAGTGACCTGAGGCTGTTTACTCCAGAAATTTGTACCAGAAGTGGGGTAAAATGAACCTGACCATGTGAACTTTGGTTTTTTGGAAATTTTGTCTTAGAGGTACGGGCATGGACTTAGTAATTCCAACTGAAGATGCCTTCTGAAGCAGTAAGCCAAGTTTTATGGATTGTTCTGGTGAGAGTTTGAAAGTGTTAAGTGAAGAGAGAACCAAACTTAGAGGCTTGGCTTATGAACTTTCTAAGGGGAAGGAAAGACTGCAGAGTACTTTGTTGGAGCTGGGTTACTGGCATAAGGGCTGGCTGCGTTATGCTACCCAGAATCAGAGAATTTGATCAAGGTCGAATGTGTAATGGACTGATATGCTTAGATAAAGTTATAGGACTATGATATTTAAGATTTTAAGTTGGAAAACCTCAAGCAAGTTACAATTACAGGCAATGAGACTGGTTTTAGGAGAGGGTCCCTGAGAAAAGACTATGATAGGGATGTGCAAACTCTTTTGGAAAGAGTTGACTGAAGAAGGAACTTGTTCTTCAAGGTCATGATTTATTTTGTCCCTGAATTAAGACTATGATTGTGTTCTGCACACATAGTATTGTTTTCAGAAGCATGAAAAATGTGTGGAGTGGTCATGAATTGCACACAGTTCCAGGAGCCACTGCTGAGATGCAGCATGACCTGATAGGCAAACAAAGCCATTAGAAGATGGATTGTGGTCTGCATGGAGACCCAAAGATGTTTTGGATATACCAGGTTTGTGCAAGGGCTATGATATAGTCTGTTGGCTAGGGATTGCAGTTTTCCCTGGCTACTCAGCCTAACTATAGGAGTTGAATTGGAAAATTTGGAGACTGTCAGTCACTGGTTATATTTGGATTTTGAGACCGTGTCAAGTCACAGTTCAAATCACTGAACTTGAACTGGAAAAGTTTGATGTTTGCTTAGTGGTTGTTGAGTTTACATTCTTCTAGTCTTTTCCTGCTATGCCTTATAGCAGTTGAAATTTCTTTTTCTGTGCCAAGATAAGTTGCGATTAAATAACTTGTTTGATTTTACACAACTCATGGCTAATAGACAATCTTAAATCTCAGAGAAGACTTAGACTTTAGAACTATCTTAAGTTGGTGAAGACTGTGGGGACCTTAGAAATTGGACTGAATACAATTTCCAATGTGAGATAGTTATGAATCTATTGGGGGCCAGGGGCAGAATGTGGCAGTTTGAATAAATAGCCCCCAATATATTCAGTGTTTTATTAGAGTTTGTAATTTAGATCTGCAGCCACCTGAGTGGAGGAGGTGCCATTGGATTTTAGTGGCCAGCCCTAAGGTGTGGTTGGGATTTGAAATTCCAATCTAAAGATATGCAAAGTGCCTAGTTCTGCCTGGAGTTCTTAAAGTGTGTACTGTATGGTGTGGGTCTCTCTCTCTCTCTCTCTCTCTCTCTCTCTCTCTGCTTGGACATGGGAAAGCAGGACCAGCTTGTTCTGTCCCTATGGAACTTCCCCTGGATCAGTAAACTTGGATAAATATCCCTTTTTCCATAACTGTGCTTGGTTTGGAAGTTCATCTCAGTAACCTGAGACTGTTTACTACATAAATCTTTATGACTCTGTCAGATTATTCAGATATATGTTTATTTGAGGGGCCTGCAATCATGGCCATCTGCCTGCAACATGAGGCTACTTTACTCTTAATCCCTATCCATATTGTCTATCTTCATCATGACCTTTCTACTTAGTCTCATTTAGGAGAAGCTATATTTGTTTTTTTCTCTCTCCTTTTCCCTTTTTTTTTTGGGGGGGGGTTGGAGGTAGGGTCTTGATTTAGCCCAGACTGACCTGGAATTCATTATGTGGTCTCAGGGTGGCCTTGAACTCACTGCGATCCCTCTACCTCTGCCTCCAAAGTTCTGGGATTAAAGGCGTGTTTTTTTTTTTTTTTTTTTTTTTTGAGATATGGTCTTGATAAATTCCTGCTTCATTCTGCACAGTTCTGGGATGACAGCTGAATGTCACCACACTCAGTGTATTCTCTTGTTTTTACCCACAGGCAGCATAGCATGTACGTCTGTTGTCACTTCTGAGGTGCAGGAGGTTTAAGTACATTATAAGCATGAATAAAAAGATTTTTTTTTTCTTTTTTCTTTTTCTGAGAAGCTCTGAATAAATGGCTACTCACCCAAAGATAGGGCACTAAAGAAACAATTCCTCCAAAAGCTAGCTAAGTAAACTGATGAGTTATTTTATGTACAGGAGCATTGGTCATTCAAAGGCAACTGAATCACCAAAAGGCATGTCACCCTTGTATGGGTGGCAATCTTGAAAATGTCTTCCCTCGAACCCCCTGCATAGCTTGCAGGCAGCTTTACTGGAGAGTCTCCTCTCCCCAGCAATTATTCATTGCTCTTACAGTGTGTGTGTGTGTGTGTGTGTGTGTGTGTGTGTGTGTGTGTGTACGGACTTCAATTTCAACATCATGAGCCTGGTTTGTTAGCTTCCTGGGTTGTGTAAGCTTCACTTCTCCCTGCAGGGGTGGGGGATCTTTCAATTCACAGGAAACAGCTATCCAACTATTAGGAAAGAGAAGTCAGGACATTCAGATCTTATGGGTTTCTCTCATGATGTTTCTTAACTCTAAGTGTCTTGTTTAAATTTGGCTGAGGGAAGAAGGATTGTACAGTTTAATCAATTTTGTCAGATTAGTGGCAGAGAATTTCACAGAAATAGATATGGAGCATCTCTCTTAAGTAAATTTAGAAACTCATTAATCTCCTTTTTCTTCTCACATGAACTTTGGTATAAATGTAATATTATACCCAGGAATATGACAGGATTGACTAATAAGGTTATGGACCTAGAAATATTTCTTATTCATTTATTGTGCGGTCCTTGGTTTACCACATGGCTTCAGGTTCACTGTTTTCTGAGAATTCTTGGTTTGAGATGGCCAGGGCAATTTTCAAATCTTGGTTAGCTTACTTTAACTTGAACATGGAACTCCATTTATTTTAGCTGAAAACCAGTGATCATTTGGCTATATATCATTTGTCCAGCAGCCTAAGTCTTTCCAGCAAGTTTTAGTCAACACTATGGGTACCAGGTCTTAGAAGGACAGGCCAACCTGAGGAACAGAGGCAGTCTCCAGATCCTTTGAGCAGGAAAGTTCCAAGTATTGAAGGAGTACCATATATTTAATGTTCCTAGCTTATATTAGTTCAGATGGAATATAATTAATGTATCTAAAAGAAATGGAACTGTACCTAGGACTTCCAGTGAAGTGATAGATGTTGTACTTCCCTCCTCTGAAAGTACAGCAGGGGAGATTCCTCTGAAGGTGGCTAACAAGAATTATTTGACTCTGAGCCTGAGCCCTTTGGACAATATAACTACCTTATCTTAGTAGACAGCTGCCTGTACTTAATCTTATTTGACAGAACCAGACACTTATGGATGTAAATCTCTTCCCTTTCTAAGCATGGGAATATTCAGACAAAAGATTGTTAAAAGTATGTAAGTCCAGCACAATTTGAGTTCAGGGCCTCTCTGTTTTTTTGTTTTTTTTTTGGGGGGGGGGGGCACTAGCCAGCAGAGGTCCACACATGAATAAAGCCTCTCTCCCTTTTTCTGAAGTGGATTTTGCCTGATTTTCATTGACTCATTAATTCCTATAACATAGCTAGTGTGTTGGCTAGGAAACTGAGTCAGGCAAACTCCTGGCCCTTTGAGCCACTGGCATTGAAAGCTGAGCTTCTCTGGGGGATGGAGTGTCTGACTGATTTCTGAGCTCTGCCCTCCCATGGCATCTGACCAGACTTGGAAGAGAAGATGGACAGAACCATCAGTCAAATGGCTGTGGTACATCCTCAGGGGACTGGAAAGCAAACTGGGATAGAGCCTAATTAGCTCTAGGGCCATTCTGAGTAGACCCCATGTGTATACAAGGTGAAAATGGTGGCTGAAAGGGGGCTCCATGTGTATTCGGAGCAGACAGCACTGCTCCATGTGTATTTGGAGTTGCTCCATGTGTGTTTGGAGATAACTAGGGGCTCCACAAATAAATAAAAATAAAATATTTTTAAAAGATTGATAGAAGGAACCACTCCAGCCAGTTTAATCTAGGCCCCCATGCAGTAGTAATACATCAATCTAACTGCTATTAAAGTTACAGGTGCTGTTCTGTGGATTAATCACACTTGGGTAAATAAGTCCCACATAGCTGAAGGGAACACATCTTGGATGGTGCAACAATATCCACATCAACCACTCTGAATCACTCTGCAGAGACACCAGGAGTGCTCCAAAGCTCTGTTCTGACCACACCCAGAAGCTGGTCAGTCTATGCATAGTTGAAGCTTAAGAATCTACAGGCTCACTCCAGTTGTATAACCAGGAGATGATTGGCCCAGAATCTTGAGGAATTCTACAAGGAGCACCTCTGGAACATGGGTCTGACAGGGATACTTCTCAGTGGGGAAGGGGGCAATGGCCCCATGGGGTTAAAACTTGAGGAAAAGAATAGCTATCACCCTATTATACATAGTGACAGAAAACACAATTGGAGGGACTATCTATTATTGAAGCAGTCTGTGCCATATCAAGTCATACAGTACCGGGAAGCGTCCATGAATAGGAAACAAAAATGGAAAAACTGGAATCTTTACACACTTTTAATGTATACTGTCTGCTAAATTTATGGATAATGTACACCAACTAGCCAAGTCATTGATAGACCTACAAAAACAGCTAAATTCCCGGGCTGATTATACAAAACTAGGGAAGCTTATTTAAATAAGGAATACGGCTTTATACAAACAAACCTGGAGTCACTATGAATAGACTCCAGAGACATAAAGAAAATGTGGCAAAAGGAGAGACAATCAATAAACTCCTGTTGTGGGACAGCTATTGGTCATAGGCTAACTGGTTCCTGCCCCTGATCAAACCACTAACAAAGATATTCTTAGGATTATTATCTGTGCCCTGCATCTTGAACCTCCTAAATAGTCTTATCACCACTAGATGCTCTCAGCCCAAGGACTTATGAAACAAGAAATCTCAAACAAGAAATTTATAAAATTTAAAGTTTTTTATATGAAATTGACAAAACTTTAAAAGGGGAGAGACTATTGAAGAAGTAACATATTTAATGTTCCTTGCTTATATTAATTTAGATGGAATACAGTCAATGTATCTATTTATTGAAGAAAAATTTCCACATCTTGCAAAAGAGAGGCCCATCCAGATACAAAAAACCCACAGAACAACAAACAGACAGGAGCAAAGAAGAAAATCTCCAAGATATATCATAGTTAACACTCTTAACAATGAAAACAAAGAGAGTGTTAAGAACAGCAAGAAAGAAACAATTCACAACATATAAGGGCAAACCCATTAGAATAACATCAGATTTCCCAATGGAAACCCTGAAACTCAGAAAGGCCTGGAATGGAACACTTTACATTCTGAAAAAAACTATGGCTTCCAACCCAAGCTATTTTACCCAGAAAAAGTATCCCTCATAATAGATGGTGAAAGAAAACCTTTCCAAACAAAGTCAACTCTATGATTATATGAACACAAAGCCAAAATTAGAATACTTGAGAGAATACTAGACACAGAACAGACAAACAACCAATCTCAAGAGCCAGCAAGAAGATCACAATAACAAAAATAAACCATGCTCAAAACAGTACATAACACAAGAAAGCACCTAACCCCAGAAAACACCTCATGATGGCAGGGATTATTTTAAACATCACAGTAACAGCCTTAATATTAATGGTCTTAACTCACCCATCAAAAGACACTGGTTATCAGGATGGATCAAAAATTGGACCCTTCCATCTGCTGTCTTCAAGAAACCTACCTCACCACTAAAGATAGACACCTCCTCAGGGTGAAAGGTTGGAAAATGGTATTCCAGGCAAATGGAAATAAAACTAAGTGGGTTTTGCTATATTAATATATGATAAAATAGGCTTCAAGTGAAAAGTAATCAAAAAGAACAAAGAAGGACATTTCTTACTCATCAAGGGAATTATGCAACATGATCACATCACAATCATAAGGCATCACAGCTTATCAAACAAATTTTACTTGACAATAAAACAGAAATAAACACCAACACCATTCTAGTTGGAGACTTCATACTCCACTATCATCAACAGACAGATCACCCAAGCACAAAATCAACATGGAAATAATAGAGATCAACAGCATCATAGATCAACTAGACCTAAAGGATATCTACAGAACATTCTGCCCCAACTCTACAGAATACACATTCTTCTCAGCACCACATGGAACCTTCTCCAAAATAGACCATATATTAGGCCATAAAGCATGCCTTCATAAAATCAGAAAAAATGAAGTAACTTCCTGCAGCATGTCAGATCACAATACATTCAAGCTAGAAATTAACAAGAGACACATCAAGAACACCACCAACACCTAGAGACTAAACAACACACTTTTAAACAATGAATGGGTCATGGAAGAAATGGAATGGTCTCACTCTGGCCCAGGCTGACCTGGAATTCTCTATGTATCTCAGGGTGGCCTTGAACTCACACCAATCCTCCTACCACTGCCTCCTGAGTGCTGGGATTAAAGGTGGGTGCCACCACACCCAGCTATACAACACACTTTTTAAAAAAAATTTATTTATTTGAGAGTGACAGACAGAGAAAGAGGCAGAGAGAGAGAGAATGTGTGCGTCAGGGCCTCCAGCCACTGAAAATGAACTCCAGATGCATGTGCCCCTTTGTGCATCTGGCTAACGTGGGTCCTGGGGAGTCGAGCCTCAAACCAGGGTCCATAGGCTTCACAGGCAAGCACTTAACTGCTAAGCCATCTCTCTAGCCCCACCTTTTTAAGAATTTAATTATTTATTAAACAACACACTTTTAAACAGTGAATGGGTCATGGAAGAAATAAAAAGAAGAAATTTTAAAATTCCCAGATTTTAATGATAATGAAAACACAACCTACCAAAACTTATGAAGGCAGTAATAAGGGGAAAATGCATAGCTGTAATTTCCATCATTACAAAGGCAGAGAGATTACAAATCAATAACCTGACTGTCCACCTAAAGGTTCTGGAAAAACAAGCAGTGTCCAACCCAAAGAGCTCCAGACAGAAATAAATAATAAAGATTAGAGCAGAAATTAATGATTTGGAAACTAGGAAAACAATTTAAAGAATCAATGAAATGAAGAGCTGCTTCTTTGAAAAAGTAAACAAGATTGACAAACCCTGGCCAAAGTGATCAAGCAAAAAAAAAAAAAAAAAAAAGGAAAAAGAGAACTCTCAAATTAACAAAATCAGAAATGAAGAAGGAGATAGCCATTCATTAATTTGGAAGAATCATCACAAATCCTCTACTCCACAAAATTAAATAATCTGGAAGAAATTAATGAATTCTTAGACACATACCACTTAACAAAACTCAACTCAGATCAGAATAATTTCCTAAACAAACCCATCATATCCATGGAGATTGGAAAGGTGATCAAAAACCTAGCCAAAAAGAAAAGTCCAGGACCAGATGGCTTCTCAGCTGAATTCTATCAACCCTTCATAGAAGAATTGAAACCATTTTTTTTTTCTCAAAATATTCTGTATAATAAGAAACCAGGGAATCCTCCCCAACTCCTTTTATGAAGCTAGCATCACTCTAATACCAAAACCAAACAAAGATGCAACAAGGAAAGAAAATTATAGGCCTATATCTCTAATTAACTTAGATTCAAATATACAGAACAAAATCCTTGCAAATTAATTCAACAACACATCAAAAGCACTATCCACCTTGATCAAGTAGACTTCATCCCAGTGATGGAGGGATGGTTTAACATATGGAAATTAGTCAATGTAATATACCACATAAATAAACTGAATTATAAGAACCACATAATCATCTCAATTGATGCAGAGAAGGCCTTTGACAAAATACAATACCACTTCATGATTAAAACACTGAAAAGAACAGGCATGGAGGGTTTATATCTCAACACAATAAAGACTATATATAAAGCTCATAAAGCCCAAATAATTCTTTTTGAAATTTAATTTAATTTTATATTTTCTTAATTTTTTAAAACATTTCCCATGAGTATAAAAATAACCCATGGTAATACCCTCCCCCCTTTTCCCCTTTGAAATCCCATTTTCCATCATATCCCCTCCCTAACTCAATCAGTCTCTCTTTTATTTTGATGTCATGATCTTTCCCTCCTCTTATGACAGTCTTGTGTAGGTATTGTCAGGCACTATGATGTCATGGATATTGAGGCCATTTTATGTCTGGAGGGAGCACATTGTAAGGAGTCCTATACTTCCATTGGCTCTTACATTCTTTCTACCACCTCTTCCGCATTAGACCCTGAACCTTGGAAGGTGTGATTGAAATATTACTCTGTACTCTAGTCACTTCTTTCCAGCACCATGATAACTTCTGAGTTGTCCCAAGGTCATTGCCATCTGAAAAGAGAAGATTCTCTACCCAAAGTGAAAGTAGCAGTAATATAAGGGTATGGATATTAAGAGAAGTGCTTACTGGACAGTTTGATAAGCATAATAAATACACTTATCCAGACATCAGCAGATGTTACACCAGAAGGGCTTATGACTACACCTGTTTTAAGTTTTCAGTATCAGGGATGTATTCCCTCCCATGGAGCGGGCCTCCAGTCCAATTGGAGGGCAGTAGGTTTCCACCATGACAGACATGCCACTATTGCACCCAGTGGCTCATTTTGGCTTGGTTGGCCAATTATAAGGCTTACAGTGTCTGCTGTTGAGTATCTTCACTTGTGGTATCTCTTTCTCCCATTGAACTGCATGTAGAATGGATACTTCCAGCATTCTGTCAGCTGGTCTACATGGAGGAGGTTATCAGCTCAGTTCCAGCAGGATTTCTCAGTGGCCTTGCAGACCAAGTAAGTGGAGTCTTTAGACATAGGGTCTTACCATTGGTTCCTGATGGGAAACCAAAGGCCTAGGCAATGGCCTATAATGTTTTGGGGCAGAAGGGACCTCCCTAACCAACAACTCACTGGAAGGTATCCCATCTCTGGCACTGAAAATTTTCTAGCAACAATCTTTGGCTCCTGAGTGTTCCATTGTCTAAAACCGGAGGATTCCATATGATTTATTTATATCCTCTTAGATTTTGATTAGCCCTCCCTGCACCTTTCCTTTACTCAATCTACTCCACTGACCTCACTCTGGGCCTTTTCACCCCCATTAATCTATTATTATACTTACATATATACAATACCAACCTATTAAGTACCCTCCTCCCTTCCTTTCTCTTCCCTTTGTATCTCTTTTTTAGCTTAGTGGCCTCTGCTACTGAGTTTTTTCCTTCTCACACAGAAGCCCACTCATCTGTAGCTAGGATCTACATATGAGAGAGAACATGTGGCACTTGGCTTTATGGGCCTGGGTTACCTCACTTAGTATAATCCTATCCAGATCCATCCATTTTTCTTCAAATTGCATAACCTCATTTTTATTTACTGCTGAGTAGAACTCCATTGTATAAATGTGCCATATCTTCATTATCCAGTCATCTGTTGAGGGACATCTAGGCTGGTTCCATTTCACAGATATTATAAATTGAGCAGAAATAAACATGGTTGAGCACGTATTTCTAAGAAAATGAGATGATTCCTTAGGATATATGCCTTAGGAGTGGTATAGCTGGGTCATATGGTAGATCAATCTTCAGCTATTTTAGGAACCTCCACACTGATTTCCACAATGGAGTTTGGAAGCATTCCTTCTTGTATTTTATGGAAAAGCTTAAGAAGCAATGGTGTTAGTCCCTCCCTGAAGGTCTGGTAAAATTCAGCAGTGAATCCATCTGGGCCTGGACTCTTTGTAGTTGGGAGATTTTTGATAACTGCTCGGATCTCCATACTTGTTATAAGTCTATTTAAGTGATTAATCTCATCTTGATTTAATTTAGATAGGTCATATAAATCAAGGAAATCACCCACTACTTTCAGATTTTCATACTTAGTGGACTATAAGATTTTATAGTATGTCCCTATGATTTATTTGCATTTCTCTGGTATCTGTTGTGATGTTGCCTTTTTCATCTCTAATTTTATTAATTTGTGTCTCTTTCTTTTGGTCAGATTTGCTAAGGGTTTTTCAATCTTGTTTTTCTTTTCAATGAACCAAGTCTTTGTTTCATTGATTCTTTGGATTGTTTTTTTTTGGTTTCTATTTCATTAATTTTTGCCCTAATTTTTATTATTTCTTCCCATCTACTGATTTTTGATTTGCCTTGTTCTTCTGTTTGCAAGGCTTTAAGGTGAAGCATTAGGTCATTTACTTGTGACCTTTCTAATTTCTTAATATGGACACTTAAAGCTATAAATTTACCTCTTAGGACTGCCTTCATTGTGTCTCAGAGATTTTGGTATGTTGTGTTCTCACTATCATTTGACTTTATGAATTTTTTGATTTCTTTCTTGAATTTTTCATTGACCCATTCATTATTTAGTAGTGTATTGTTTAGTTTCCATGACTTTGTGTATGCTCTATAGTTTTTCTTGCTATTCATTTGAAGTTTGATTCAGTTGTGGTCAGATAGAATGCAAGGAATTATTTCAATTTTCCTGTATTTGTTAAGATTTGCTTTGTGTCCCAATATATGGCCTATTTTAGAGAATGTTCCATGTGCTGCTGAAAAGAATGTATATTATGTAGCATTTGTATGAAATGTCCTGTATATATCTGTTATGTCCATTGCTTTTATGACCTCATTTAGTCCAGATGCATCTTTGTTTATTTTTTTCCTGGCATGACCTGTCAATTCATTAGTGTGGGGTGTTGAAGTCACTGACTACCACTGTGTATGTTGTTATCTGTGACCTTAGTTGTAATAGTGTTTGTTTGATAAATTTGGGAGCCCCCATGTTAGGTGCATATATGTTTGGGATTGTAATGTCCTCCTGTTGGAGTGTGCCCTTAATCAATATAAAGTGACCTTTCTTATCTTTCTTAACATTGGACTGAAGTCTGCCTTGTCAGATATTAGGTTACAACCCCTGCTTGTTTTCTAGGCCCATTTGCTTGAAACACCTTTTTCCAACCTTCCACCCTAAGAAAATGTTCATACTTGTTAGAAAGTTGGGTTTCTTGGAAGCAACAAATTGTAGGATCCTGCTTTTTAACCCAGTCTGCAGAATGTCTTTGGTTGGGGCATTGAGGCCATTGATATTAAGAGATATTATTGAAAGATGTGTATTTATGTTTGCCATTTTTTTTTTGTAGTTCTTCTGGTTCTATCTTTGCTCTCTGTGTTAGCTAGTATTTGAGTATTGTTGTTTTTTCCAGGTTCCTTTTATGTGCGCTTTTCTTTCTCTTCAGCATGGAGGATTCTTTCAAGTATTTTCTGTAGAGCTGGTTTTGTATTCAAATACTCCTTTAGCCTGCTTTTGTTATGGTATATCCTTATTTCTCCATCTATTTGAATGGAAAACTTTGCATGATAAAATAACCTTGGTTGACAGGTATTATCTTTCAGAACTTTGAATACATCACTCCAAGCCCTTCTTGCTTTTAAAGTTTGTGTTGAGTCATCTGCTGTAATCCTCATGGGTTTGCCTTTGTAGGTAACTTGATTTTTCTGTCTAACTGCTTTAATATTTTTTCTTTCATTTGCATGTTTGTAGTTTAATTATAATATGGCAAGGAGAGGTTCTTTTCGGGTTTTGTCTGTTTGTAGTTCTAAAGGGTTCTTGTATCTGCATTGGCACCTCTTTTTTAATTTTGGGGAAGTTTTCTTCTATGATTTTGTCAAATATGCCTACTATGCCTTTGGAGTGATATTCTTCTCCTTTTACTATAATCTGAACTTTTATGCTTGATCTTTTTGTAGTGTCCCAAATATCTTGAAATTTCCACTCTTACTTTCTTATTAATTTGTCTTTCTCTTTGTTGGACTGTATTAGATCTGCCACCTGGTCTTCTAGTTTAGATCTTCTGTACACTCCTTCATCCATTCTACTGGTGAAATTTTCTACAGAATTTTTAATTTCATTAACTGTGTTTTTCATTGCTAGTAATTCTGACTGTTTTTTCTTTATTATTTCTATTTCCTTATTTATGTTTTGTAGTGACCTCTTTATTTCATTAAATTGGTGTCCTGTGTCTTCTTTGATTCCTTTGATTTTCTCTTTCATTCTTTTGATTTCCTCTTTGACTTTTTTGAGCATATTTGTAATCATTCTTTTGAAATTTTTCTCAGGCATTTCCTCTAACTCATTCTCACTGGAGGTCATTTCTGATGCATTAATAGTTTTTGGTGGATTTATACTGACTTGATTTTTGCTATTTCTTGTGTTATAATGTATATATTTTTATATCTTGGATTAATTTAATGCTTGGATTTTCTAGTTAGCTGCAGTATTATTAGATGTAACAATCAATCTGCAGTTATGTATCTTCAAGGTAGGAGCTTAAGGTGCTAGGTGTGGCTATCATGACTCTCTGAGTATCTACAATAGTGACCTTAGGTGTTGAGTTTTCTTCCTTTGAGAATATTCAAGTTGACTGAGTGGAACAAAATACAGGCAGATTCTAAAATTTAAACAATGTACACATTCAATTAAAAACATCAGAGAGTATTTATGCAAGAGTAGGTAATATGACAACCAGATCCTCTAACAATGTCACTGTCCCATAGGGTGTGTGGTGCACAACACCCTTAATCCTGTCAACAACAAAGTTAAGATTTCTGGTCTGTTTAGGTTTCCAAGTCAGCTTATGACCAAGTGTGACCCTTCCTTAATGTACAACAGAAGAGGAAACAAAGCCAGTATAAATCAAAAGCAACAAATAAGAAATCCAAGATATAGCTTATTTAAGAATGGCAAATCCAACCATCCATTAGATTTAACATATAATTTATCCTGATATGGAAGGTGCAATTAGCACTTCCAGTTCAGGCCTATATACCAGGCTTATTTGGTGGGTACTGACCTTGTATAATTCCAGTTACCTTTTGGAATGATTTTGGTCTCAGTTATGCTGTGCTGTTGCTTGGATCCCTCTTTGGTGCACTGTAGGTTCAAGTAGGCTTGCTGAGTCATTGGATCATTGCTCTGGCTGCCAGTGCTGGGTGTTGTGAGCTCCCTTCCCCTGGTCTCTTGTGGTTGCTGGCACTTGTGCTGGTTGTTGGGGATGGGAGGCTGTGGATGGTGGTTTTACTTCTCCCACTAGTCCACATGATCCTCTACCTCATAATCTGCACCTCAATTGTTCGCTGTCATTCTCCCTTCACATTTTTTGAGTTTGTGAAGAGCTCCAGTGTGAGTGGAAAAATCCTCTCACCTGGCTTTTCCTGTGGCTTAAGCCGAGCCTTGTAGGTGTGGCCCTGTGGACCTGGCACTGGCCATTGCTGGAGCTGCTTCTGCCTGCCTTTGTTGGCTCTAAATGCTCTGGATCTCTCCTCCTTTTCTGCTGCCATTGGTAACTTCTTATACACCTCATCTTTTAGTAGAAGAGTGTATTTTGCTGGGTTTTGTTTTGTTTTGTTTTGTTGTCTTTTCTCCCCTATCCTGCTTTGGTGTGGTTCCTAGACTGCCACCTTAACTGGAAGTCTCAGGATTTTTTTTTAAATTTATTTATTTGATAGTGGCAGATAGAGAAAGAGGCAGGGAGAGAGAGAGGGAGAGTGAATGGGCGTGCCAGTGCCTCCAGTCACTGCAAACGAACTCTAGACACATGTGCCCCTTGTGTATCTGGCTAACATTGGTCCTGGGGAATTGAGCCTCAAACTTGGGTCCTTAGGCTTCACAGGCAAGCCATCTCAGCCCTGCTGGTGGGAATTTTAGCTGCTGCAATCACTGTGGAAATCAATTTGGAGACTCCTGAAAAGGATGAATATAGTTACCAGCAAATCCTATTATTCCCTTACTAGGCATTTACCCTAAAAATCTCTCCATCTCAGTTCAGAAATATTTGCTCAGTCTTGTTTATAGCTGCTCAATTCATAATAGCTAAATACAGGAATCAGCCCTGGTGCTATCATTGGATGAATGGATAACCATGATGTGGTATATTTATATGATGGAATTCAACTCAGTAGTAAGAACAAATGACACACTGAAATTTGTAGAAAAATGGTTACACTTGGAACAGATCATTCTAAGTGAACTCACACAATCACAGAAAGACAACCATTTCATGATCTCACTCATCTACAGTTCCTAGCCTGGACCAGCCCAAGTTGTTGACATAACTGAATAGCATCTTGAGGCTTGGACAATAGGGAGGGTAGGGCTTAGAGGAAGGAAAAAGGTGGGGGGACACAAAATCTGAACCCAAATTGAACTGGTACCATAGAATCCTATGTCAAAGCAGGCCTTAGAGGGAGCACCAGAATTGAAGGGACCTGGAGCGAGTGAGAGGAAACCTAACCTCAAATTTCTCCCGTTTCTCTTTCTTCTCTGCCTTCCCCTCCCCCTTGTTGCTGGCCTATAATTCTCAGTACCAGGATGTGGTCTATATCCTCAATGAGCTGTTGATCAGAGAGACCTATTAGATCTCCCAAAACAAACATGACAGACTTCTGCCAGAGCACTTGATTACCCACCAGAGGTTAATAGTAAGACTCTACTGCTGATGACACAAAATGCTGTTGGCATGGACCATGGAGAGACCTGGTTGGAATCTGGAGGAGAACCAGTTCCCAGTAATTAGCCCACCTAGTGCTGGAAGAAGCTACATGAGCTACCAGGGTAAAGTGGCCAACATCTGTCCATGCATCTCGAAGTCTAAGTGACTCAAAAGCAAACAACTTGACATGATGCTCATCAAGTGCAATAGTGGCACACAGCCATGATGGGTACCTAACTGCATTTTGTTGCCTAACAGATCCATTAAATATAAAGGAAATCATATCTGGAACTAGGAAACAAGTCAGAATCATATCCAGATAATGTTTCTTCTTTCTATTGTCAATCTCCCACTAAACTTATACTATAAAAGTTCTAATCCCTTCTCATTATATCTAAGTTAATGATTGTTATCCCATTTAATGGACTCTGACTTCATTCTCCACTGGAGAATTAGCTTCTTTTTTTCAGATGGGAACTGAACTTGAAGCGATAAATGATCCAGTGCACTCCACTATGGCCCCAGCTGAAACCACAGAGGAACTGGGGAAATGAACAAGAATGCTGCTGTCTTTGTTAAGCTGAACAGCACAAGGGTGATGGAGAAAGATACTGAGGACACTCAACACCTACCAAATCAAAGATCCAGATGCTCCTAAGTGCCCATCTCTGAAGTTGAGTTAAAATGCTTCAGGATGGCTCAGGGAACTTCACAGAAGAGGAGGCAGAAAGATTGTTAGAGCCAAAGTTGGAACATTTTTCACAGAGACATTGCCTCTCCCACATAACTGACTATTGTTTCCACAATTGGGGTTGACCTGCATCCCCAACAAGGAAGGCCTCTTCAGAAAAGGGGCAGGGATGAGGTAAATGATGGTACCAACATGTGATGTTTACACACAAAATATGCCCATATCTAACAGTAAAAAAGAAAATGTTTTATAACTTTAGGAGAGCTTCTTAGAGAGACAGGAAGATGCTTAAAGATCAAAATAGGTTGCCAACAGTGATGCCAATCAGGACTCAGTTACTGGGGTGTTCTTGTTTCTGTGTTTAGTTTTAGATGCTGTCATAGAAAAATAAGATTTTGGAAGTGGCAGTGATAGCAAGCACATCTTCATTTAAAGCTATTTATGTTGTATTCTGTTTCAAAAAGTTTTGTTGAGGAGGCAGTCGTATATGCTAATGAGCTATATTATTTCCTAGTTATTCTTGGTAGTAATTAAACTGCAAATTATCCTTTCATGTTAGAAATTGATATTCATAGGTCATTGAAATTACTGGGAGCCCTAGTTTCATATATTTGTAATAATATATAATAATAATATAGTTTCATATATTTGCAATATGTTTTTAGAATAATACAAATAGAGTGATATTAATTTATTGTGAGTATGGAGTTTGATTCATTTTGACAAATGCTATGCATCTATGGACCTAATAACCTCAGTGAGGATTTGGAACAGCTGTATTATCCTAGAAGGTATTACCTTATAGTCAATCAGTCTCTGAATCACTGAGGCAAGCACTGTAATTTTTTTGTTGTTGTTGTTTTGTTTTTTCAAGGTAGGGTCTCACTCTAGTCCAGGCTGACCTGGATTTCACTATGTAGTCTCAGGGTGGACTTGAATTTATGGTGATCCACCTGTGCCTCTGCCTCCCAAGTGCTGGTGTTAAAGGCATGCACCACCACATCCGGCTTGCACTGTTCTTATTTACATCAGCATACATTCATTCTGCCTGTCTGTTCTTGAACTTATATAGAATCATATAGTTCTTAATCTCCTGGCTGTATTCTTTGAACATGTTTTTTGAGATTAAGCCATGTTTCTGCATATATCATCAATTCATTCTTTATAAAATATACTTTTTTTCAATGGTTCATGTATGAGACAACTTTACACATTCATGAATGTTGAGTAGTTTCCAGATTTTGAGTATTAGGAGAAAAAAGCCTTGTAAAAGTTTTTGTAGACATATGTTTTAAAAGTTTCTTCTGAGAGATGCCTGGGAGAGAAATGGCAGGTAATTGGTTATGTACTAAACTTAAACACTTGCACATATCATCTGAAAGTGTTTGTGCCATCTCACTCAGCACAGGAGAGTTCTTCTCATATCTTAGTAAATATTTGACATTATCAGGCTTTTTTTGTGTGGGGGGGAGTCTTGCTCTAGCCAGGTTGATCTGAAATTCACTATGTAGTTTCAGGGTGGCTTTGATATCATCGTGACCCTCCTACCTTTGCCACCCAAGTTCTGGGATTAAAGGTGTGTGTCATCATGCCTGGCCTTACCAGGTTTTTTTGTTTGTTTGTTTTAGCCATTCTGATGAGTATAAGGTACTATTATATATACTTTGCATTCCTATGATTAATAATAATGAACTTTTGTGTATTGGCAACATGTATGTCACTTTACTGAAATGTTTATTCAAGCATTTTTCCCTTTATGATAGCTTTATACCTCTTTTTAATTTGGGTATGTTTGAATATATGTGCATGTTCATGTGTATACACGTTCATATTTGTGAGTGTGTTAGTGTTAACATGCACTTGCCATGGTGAACATTAGGACTCCTAGTGAAACGTTTGGGTTACCACTCTGCCTTTCCACTTCATTGATGCAGAATTTCTCGCTCTAGATTCTTACTGTACAGCCCTTTCCTGCATTCACCATGAGCTTCTGGAAAATTCTCTAGTCCCCACCTCCCATCTTGCTGTCACCATCAACATCAGTGTGCTGGGATTATAGAACCCACCAGACTCTGGCTTTTTACAGGAATCTTGACATGGAACTTGGGTACTATAGCTTAAATGGCACTTCATAGAATGGTATTAAAATAGTTAAATTTAAAATATCAGATTTTACACTTTTATTGTAGTGTACAGAAATAGTTTTCTTTTGTATATTAACCTTGTATCCCATGACAATGTTAAATTCTCTCATTCTAGTAGGTGGTTGGCAAAATATTTAGAATTTACATTGTTATCAAGCTTACCTGGAAATAAAGACAGTCTTACCTCTTCCTTTTTCATATACATATATTATATACATATAAATATACATATATTACTTATTTGTTTGTATAATATACATTTTAGGAGCATAGAAAGAGTGAAAGTTCTTTCTCATATTAGAAGAAAAGTTTACAATGTTATTTGCCAGGCTCTTTTTGGACATCCTGTTTGACATTATAAATGCTGTTGCTTTCATTTTTAGCTTCTCAAAATTTTTTTTTTTTAATCATGAGTGGTTGATGATTGTGCCATATACTTTTCTGTCTATTGTGATAATATAATTTTTCCTTTTTATTATAGTAAAGTGAATTTTATTAGCTATGACTTTCACCAAATTTGTATGGGTCACAAAATTTCTCTCATTTTCTGGGTTTAGATTTCTTTCTTTCTTTCTTTTTTTTTTTTTGGAGGTAGGGTTTCACTCTAGCTCTGGATGACCTGGAATTCACTCTGTAGTCTCAGTGTGGCCTTGAAGTCATAGTGATCCTTCTACCTCTGCCTCCCCAGAACTGGGATTAAATGCGTGCGCCACCACGCCAGGCTCAATTTATTTTGTGAAGATTCTATGTTTGTGTGTGTGTCCTTGTCAAGATTTTACTGTGTAATTTTTAATATTTTTTATTTTCATTTATTTATTTAAAAGGGACAGGGTCAGACAGAGACAGAGAGAGAGAGGGAGAGGGAGAGAGAGAGAGAGAGAGAGAGAGAGAGAGAGAGAGAGAGAGAGAGAGAGAGAAAGGGCACACCATGGCCTCCAGCCACTGCAATCGAGTTCCAGACACATGCACCATCTTATCTTGTGCATCTGGCTTAAGTAGTTCCTGGGAAATCAATCCTAGGTCCTTTGGCTTTGTATGCAAGTGCCTTAACTCCTAAGCCATCTCTCTATGCCCCTCTATAATTTTTAAAAATAAAATCATTATTTGGCTGGTTTTGGTCTCAGGTTTTTTTTTTTGTTTATTTTTTTTTGCGGGGGGTGGGGTTCTGATCTTTTTTTAAGTCATGATCTCACTGTATAGGCCAGGCTGACTTCAAACATGACATTCATTTTGCCTCAGGCTCCTAAGTACTAGGGTTGCTGGTATGAGCCATCACAACTGCAGGTTATGGTCTTCTTATATAATTATTGGAAACTTGCATTATTCAAAGAATCTATTTTATTTAAGTAGGTGTGGTGGTATACATATAAATGTCCTCAAAACCTCAGGTGTTTGTAATTGAGTTTTCTGCTTTGTCCACACCTGTTAGAGTCTTGGGGTGATGGAGCTCTGGGCTTGGCCTTGAGTCCTGTGTGTGTTCAGAAGAGGCTAATGCTGTTCTCTCTCTGCTGTGGATATATGAACCGAGTTATCTTCCTCTGCTGTAATGAAGCTTCCTCTCCAAACATTAAGCCTGAAATCAACCCTTTCCTCTCCTAAGCTGTTTTTGGTCTGGTGTTTTGTCTCATTAACACAAATCTAAGAACAACAGTAGGTGAAACTATTCATATGAAATTGCCATACCTGGAGAATCTATAGTCTTTCTTTTCTGATGTTTGTAGGTTGTATTTCCATTTTTTTTTATTACTAAGGGTTTACCTATTTTTACTAAATTTTTATATCAGTAAACAAGCTTTTTAAATTCCTCCCTTGGTTGCATATGTTTTATTTCATTGGTGTTGTTTTTAACTATTTTCTTTTGGTCTACATTTCTATTATTTTTCTATATTGTGTTAAGGAAACCAAGCTAGATTACTAACTTCATATGTTTTATATTTTCTAGTTATTCAGAGCAATACATTTTCCCTCAAACAACTGCATTTTTTGTATCCTATAAAATTTTATATAATTATCATTCATTACTTTACATTTCCCTTGCAATTATTTCTTTGATAAATTAGTTGTTTATGTTTTTTTCTTCCAAATTTTTAAAAATATTTAAATTTTTTTATTAACAACTTCCATGATAAAAAAAATACCCCATGGTAATACCCTCCCTCCCCCAACTTTCCTCTTTGAAACTCCATTCGCCATCATACCCCCTTCCCATCTCAATCAGTCTCTCTTTTAATTTTGATGTCATGATCATTCCTTCCTCTTCTGATGGTCTTGTGCAGGTAGTGTCAGGCACTGTGAGGTCATGGAAATGCAGGATATTTTGTGTCTGGAGGGAGCATGTTGTATGAAGTCCTACCCTTTCTTTGGCCCTTACATTCTCTCTGCCACCTCCTCCGCATTAGATCCTGAGCCTTGAAAGATGTGATAGAGATATTGCAGTACTGAGCACGGCAGTCATTTCTTTCCATCATTATGATACCTTCTGAGTTGTCCAAAGGTCACTGCCATCTGAAAAGAGAAGATTCTCTTCCAAAAGTGAGAGTAGCACTAATATAAGGGTATGAACATTAACAGAATTGTTTACTGGGCAGTTTGATAAGCATAGTATATAAATTTAGCCAGACAACAGCAGACGTTAAACCTCTAGGTCTCATGACTACCCCAGTTTGAAGTTTTCAGTATCAGGGATGTATTCCCTCCCATGGAGTAGGCCTCCAGTCCAATTAGAGGGCAGTTGGTTTCCCCCACAACAGACATGCTGCTATTGCATCTGTTGGCTCATTTGGCCTGGGTGGTCAATTATAAGGCTTGCAGTGTCCACTGTTGAGTATCTTCACTGTTGATTTCTTCACTGTTGATTGAACTGTATGGAGAATGTCTTTATTCCAGCTTTCTGTCAGCTGGTCTACATGGAGGAGGTTATCAGCTCAGTTCCAGCAGGATTTCTCAGTGGCCTTGCAGCCCAAGCATGTGGAGTCTTAGCTATAGGGTCTTACCATCTATTCATGGTGGGAAACCAAGGGCATCGGCAATGGCCTATAATGTTTTGGGAAAATCAGGGACCTCCCTGGCCCACAACTCACTGGAAGGTATCCCATCCCTGGTACTGAAAATTTTCTAGCAACAATCTACGGCTCCTGAGTGTTTGTTCCACTGTCCAAAAAAAGTGGGATTCTATATGATTTATTTATATCCTCTTAGATTTTGATGAGCCCTCATTCTACCTTTCCTTTCCTTAATCTCTTCCCCTGACCTCATTTTGGGCCTTTTCAGCCCCATTAATCTATTCTTCTACTTATGTATATACAATACCATCCTATTAAATACCTTTTTTTCTCTTCCCTTTATATCTCTTTTCTAGCTCACTGGCCTCTGCTAATGAGTTTTTTTGTTTTCCTTCCACAAAAAATCCAAGTAATCTGTAGCTAGGATCCACATATGAGAGAGAACATGCGACGCTTGGCTTTCTGGGCCTGCCCATGTGGGCTGTGGATGCTCTGGATCTCTCCTACTGCTCTGCTGCCATTTTAATTTCTTATACACCTCACTTCTTAGTAACAGTGTGTATTTTGCTGTGGTTTTTTGTTTGTTTTGTTTTGATTTGATTTTTGGCTTTTTCTCCCTTAGTCTGCTTTGGCGTGGTTCCTATGCCACCATCTTAACCAGAAGTCCTAGTTGTTTATGTTTATTGTATAATTTTTAGGTAGTTGACTATTCCTGTTATTCTTATTGCTTCCTACTTTTTGGTTATCTTCACTTATCATAGTCTATAATATTTCAGTGTGCTGATGCTTATTGTGACTTTTATTGTTAGTTATTGCTATCCTGTTTGTACTTGAAAAGAATGAATTCTGCTGTTTGCAGTGGTAGTGGTTACTAAGTGTGTTTAATGCTCATTGCTTGATCATATTGTTGGAATCTTTATATCTTTATTACTTTTTTTCTTGCCATTGTGTATTACTGGGAGAGATGGATTAGAATGTTCATGATTGTATGTTTATCTCTTGCCACCTTTAGTCTTATCAGCTTTTTCTTCTAAAATTCTCCCACATGTATAAGTATTTGAAGCTGTTTTACCTTACTAAAGCATTGACTTTTTACCATTAAAATATGTCCATCTTTATAGTAATTGTATTTGTCTTGAAGTTTCTTTTTCATTTTTCTTTTTCTTTTCTTTTCTTTTTTTTTTGAGAGAGAGAGAGTTAGAATTGGAGTACCAGGGCCTCAGCCAGCACAAACTCCAGATGCTTGTGTCGTTAGCAGGTATGTGTGACCTTGCACTTGCCTCACCTTTTGTGTGTCTGGCTTATGTGGGATCTGGAGAGTCAAACATGGGCCCTTGGATTTCACAGGCAAGCACCTAAACCACCAAGCCATTTGTTGTTATTAGTATAGCTACATCAGCTATCTTGTGCAAATTATTTTCATGGTGTGTATTTTACTTTTACTATTTGACCCACATATGACTTTTTGACTACTTTTCAATCATTAATTTAGTAAATTTATATTCATTGTGTTTGTTAATATGGTCAACTTAAGCTTTAACTTTCTGGCACCTGTTTTCTATTTCTCCCATATAATTTTCCTTTTGTTTTACCTGTCTTTGTTTCATTTTAGTATTATCTAACATTGAGATTACACAACTACTTGTGCCAATGGTTTTATTTTTTTAAATTGTAGCTCTGAAAATAACAGTATTATATTCTATTTGTTATTTCTCAAAATTTATTTTATATATTTCATGATATATATTGTAAGATGTTTTTGGAGAAAGGAATTGTTACATAACCCAAGCTAACTATAAGCACATAATCTTCCTGCCTCAGCCTCCCAAGTGTGGGATTACATTTGTGCCACTATGCCCAGCTAAATTTTTTATCTCATAATACTATTTTATTCCCCTTGTCTTTTTCATATCTTTTGCCATATATTTTACTTTTATGTACATTATGAACTCTATTTTGCCTTGAAAACCTGTTTTCTATTAATGGAATTAATGAATTTATGAAGTCACAATATATCTGGTGGGAATTTAGCTATAGTTACACAGTTATTCCTGATATTGTTACCTTTGTTTTTCTCTGGCTGCTTTCATGATTCTCTCTCTCCCTCTTTCTCTCTGTATGTATGTATGTATGTATGTATGTATGTATGTATGTATGTGTATATATATGTATATACATATGTATGTATGTATATATGTATGTATGTATGTATTTATGTATGTATTTCAGTAATTTGAAATTATGTGGTCATAGTTTTCTTTATCTTTGCCTGTGGTTCCATGACCATTTTTGGATCTGTAAGTAGTTACTTTTTAAATCAAACTACTAGAAATGATTAAGCTTTAATTTTGTTACAAATTTATGTGCTCTGTTCTGTCTCTTCTAACTAACAATAGTTCATTTTAGACTACCTTAATGAGACTCATTTGCATTGAATACATATTCCTGTTCTGTAAATTAAATAATTTTAAAAATCTCTCTTCAAGCTCATGGTCCTCTGGGCAGTTGTCTTCAATTTGTTACTATCCCACTTGGTGCATTTTTTTACTTTAAATATATTACTTTTCAGTTCTAGAATTGGCTGTATTTTATGTTTTCTGTGTATCCACTGAGATTTCTCCATCTGTTCAGTCATCTGTCTATATTTTCTCTTAAGCTTTTGAACATACTTAAACTACTTAAAAATTCTCTCTACTAATTTCTACATCTGGGTCATCTGCTCTCTTTACATTGGCTACATCTTTTCCATTATTATGTGTCATGTTTTCCTGCTTCTTTGTGTGATGTGTAACATTTTTATTGAAAATTGGACACTGAAGATAATTCCTTGTAGTGAATCTAGAGTATTTTGTCTTCCTTCAGAGAAAATTGAGTTAGCTTTTGGCAGCACATTAAATTACTGGTGGGTCCTTTTCATCCTTTCAGTCATGTTTTTATTTTGTGAGGATGGTTCTGTTTTATGTTTGTCTTTGGTCTTAGGTCCTGACCTCTACATTAGAGAGTGATGTTTTCTCCAAGATGTGTCCTTTTGGGGGCTCTTAATTGAATGCTTAGGCTGTCAATGAGGATTCTTTGCTGCAACAGCATCAAAGTTTCAGTGTCTCTCAGCAGAGCTGCAACATCTGGTATCTGTTCATCTCTGAGCATTGCAACAGCTGCTTTCTGTTATACTTGGCATCCCCAATGCACTTGTAGGAGACCTCAAGACATGCCTTGGGGTACACAGTCCCTCTGGGGCACTGTGTCATTACCACTACCCACCTCACAAAGTCCAGGGATATTAGCAGTTGGGAGGTTCTTTCTCTCTCTCTCTCTATCTCTCTCTCTCTCTCTCTCCTCAAGTCAAGAATGTACTGCTTGGTTTACAGTCTACCTCCCTGTACTAGTCTGTAGAATGTTCCCAGGCAGAAAACACAGGCACTTGTAGGCTCTCCTTGAGAGTTTCCATTGCCTATTGTTTAATGTCTGCAAACAGCTTCTTAGTTGCTTATGGTAGGAGGACAAGTCCAATTTCAATTATTCTGTCAGGCCCTTTAGTGGAAGTCACCTTTTAATGGAATGATGTCAGAGCTATGTGACTCATGCTCAGTAATCCCACATGTTTCTTACCACAGCTATATCAGGCTCAGCCTTTTAGACTTGGTAATTACATGACTCTTATTTCTTGGCTTCAAGCCTATTCTTTATCCTTTTTTTAAAATCTTTACCCTTTCTGAATTTCTTCCTCTTTTACAGTTTGCCTGTTTTCAGAAATGGGACATGGTAGCACCCAATGCACATTATACTGTGCATATAATGTGAACTACTTTGGGGAGTGTGAAATGTTCTCAATTTGGAACATGACTTTAGGCCTCTGATTCATCTCCTGTCATCTCCGAACTTTCCTCCCTCACCATAGAACTGTGTTTGGGTGGGTTGTATCATAGTGGAGACCCTGTGGGTGAGCTTTGTGGTCCAACTTCTTCCTGCCCTTCTTGGAGGCAACTATACAGGGTGTTGTGTCAGCGTCACCACTGAGCCTTCTTGATAGACAGTTCATATTTCACTGCTGAGTGTAGCACCAGTACCCTGGGAATCATTCACACAGAGGATGGATGAACCAAGGAGACAATTTTATATTGTTCTGAGGAGGGATTTTTTACAAGTATTCATTCAATTTTACCTTATCAACCACTTATTGCTAGTTACTGTGGTAAATATGGAAGACATAGACCCAACAATTAAATGCCCAAGTAAATAATAGACCATCTCACAAAGTCCATGTGTTTTGATGTAATTATGTGGGCGCTAGGCAATCCAGTTAACCTAGACTGGTGTAGAAATGAATGGATGCAAGGAATCTGAGCCAAAGCTTGAAATAGGAATATGGCTTGGCCTAGAGAAGAGTGACGTTAGTGGTGAAAGAGCACACAGAAAAAGAAGTGTTTAGGAGAAGATGATACAGAGCCCAGAGTAGTCAGTCTGTAGGTGAAATTGCCCCAATGTGGGTGACAAATGGGGCTGGAGAGGCATCATTCACCAGTTCTTAAAAGCACTGTCAGTTGCCAAATGCCTCTTCTCTGTAGTGTTCACTGGTTTATCATTACTCTTTACAGAATATAGGCATTTCACCTCTGTTGTCTGAAATTTCAGGAGGGTGTAATAGGCGAAGCTTAACTAATGATGTCATTACTTTTAAAGGGGTACACTTAAAGCTAACTAGCACATTGAAGTCATGAAAGAACACATGGATAGTAAAGTAAGCTTTTCTGGTCCGATGCTTTCTATATTTTATATGTTATCTACAGATAAAATTGAAGAGCATTTTTTTTTTCTGCTAGGAGGAGGCTTATTCCATAGGGTATGTATGGTGATGATCCTGATTCAGAACAGGTGTGCTGTTACCTGCTTCTGAGGTATTTTCTGGGTCTCCTGCTCTGCTTTTCATCACTCTGGCCCTACCTCTCCACAACTTCTGCTCCTGTTCTTATATCTGTGGTGGTATTTCACTTGTAGGAAGTTCTCAGTCTGTCTATATCCAGTCACTCAAGCATTAGTCTTTGGCTTTAAGCTTTTATTTTTCTGTTTTTCTAGGTAACTTGGTTCCTTGTTAACCATATAATCAATGCAAATTATATAAATGTAAGTATTGTTTTAATATTTATTTCAGGGAGAGGGAGTGAGGGGAAGAATATGGGTGAGCCAGTGTCTCCTGTTGTTGCAAACAATCTCTAGATGTATGCACCACTTTGTGCATCTGGCTGTATGTGGTTACTGGAGAAACAGTTAAGCTTCAAAAGCAAACAACTTTAACCATTGAGCAATTTCTCCAACCCAAGTGTAACCATCCTGTCCATCCTAACATGGTATATGATTCTTTGAGTATGCTTTTCCAATGCTGGTTGGGTAGAAGGGGACATACATCTATTACTTTCTTATAGCTATCTAGCCTTCCATTCTCCCACCAGAGTAGCCCATTAAGCTTTACTTACAGCATTTTAAGGCTTCTAAAGCCCAAACTCCCAAATATTTTGACAAGCCTCCTTCAAAAAAGTTCCAAACCCCTGTGAACCACATGGTCAGGTTAATCACAGCAGCAGCCCCACTTTTATGTTCTGTATCAGTTACTTTCTTGATGCTATGAACAAACACATGTCCAGAATGACTTAAGGATGTAAAGGGTTTATTTTCAGGTTACAGATTATTTTTTAGTATAGAAACAACAGCTATTTTATTGTGTAGTGGTCTATTTATTATTATTATTATTAGTTATGTACACAGTATGTATGTACCCATGTTGTTGCCATCATTAGCCTCCTCTATAGCTCGCCCTACCACAGAGACCCTTCTCATTGGGGAATGTGGGTTGTGCATGTGGGGCTAGCCATCAGTTATGGGGAAGAGGCAGTGACTCTGTGCCCCCTCTTCCATGAAGTCCCCCAAGACATGCTGGGTTCCTATTAGGTCTACTTCAGTGATGGGGTCTTGGGACCGTCTGTGTCTTTGGATATCCAGTTTGGTAGGATTTGGGTGTTCTCTGTGTCTATCTCCTTCATCCTTGTGCTGGAACCAGGTTCAGCAAGAAAACAGCACTCTTGGTCATTTTCACAGTTACTCTTAGTTTCATCTGGGGCCCTGATACAGGTACAGTGGGCTGATTATCTTCTCAGGATCTGCGTCCATGTGAAATAGAGAAGCAAATTCTCTAATGGAGAGTGAAGTCAGCACCAGATAAATGGGATGACAATTATTATTATCGAAAGAATTTAACAGGTATAGGCCCTATTGTAGCCTACAATTGGTTGGAGCTTGATAATAGAGAAGACACTTGTTTTTTGATTTGTTTCCCAGAACCAGCTGTGGGTTCCATTCCACTGAGCAGATCTGTTAGCCAAAACAAGAGCAGTTGGTTACTCACCATGGCTGTGTGTGACTATTGCACTTGTGTGAGCATCATGTCAGGTTGTTTGCTCTTGAGCAGCATAGTCCATGAGTTGCTTGGACAGATATTGGTCATTTTCCCCCAGTCACTCATGTAATACCTTCTGGCACTAGATGAGCTAACTGTCTGGGGACTAACTCTCTTCCAGATTCCATGCAGGTCATTCTATGAACTATACGAATGGCATATGGTGTCTTCGGCAGTAGCGTCTTACCACTAACCTTTGTCAGGTCATCAAGTACTCTGACAGAAATCTGTCATTCCTTGGGCAAACCATGTAGGTCTCTCTGATCAATAGCTCATGTAGGTGTTAACTGCATGCTGGTAGTTGGAGTTACAGGCCAATGCCAAGGAAAAGAAAGATGAAAAGATATGTAACATAAAAGAGAGAGAGAGAGAAAGAGAGAGAGAGAGAAACAGGACAAGATTAAGGTTAGTCTTCATGATACACTCTCCAGGGCCTTGTGGTTCAGGTGTTCCCTCTAAGGAACTGATGAAAATTCAATCATTTAGTGTGTCATTTAGGATATAGAATTTTATGGTATCATTGCTATTTGGGACCAGTTTCATGTCTCACTCCATCATTACCCTCCCCTCCTGCCCAACTCTCCCAATTTTCTGGTCCTTATTAGGTATGTCAGCATCTTGGGCAGATTCAGGTTAGGAGCCACAGGTGAGTGAGACCATAAAAAGATTATCGCTTTGTGATTGGCTGAGTTCACTGAGAATGATCTGCTCCAAGTTCAATCATTTTTCTTCAAATTTCATTGTGTCATTTTTCCTTACTGCTATGTAGAATTCCATTGTGTAGATATACCACATCTTGGCTGTCTATTTGCCTAATGATGGAAATCTGGGTTGGTTCCAGTTCTTAGCTATTATGAATTGAGCAGCTAAAAATATGTTTGAGCCAATCTCTCTGAACTGAGGCATGGAGCTTTTAGGGTAAATGCCCAGTAAGGGAATAATTGGGTCTGTTGGTAAGTCTATAGTCCACCTCTTCAAGAGTCTCTATATTGCTTTCCATAGTGGTTGTACCATCTTATATTCCCACCAACAGTGAAGTAGGGTTCCTATTTCTCCACATCCTCACCAGAATTTATTTTAATTTGATTTTTTAATGTTTGCTATCCTTACTTGACTAAGGTGGAATCTCATAGTTGTTTTAATTTGCATTTCCTTGATGATTAGGGATGATGAACATTTTCTCAAGTGTGTGTTTGCCATTTGTATTTCTTCCTCTGTGAACTGCCTGTTCAGTTCTCTGCTCCATTTTGTGAGTGGGTTATTTGACTTTTTATTGTTTAGGATTTTTAGTTCTTTTTTGATTCTAGAAATTAGGCCTCTGTCACTTGTATAGCCGGCAAAATTTACTCCCATTCTGTGAGTAATCTACTAGCTCTGCTTATTGTATGTTTGTCTGTGAAGAAACTTTTCAGCTTCATGATATTCCACTGGTTAAGTGATTGTTTATGTTCCTGAGCTTCTGAGGCTTTGTTCAGGAAGTCTTTTCCCATTCTTATATCATGGAAAGTTCCTGCTATTATTTCCTCCAGTAGTAGCATAGTTTCTCATATTATATTGTATCGCGACCACCTCGACCAGCAAGAATGACGTGATCCGAGAGCTCTTCTTTAAGCAGTTTATTCAGACACCTTGAACAATCTTCTGACCCTGGGAAGAGCCGACCCACAAGCTAAGTAGTCCTGCGCTAGCCAACCCTAGCGAGCCACGTGGCCAATGCAGATAGGTCCACGATTAAGGAAGCAGAATTAGTTAAGCAGCCTCAGCCAAATAAGGACTTGTTTATCCCAGAGAGCGCTCACTATCGGGCTAGCAGAAGGCGGAAGCCAACGCCATCTTTAGGGCGTGGCACATCACAGCTCTTCACAGTTCCCCCTTTTTGTTTTAAACGAAACAGGTGAGAGTAGAGGTCTGAGCTCTGTAGTGAAATCCAGTACTGATTTTTCCAGAGGCGGGAGTAAGGATGGATATTATGGGGAAAGGACGGTACTAACCCGCTTTCTCTCAGACATGCTCTCCTCTAGGCTGCTAACTGCAGGCGGCATACCTAGAGTGCAGTGCTTTGCCTTGCAACCTGAACGTGCTGAGTATTCTAGCTCTTCATGACAGTAAGCCATGCATAAGGCGACTGTCCTGCCTCAATGGCTGTAAAGGCCTGAATAATCATAGCTGCATTCCTTTGCTGTGTGACCCTCATCTTGCATAGACACCATAGGCCCACTAAGAAGGCCAGCACCAGGAGACCAGCCATCGCTCCCAATAGCACCATGACAAAAGGGAGCCCACCTAGGCTGAGGGGGAACATCCATGCCATCTCCATAACTCTGAGGCCATTGACCACTAATCCAGGAGGCATTAACTGAAAATTGGCCTGGGCTCCAAGGGGCTTCCATTCAGGCAGCAGACTGATTATAAAACATCACACATGGGCTTATTTGACTAATATTACTTACCAGCAAAAAGCACAAACTTCCCACTAGTGGTACACTAACATTGCCTTCAGTGGGACTAATTTCCCCATCCAAGGGCAAATAGGAGAGACGTAAACTTTTATTGCTAGCAAAAAAGCGAGGGAAAACTTGGGCATTATATTGAACCAGAAGAGGCTTTGGAAACACCGACAAGATCCCCCATCGAGGTTCCACCTGAGTCAGACTCCACCTCAGGCCTATCAGCATCCATAGTGGAAGGATCTTCATGTTGGACTTTTCTGGTCAGTCTCTCGGGCACCCACACTGGATCCTGATGATCCTGCGGAAAAACACAAACAGACCCTCTCATCCACGTCAATACAGGATCAGGGCCATGCCACGTTCCCGTGAGCACATCTTTCCATTTAACATATCCTTTCAGGGATCCACCTTGATGTTGATGACGATCTGCCGCGGAAAGGCCATCCACGTCCAAATTTAAAATTTAAGAGTAAAAAGAGCTAGAGATATTCTTTCCTTAGGGGTGCAGCCTTGGCCTATTCCCCCTTTTTGTTTTTGTAAGCATTCTTTTAAGGTGAGATGAGCACATTCCACAATTCCTTGTCCTTGAGGATTATAGGGTAATCCATGATTAAGCTGTACCTCCATCTGTTTGCAGAAGGAGGTAAAAGTCTGAGCCATGTAGGCTGGTCCATTATCTGTTTTTAGTTGTTGCAGCTTCCCCCATGCCGCCCAGGATCCCAAGCAATGTTCTATGACATTGTGAGCTTTTTCTCCACTCAAGGGGGTAACATAAATGACACCTGAACAGGTGTCCACAGAAAATCCTGGTCCATTGGTCAACAACATCATTTCCTTTACTTAATGGTCCAGACAATCCTGTGTGCGCTCTAATATGTTGAATATAAAAGCAATGTTTCCTATGCCAAATCAAATTTTGTAACTCTTGTAATAAAGCATATACAGTACTGTTATTCTTTATAGGGTCTGCTATTTCTAAAATTTTTACTGCATTAACTACATATGCTGAATCTGAAATCAAATTAAATGCAAATTGACAATTTTTAAACACTTCTAACACGATTTTCAATTCCACAATTTGAGGAGAGCCTGGTTGAAACTGGCATAACACAGGTTCCTGCTTCTCTACCATATAAGCCCCACAACCTGTCTTTGAACCATCAGTAAATACATTTTGTGCTCCCTTAAGGGGAGATATGGAGGTGATTTTAGGAAAGATTACAGAATGTTCCTTGAAAAATGATAATAAAGGATGTTTTGGATAATGATTATCTATCACTCCATCAAAACTATACTGTAAAATTGCCCAATCATCTACAGTGCCACATAAGATCTTAATTTGATGACTAGAATAGGGCACTATAATCATGGCAGGAGCAACTCCAAAAAACTGCAAACATTGTTGTATACCATTTAAAGCTAGAGCAGCATCCGCAGTGGGATAATGTTCTATGGATTTAACTGGGGAAACTTTTGGATATATCCATAATAATGGTCCATCCTGCCATAATAAACCTGTAGGTTGACTATAGGTGGAAAATATACATAATGTAATGGGCTTAACCTTCTTGCCATCTTTGTAAAAAGTCACTTTGTAACCTTTCTTCAACCTTCTGTAAGGCTTGTCTAGCTTCTTCTGTTAATTGTCTAGGGGAATCCAGTGCCGAATTGCCCACCAATATATTATAAAGTGGCCTTAATTCATAATTTGGCAACTTTAAATAACTTTGGACCCAATTAATGTCTACCAATAATTTTTGAAAATCATTTAAGGTTTTTAAATTATCTTTTCTCAAATCAACCTTTTGTGGGACTATTTGATTTTTATTAATTTTGGCTCCTAAGTAATTCACAACCTCATCCTTTTATACCTTCTCAGGAGCAATATATAGGCCTTTCTTCTTTAACAATTTGATTAATTTTATATATGCATTATCTAAAACCTTTTCATCTTTTGCAGCAAGCAAAATGTCATCCATATAATGGACACATTTAATTGCGGGAAACTCCTGCCTTAAAGGTTGGATGGCGGAACCTACAGACAATTGACACATGGTAGGACTATTAGCCATGCCCTGTGGTAAAACAACCCATTCATATCTTTGAACTGGTTCTTCATGATTGCAGGATGGCACGGTAAATGCAAACCTTTCACTATCTTGTTGACACAGAGGAATGGAGAAAAAACAATCTTTAATATCAATAACAAGTATAGGCCAGGAAGCCGGCAATGATGATAACAATGGCAACCCTTGTTGTACTGGGCCCATAATCTTCATTTGCTGATTAATAGCTCTCAAATCGTGCAGCAAATACCATTTACCAGATTTCTTTTTAATCACAAATATGGGTGTATTCCATGGTGACACTGAAGGTTTTATATGTTTTAAAATTAACTGCTCTGCCACTAATTCCTTAGCAGCACTTAATATTTCAGAGGAGAGTGGCCACTGAGGAACGTACACTGGCCCCTCTGTCTTCCAAGTGGTGGGAATCCCTTCCTCAGTGGCCCCTATGAAAAACCCAGACCTTGCCTGGGGCTTCTCTGGTGAATGGTAATTGGACTTTTACGTCCTTGCAGGTACTTCCCTATCCCATACCCTGGATGGTAACCCATATCCTGCATAATCTTTTGGGAAATTTCTGAGTATTCATTACTTAACCTAAAACCCATGTCTTTTAATAGGTCTCTTCCCCAAAGGGAAATAGGAAGTTCTAGCACATATGGTTGCATGACCCCAGAATGTCCCTCCTGATCTTGCCATTTTAACTGTCTTGCACTCATATCTGGAGTTTTTGCATAACCTAGGCCTTGAAGAGTTTGAGAAGAAGCCTGTATTGGCCAATTGGATGGCCAGTCTCTTTTTGAAATAATATTTTTATTTGTATCCAGAAGCCCAAGAATTTCTTTGCCTTCAACCCTTAATTTTAATGCAGGTCTTTGCTCAAGATCCAGGGATAAAAATGTTAAATCATTCCCTGTGGACCCAAATCCTTTATCTCCTCTCTCTTGTAAATTAGCGGTAAATCTTTCATGAAGGCTGGGTAAAATGAGTAACTGGGCTATACGATCTCCGGGGGAAATGGCCACAATCCCTCGAGGGGAAGACACCATGATCTTAACTACACCGGTAAAATCTGGATCAATCATGCCTGGATGAACTATCAGGCCTTGTAGGGCTGACGATGATCTTCCTAGCAACAAACCAACTGTACCCAGTGCTAGGGTTCCTTTAAAATCAGCATCCACCACCTGGACCCCTATGCGAGGAGTTAATATGAGTCTGATGGTGGCACGGAGGTCCAATCCTGCTGAGCCCGCAGTGGCTCTCTGCAGTCCCTCGGATGACGGAGGGTGGGCCATCTCTCCACTTCCTGGTTGTTGTTCTGACTCTCTACTGCCCCATATATTTGCGGGCCCTGGTGGCATGGGCCCCGCTGTTCATTTTTTGGATGGGCTCCACCATAACCTGGACTAAGAAGTTGCCCATTAATATCCTTCACAGATCAGCATTCATTAGCCCAGTGGTTCCCCTTTTTACATTTTGGACATAGCCCAGGCTGCCTGGGGCGTAGGCTGTTTCCTGTATTTGATGTATTTTCCCTCTCAGGGCATTGCCTTTTAAGGTGTCCCATCTTGCCACATCTAAAGCAAGCCTTTGAACCTCCTCTCTTGTTTTGAGACAGCTGTACCACAGCTGCTGCAAGACCAGCATTTGTCAGGGGTCCTCCTAGTTCTCTACAAACTTTCATCCAAGCCTCCAGTCCCTTGCTCTTATATGGGGTAATAGCAGCTCTACATTCTTTTGTACATTGCTCATAAACTGTTTTATAAGGGGCATAGCAGCATCAGGATCCCCCAAAATCCTTCCTGCCGCTTCTACCATTCTCGCCACAAAGTCAGAGAATGGCTTCATGGGTCCTTGTAAAATCTTAGTAAGATTACCACTGACTTCTCCTTTGTTCGGCAAGGATTTCCATGCCTTAATGGCAATCTGATTGACCTGTTCATAAACCTGTACAGGATATCCTGTCTGCTGGTTGGCAAACCTTCCCTGTCCTAGCAACATATCTCTGTCCCAGACGGGATTTTCATCCCTAGCATTGACAGCAGCCTGCTCTGTAGCAAATTCAATTGTAAAGGCACTCCAATCTAAATATTGTCCTGGACTCAAGCAGTCTCGGGCTAGTCCACCCCAATCATTTGGGGTCATGCAGTGCCTGTTTAATGACTCTACTTGGGCTATGGTGAATGCAGCAGTTATGCCATATGTTCTGACTGACTCAGCTAGGAACTTGATGACCTTAAAATCAAGAGGCTCCTCATAGCGGTTACCCTGAGCATCTTGAAAAACTGGACAAGCAAGTTGTAGCTGTGATCTTACAGCTCGCCACACTTCCAGGCAAAAGGAACGTCCTGAACCTCCCGAGGGAGCTGGGTTGCCTGACTCATTGTACAATGGTGGAGCAGACGGGATCTTGTTCAGCTGTCCAGCCGTACTATCGGGCCCTGACTTTTCTTTTTCCTTCTTCTTATCCTTCAAAGAATGTTTTTCCATCCTCTCTACCAAAGCTTGCAGCTCCTCATCTGTATCAGAGCAGTCCGTGTCTGTTGTTTCTCTTTATCCTGACTTCTCTGATCTTTCTTCCTTTAACATTTCTAAAGCTGTTTGTCCTTCCTCCACTGCTCTGCAGTACCTCTGGTCCTCGAGACAGAGTCTAATCAGCTTCCAGATTGGTCTAACTCCTGCCCTTAAAGTTCCCTGATCCCAAGTGAAGTCCAGATCCCTCCCTAACTTATCCCAGCACACGACCATTAGGTTACCCGACATCGCAAACCAGGAGGCGACAGTATCGCACTCATTCAAATATCTCTCTAGGGTACCTTTCTTAACTTTTAAATTCTTTGACAAAAGCAGCTCCTGAAGAGCCAAAAAAATTGGGTGCGAATGAGAAGCACCCATAGTTACTTTTACCTTTAACTCTGCTCACTGGTCCGCAGTGACTTTACTTTCGGTTCGCTATCACCGCAAACTCTTCTTTGCTCTCTTTTTATCTACAGAGTAGAGCACAAGTTGTCGCTTCCCCACGATCTTTATTGTCCCACCTTACCTTAGGGAACTTACCAGCGCTGCCCTGACTGCAAAAAGTTCTGAGCCTCCTTCGAGAGAGGTTCCCCATACGGGCCACCACTTGTCGCGACCACCTCGACCAGCAAGAATGACGTGACCCGAGAGCTCTTCTTTAAGCAGTTTATTCAGTAACCTTGAACAATCTTCTGACCCCGGGGAGAGCCGACCCACAAGCTAAGTAGTCCTGCGCTAGCCAACCCTAGTGAGCCACGTGGCCCATGCAGATAGGTCCACGATTAAGGAAGCAGAATTAGTTAAGCAGCCTCAGCCAAATAAGGACTTGTTTATCCCAGAGAGTGCTTGCTATCAGGCTAGCGGAAGGCGGAAGCCGACACCATCTTTAGGGCGCGGCACATCTCAGCTCTCCACAATATTGAGGTCTTTGATCCATTTAGAGTTAATTTTTTTGCATGATGAGATATGTGGATCTAGTTTTATTTTCCTCCACATTTTTATCCAGTTTGTCCCGCACCATTTTTTGAAGAAACTGTCTTTTTTGTTTCCAGCCTACAGTGCTAGGGCCTTTGTCAAATATTAAGTAGCTATAGTTACTTGACCCAAAGCCCAGGTCCTTGAGTATGTTCCATTGGTCTATAATCCTGTTTTATTCCAGTACCATGTTGTTTTTATTACTATGGCTTTGTAAGATAACTTTAGATCAGATATGGTGATGCCTCCAGAGCTGTTTCTATTGCTGATGATAAGCTTGAGTACCCAAGACCTTCTGCCATTCCATATGAATTTTGAGATCATTTTTTCTACCTCTGTTAAGAAAAATGATGGGATTTTTTTTTTAACTATCCTAACAATCTCTATTTGTATATTGATGTTTCTTCAGGTTATTCATTTCTATTTACTAGTATAAAATGAACATCTTGTACATACATATACATCTGAATTTAGCTGTGTAATCACTTTACACATAACACACACCAGAGTGGACCCTTTACTTGCTCCTCTCTGACAGCACCATCTCATACTCACTTTCTAGAGCTGAACACCCAAGTCAGTTTTAATTTCTGTTTCCTCACTGTAGAATGACTGTGACCACCTGCCTCAAGCCCCTGCCACCATGCCTCCCCCCATGATAGACTGTAACCTCAAACTATAAGCTGAAATAAACCCATCCTTCCTTAAACTGCTTCTTGTCAGGCTTCTTGCCATGGCAATGAGTAGAGTAACTAATAAAGTGGGAACATGAACATTTTCCCAAAACATTATGTGTAAGATGATGGGATTTTTATTGGTATTGCATTAAATCTGTATATTGCCTTTGGTAAGATTGCCATTTTCACAATGTTAATTCTGCCTATCTAGGAGAATGGGAGCTCTTATGCTGAGATATAAACCATCTATGCCTATTCTCTCCGATGTTTTGATCATGAAGTGATGTTATAGTTTGCCGAAGGCCTTTTATGCAACTATTGAAATGATCATGGTTTTTTTTGTGTGTGTGTGTCTAAGCTTATTTATGTGGTGTGTTACATTGACAGATTTCCATCTGTTGAACAACCCCTGCATTCTTGGGATGAAGCCTACTTGATCAAAGTGGATAATGCTTTTGATGCGTTGTTAAATTCAGTTTGTGAGAATTTTGTTCAGAATCTTTGCATCTAAGTTCATCAGGTAAATAGGCCAACAGTTTTCTTTTCTTGTGGCATTGCTGCCTGATTTTGATATTATGGTGAAACTAGCTTCATAGAAGGAGTTGGGGCATTTTCTTTGTTCTCCAATTATGTGGCACAGTTTGAGAAAAATTGGTTTCTGTTCTTCCATGAAGGTTTGATAGAATTCAGCTGAGAAGCCATCTGGCCCTTTACTCTTCTTTTTTGGTGAGGTTTTTGATTACCTTTTCAATCTCAATGGGTGTGATAGGTTTGTTTAGGAAATTAATTTGCTCTGAGGTTAGCTTTCCTAGGTAGTGTGTACAGGAACTCATCCATTTCCTCCATATTATCCAGTTTTGTGGAATAGAGGTTTTTGAAATAAATCTTGATGATTCTCTCAATTTTACGAATTTCTATTGTGATTTCTCCTTTTTCATTTCTAATTTTGTTAATTTGAAGCATCTCCTTTTTTGCTTGATCAGTTTGGTCAGGGATTTACCAATCTTGTTTATTTTTTAATTATTTCAAAGAACCAGCTCTTTGTTTCATCAATTTTCTTTATTGTTTTCTTAGTTTCCAATTCATTAATTTCTTCTCTGATCTTAATTATTTTTTTTTCCATCTGGAGCTTTTTGTGTTGGATTCTTCTTGTTTTTCCAATGCCTGTAGGTGGATGGTTAGGTTATTTATTTGGGATCTCTCTGCCTTTGTTATGAAGGCATTTAGTGCTATGAATTTTCCCCTGAGGACCTCCTTCATTATGCCCCATAAGTTTTGGTATCTCTTCAGTGATTATTCCCTTTTATGTTTGTTTCCACTAGGCTTCTGATGGCAATGGGATCTGTCTGCTTAAAGGGAAGGAGCACATGAAGCTCTTGTGGGTGCCTGGGACCTGATGAAGGGGCTTGTTGTTCTGTGTTTCAGGGTATATGACTGCATGGTCAGGTGGCCTGATGGTATAGGGGGCATGGGGCAATAGGAATAAAAAGACTTGTATTAGGGCTGGGCTGCAGAGCATGTGGGATGGGAATGCTTGCTTGTTTCCAGATGCTGAAGGGTGATGGGATGGGACAGTGGACCCCTCTGGACCATGTACCGGGGGAGGATGGGATTATCAGGTCCTGCAACAAGGCAGGGAGGTGATATGGGGATATCACTTACTTGTAGACTCCCTGTGTGAATGCTATCTTGCTTGCCTGGGTCCATGCACAGTGGGGGGGGGGGGTGGCAATGAGTGGAAAGGCATTCACATGTGGAGGTCCCCTGGGGAATGCTAGCCCGAGTCCATCCACGGGGGTGGGGACCTGCAGCAAGTGGGATGGTGTTTGTGCACGGAGGTCCCCTGGAGGAATGGTAGCCTAGTGGCCTGGGTCCACACATGGGGTTGGGTGGTGGCAGCCAGTGGAAAGGAGTTTGTGTGTGGAAGTACCCTGGAGAACTCTACCCTGCTGGCCTTGGTCCACATATGGGGAGGAGTGGAATTAGAAAATTGGAGACTGTCAGTTTCTAGTAATTACTATTGAATTTGAACTGCAGAAGTTTGATGATTGTTTAATGTTGGTTGAGTTTGCTTTGTTTTAGTCTCTCCTTGAATGCATTATACCAGTTTTTGTCAAAGAAGACATTTTATGTGCTGTAATAAAATATTGGTTATATATGTGTGTGTGTGTATAAATATATGTACATATATTAAGTACATTAAGAACTAATGTAAATGTGCACATAAACACAAATTTTATTATGCTTAGAAACAGCATGACAATTAAGGCATCCTAACTTTAAAATTTTTAGTTCTTTGTTAGTTATGTGCATACTCAGTGTGTAAACAGCACATGTTGTTACAATCACTACCCTCCTTCCTGTCCTCCCCTCTCCAAAGGGACCCTCTTTGTTGGGTACTGTGGGTCATGCTTGTGGGAGTAGCCATTATTTATGGGGAAGAAGCAATGTCTCTGTATGTAATGTCCCAACTTGGGGCTCTAACAATCTTTCCACCCCTCTTCCATGAATTTCCTTAAGCCATGTTGGGCTTATTTTAGTTCTACTTTAGTGATAAGGTCTTGGGAGCCTCTGTGTATCTGGATATCTGGTTTGGTAAGAGTTGAGTGTTCTCTCTATCTCCTTCCCCTTAGGGCTGGTACCAGGTTTACCAAGAAAGCAGCACACTTGGTTATTTCCCCAGTTATCCTATGGTTTCAGCTGGGGCCCTGGTGAGGTGCAATGGGCTGATTCTCTCCCTATGTTCTGGGCCCACCTGAAAAAGAGAAGCAGATTCTCTAATGGAGAGTGAAGTCAGCACTGGATAAATGGTATAACCATTATAATTTTAAAGAGAATTTAATAGGTGTAGGCCCTCTTTTAGCCCAAGATTTTGGGGGGGCTTAAAATTTGAGAGCAAACTCATTTTTGGGATATCATTCTAACTTGTTTCTTAGGTACAGCCATGGGTTCCATTCCACTGACCAGATCTGTTAGCCAATTCAAGAGCAGTTGATAACTCACCATGGCTGTGCACCACTATTTCAAATGTGTATCACATGCGGTTGTTTGTTGCTGAGTAGGTTAGAGCATGAGTTGCCTGGATGGATGAAGGCCATTTCCCCCCAGGTCACCTGTGTAGCACCTGCTGGCACTAGACAAGCTAACTATCTGGGGACTGACTCTCTTCCAGATTCCAGCCAGGTCTCTTCTTGTTCCGTACCAACAGCATATGGTGTCTTTGGCAGTAGGGTCTTACCGTTAACCTTTGGTGGGTCATCAAATTGTCTTACAGAAGTCTGTTTTCTTTTGGGAAAACTTGTAGGTCTCTATGATCAACAGCTCACTGTGTATATTAACCACATCCTTGTACGGGGAGTTGTAGGCCAGTGCCAAGGGAAAAGAAGGAAAAAAAGATATAAGTAATATAAAAGAGAAAGAGAGGAGAGAGAGACAGAGAGAAAAGCAGGCGAAGATTAAGGTTAGTCTTTATCTTACCCTCTCCAGGTCCTGTGATTCAAGTGTTTCCTCTAAGGACATGATGAAGGTTCAACCATTTAGTCTGTCTTTCAGGATATAGGATTTTATGGTACCAGTTCCATTTGGGTCCAGCTTTATCTCCCACCCTCCACCTTTTCCTTCTCCTTCCACCCCCCCTTCCTATTGTCAGGTCTTCAAGATGACTATTAGGTATATCAGCATCTCAGGCAGATCCAGGTTAGGAAGCACAGATGACTGAGACCATGCAATGATTATCTTTCTGTGATTGTGTAAGTTCCTGAGAATGATCTGTTACAAGTTCAACCATTGTTCTTCAAATTCCATTGTGTCATTTTTCCTTGCTGTTCTGGAGAATTCCATTATGTATATATACCACATCTTAGTTATCCATTTGTGTAATGATGGACATCTGGGTTGATTCAAGTTCTTAGCTTTTATGAATTGAGCAGTTATGAACATGGTTGAGCCAATCTCTCTGAACTGAGGCATAGAGCTTTTAGGATAAATGCCCAGTAAGGGAATAACTGGGTCTGTTGGTAACTCTACAGTCAACCTTTTTAGGAGTCTCCATATTGATTCCATAGTGGTTGTATCATCTTATATTCCCACCAACAGTGAATGAACATTCCTATTTCTCCACATCTTTGCCAGCATTCTTTGTGCATTTGATTTTTTTTAATGTTTGCTATCCTTACTGGGATGAGGTGGACTCTCATAGTTGTTTTAATTTGCATTTCCCTAATGGGTAGGGATGTTGATATTTTCTTAAGTGTGTGTTTTCCATTTGCATTTCTTCCTCTGAGAATTCCTTCTTCAGTTGTCTACCCCATTTTGTGAGTGAGTTGTTTGATTTTTTTTTTTTTCATTGTTTAGGTTTTTGAGTTCTTTGTAGATTCTAGAAATTAGGCCTTTGGCAGTTGTATAGCCTTCATCGTGTCCCTTATGTTGTGGTATGATGTGTTCTTATTGCCATATTCTGTGTGGAAAATTCCCTGCAGTACTCTTTGCGGGTTTGGCTTTGTGTTCATATAGCTGTAAAGCTGACTTTTATCATGGAAAGTTTTTCTTTCACCATATATTATAAGGGATACTTTTTGCTGGGCAGAGTAGTTTGGGTTGGAAACTATATATTCTTAGACTTTGTAGTGTTCTTTTGCAGGTCCTTCTGGCTTTCAGAGTTTCTGTTGAGAAGTCTGAAGTAATTCTGATGGGGTCATCTTTATATGTAATGTGTTGTTGTTCCCCAGCTACTTTTAGGACTCCTTCTTTGTTAACAATGTTTAGAGTCTTAATGATGATATGTGTTGGAAAATTTCTCCTTTGGTCCAGTCTATTTGGAGTTCTGTTAGCTTATTGTAACTTGATGGGACTTCCTTTAGAGAGAGTGGGAAAAGTTTCTTCCATAATTTTGTTGAATAAGTTCTCCATGCCTTTGGTCTGAATTTCTTCCCCTTCTGGTATTTCTATGATCCAAATGTTGGGATGTTTAATGGTATCCCACAGTCCCCTCATGTTTTGTTCACAAAAATTGTTGAATTTATTGAAACTTTTGGATTCAACTGTTTCTTCTGTTTTGTCTTCCAGTTCTGAATATTTTTCCTCCACACGGCTGACTCTATTCTTGAGAGCTTCCATAGACTTTTGGACTTATTCAACTTGGTTTGTATTTTTTTGATCTGTTGAGATCCCTTTTCAAGTCATTTTCTGATTTTCTTAATGCTTCTTAGAATTCATTCTTTCATTTATTTATGTCCTCATTGAGCTTAGCCAGCTGATAATTGATGTTGTCTTCTTTTTTCTCTCCTTCAGATCGTTTAACTGTCTTCAGAACCCTTCCTGGTTCTTTTCTATTAGGTCTAATCTAGTGAAGAAAGCATTCATACAATTATTCGCCCTTTGTTGATATTCTGCAAGTTCTGCTATTTGTTTAGCAAGCGTTGCATAGCTTGTATCTTCATTTTGGGATTCTGATCCTATTGTCTCTTCTATGTTTTGATTAGAGACATCCCTTGTAGGAGTGGGCAACCTTGCTTCATTTACTTGCATTTGATTTTTCATGTTATTCCTTTTCTGCTGTGTTCTGCCCACCACAGTGTAAGAATCTTATTTAATTTAGGAGGAAGTTTTAGTTTAACTTTGAATTGTCTTCAGTGATTATTCCCTTTTATGTTTGCTTGATTAGGCTTCTGATGGCAATGGGGCCTGTCTGCTTAGAGGGAAGGAACCCCAGAGGCTCTGGTGGGGGTCAGTGGACCTGATGAAGGGGCTTGTTGGGTGGTGGTTTGGGGATGGGACTATGTGGTCAGGTGGCCCAAGGGCACAACGGGTAGGCAGGAATGGGACAAAACAGACTGGTATTGTGGAGGTTCTGCATTGGGTGGAAGGATGTGATTGCATGGTGGTTCTGTGATGCTGAAGGGTGAGGGTATGGGACAGTGGGGTTCATTGGAACCATGTAGCAGGGGAAGGATGGGACTGCCTGGTCCTGTGATATAGTGGGGCTGGGATTTGGGAAGCAGGTAGGATGGTGGACATGAGCATGGAGGTACCTGGTGGCAGGAAAAGTAAAGTAGGAAAGGGTAAATTCTAGCCTGCTGACCTGGGTCCAGGTATGCTTCAGAAAGTACAGGAGGACCTGGTTGTGCAGGGTGGGGCTGCAGATGGGATGGGGGTTGAGATCATGGAAGTTCTTGGTGGCAGGAAAACCAAAGGGGAGTTATCCTACTGACCTGGATCCATGTAGCCTGCAGGAAGTGCAGGAGGACCTGGGTCTCCAGTGCCAGGCAGTGGGTGGGATGGACATCATGAGCATGCAGGCCCCATGGTGGGAAAACCAAGGAAGGGAGGGGGAATGCTAGTCAGCTGATCTGGGTCTGAGTAGCATGTAGGAAGGGTAGGAGGACTTGGACCATGCATGGAAGTAGTAGCTAGGATGGTGGTCATGTCAGCTTAGAGTTTTATATGGAAGGAGCAGGGGGCTGTTCATCCTATCAGCAACCAGGAAATAGAGAACAAATAGGAAAAGGAGCCAAGCTATTCACTCTCAAGTCCTGCCCTCACTGATATACCTTCTCCATCAAGGCTGGAGCACCAGCTATGTACCAAGTGTTCATATACACAAGCCTATGGGAGGCACTTTATATTCAAACAACGGGCCTTAGGAAGACACATTGTGTGGGGGGATGGGAGAAGGAAAAACAATTGACACTTATTATGTTTCTATAACCTGACTGTGCCTCTTCACTATGACCAATGAAGTCAAGGAATTATGCTTATGTCTACAGTAAAATGCAGTAAGAGTAGGACTACTAGTAGTAACAGCATTGATGGAGATTACTCAGCTATTCAGAAGAATATCAAAATAACAAAATGCTGTAAATAATTATTTTGGTTTATAGAAATCTAATCCTTGAATTCAGATCTCTCTCAAGAATATTGGTTTGCAATTCTTTAAAAAAACAAATATTTTTATATTTATTTATTTGCAAGCAGAGAGAAATAGAAAGAAAAGAAACAGGCAGAGAGAATGGGTATGCTAAGTCCTCTAGATGCTGCAAATGAATACCAGATGCATGTGCTACTTTGTGCATCTGACTTTACATGGGTGCTAGGGAATTGAACCCAGGTCATTAGGGGTTACAGACAAATTCCTTAAACATTGAGCCATTTCTCCAGCTCCATTTGCAATCTTTATATACATTTATGTAGAAAATTACTTTCCAAGTGAATTATGAAGAATTTTAGTTCTTAAGATTTTTGTTATTATTAGTAAAAAATTGATTCTGCTATTAAGTATGCAGACTCAGGGTAGTCAGATTTCACAATGTGCATTGTGATAGTCTTTTTAAGAATATATATTTTTGAGGGGGGAGAGAGAGAGTGAGCTTTTGAGGGGAGAGAGAGAGAGTGAGCTGGATGGGGTAGACATGCCAGGTCTTTTGCTGCTGTAAACACACTCCAGATGCATTTGTCACATTGTGCATCTAGCTTTATTTGAACACTGGGGATGTGAACCTGCTCCAGTAGGCATTTGAAAGCAAGTGTCTTTAACTGATGAACTGTCTACCTAGCTCATACTGTGAATTTTGAAAGCAAGAAAAGTCAAGGAAAAAATGTTTACTTTTTTCTAAATTCTTATGAGCATTAAACTCTTTGATTCTTGGAATTAATCTGGTGGGTTGTAAGATTATCAGTGTTAATACAATTGAACTGATGGTGCATTGTGAAACTTTGATTTTGAAAAGCTTAAATGGATTGCTTTCTGATTTAGTGACAAATATTGATTAGAAATTGGTTGTGAGAAGACTAAAAATAATCTTTATCTTAATCCCCAAGTAGAATTTCAATGACAATAAAAATAATATATAAGCCAGGTGTGGTGGCACATGCCTTTATTCCCAGAACTTGGGAGGTAGAGGTAGGTGGATCACCATGAGTTCAAAGCCACCCTGAATATACATAGTGAATTCAGGCCAGCCTGGGCTAGAGTAAAACACAACCTTGAAAAAACAAAACAACAACAACAACAACAACAACAACAAAAACCAAAAAAAAAATATATATATATATATATATCCAACTATTTTATGGGTCCTCATTTATTGTGTTCAACAAGTATTGAGAGAGCTCCCATTCTGAACCAAGCTTGGAACTGGGAACTGAGAACCCCATGGTGAACAATACAGCATTAGTGAGGGAGGCGTAAAGCCTAGAATGCATCATTAGATTATGAAAACCACTGATGGTGAGTTCTTTGAAGTGGCAGTGGCTACAGAGGGATTAAGTGGTAGAATTAATGTATCTGTGTAGTTAGAGAAGATGTCTTGGAGTACATGATACATAAAATGAGAAGACTCTAGTCTCTTAAAAATTTGGGAGAAGATGAGAATGATTGGTGGTAGAAATGTTCCAAAGGGGAAACATATGCAGAGCCCAATGTGGTTATAGCTTTGCAGACTGAGGGGTAGATAGAATGGAATAATGCAGGTAGTACATATGATGTGCAGGCTGGCTTATATGTTTAGCTTTTATCCAAACAAAAACCACAGGCCAATGTAGAATTTTTGGGAGATCAATAATACAACATAAACATGTTTAACATGTTTTACAAGTTAGGATGTTTATGCTGAGTGCTGCTTAGAGAGAATGGGAGAAGACAACAGTAGACATGGACCGGGGGCAGGCTTGGCTGGCCTGTGTGAGAGATGGTCAAAGCTTGCATGTGCTAGGGTGAATTTTGTGGGAGTAGACAGAGAGGATTAGGCAAATTTAAGACATAATTTTCTGTAAGACTGATTAATTAATTAAGAGGTTTAAAATTTCATCACTGCAAAATTTTGGGTTGCAGTAGAATTGCCAACTTGACATAGAATATACATTTTTGCCTATTTCTCTTATGTGTAAGCCATTCATTTTTGACCTTTCACAATCTTTTCTCAGTTCTCTGAGAAGAGGAGGGTGATATAAATATTTATATGCATTTTAAATTATTTTTATTTATTTATGTTCAAGCAGAGAGAGACACACAAAGGGTGGGAGGGAAGGAGAGGGAGAATGAATATGGGCAGGGCCTCCATCCACATGTGCCATTTTGTGCATCTGGCTTTATGTGGGTACTAGGGACTCAAACCTAGGTTGTTAGGCTTTTGAATCAAGTGCCTTAACTTCTGAGCCATCTCCGGCCTCTTTATGTGCATTTTAACCAGGATTAAGGATAAGAAAAGTTAGTGTGTCCTAATATTAATAGTTGTAGGCCAGTTGTGCCTCTTCCTCGCATAGGAGAAGCTACACTCCCAAACAATCCTCCATATGGTCTATGTCTAAGGGACTGAAAGCCCTGAACCCTTGGATCTATGAATGGATGTACATCTTCTCAGGAATCACAAAAGCAGGGTGGAAGGATTTCTATATCATAGAGTTTGATCCTTGGCTGAGTACCATCCTATTCCATCAGAGCCAACATGATTATATAATCTACTACAAAAAAGATGAGATTGCAGTTTTATGCAAACCTATAGAGGTTCTACTTTCCTCACATTTTAAATTATAGTGGATAATCCCATGTACCCAACTGATAGTTAAGTTGAGAAAACAATGTAATAGAACAGTACTCCAGCCTATTCATGTTATGGCACACATAGCAACAATACTGTGTACAGCCTCAGATAGACTAGAGCAGGCTGTGTCAGTGGGTGAAGACCATAGTTAAGGTTCAGTCTTTTTGCTACTGGATGGCAACTGTAATGGAGGAGTAGTTATCTATGGCATATTCATTAGTTACCCACCAAATGTACTGTTTAGACTGTTCTTGACATGGAAGATCTCATGTAGAAAAACAAAAGGAATACTGAAGGTGAGCCTTTATGATAAGTTTCCTAAGTCAAGCCATTTGTTTTTATTATGCATGGATGAATAATTAATTAAGACCAGTGTTAACTATTCACCCACCATGTCAGTCTGGAAGTGGACTCGAGGTCTTAATTTATTTTAATTTATTTTTTAAAATATATTTTGTTTATTTATTTGAGAGCGACAGAGAGAGAAAGAGACAGAGAGAGAGAGAGAGAGAGAGAGAGAGAGAGAGAGAGAGAGAGAGAGAGAGAGAATGGGCACGCCAGGGCCTCCAGCCACTGCAAACGAACTCCAGATGTGTGCGTCCCCTTGTGCATCTGGCTAACGTGGGTCCTGGGGAAATGAGCCTCGAACCCATGTCCTTAGGCTTCACAGGCAAGCACTTAACTGCTAAGCCATCTCTCCAGCCCAAGGTCTTAATTTATTTCCTTGCTCATCTCAATCAGATAACTCTAGTCAGAGTTAACAGATTGATTCACATATATAGTTATTTACTTTATGATCACATATATGATCATGAACAACTGACTGCAATAGCTACAGTACTTGCCTATCATCACCAAAACTCAGAGATTTTTATATGACAAGAAATTATGGGCTGAAGAGATTGCTTAGTAGTTAAGGCACTTGTCTTTGAAGTCTGAAGACCTAGATTCAATTACCCAGTACCCACGTAAGCTTGTTGAACAAGGTGGCACATGCATCTGGAGTTCATTTTCAGTAGCTAGAGGCCCTGGTGTCCCATTTTATCTCTATCTCTCTCTTTCTGCTTCCTTCTCCCTCTCTAATAATTAAAGTAAAATGGTTCAAAAAGGAAGATTGTTTCTGCAGCTGTCAGGTTTTTCTACCATTTTTCATTTAAGTCTAAGTGTTAATCTCTTACATATATAAAAGGATAAGGGAGGCAGGAAGCTCTGAAAATGATAAAAGTTTTCAAAATGTGAAAGTTGTATGCAGCAATTTTCTTTTTTCTCAGAGTGTAATGACATTGGGAGCATCAGCATGCTCACAGGATCTCATGGGTATAACTTTCATTGCCTCTTTATATAGTTTTCTTCAGAAGATTCTAAACATGTACCTAGTGTCCATAATATGCCCCATTTCTGCTCCCATGGCAGCACCCATGTTATAGACAATATCTCACAGAGTCATTACTAGTTCAGAGGTTTTTCTTTTTACCAACTTTACAAGGACACTATCAAATAATGTATAAACTATTTATAGTATACTTAATGATGTGGTAGATTTCTCCTTTCCCATTCTCAGAAACAGAACAACAAAAAAAGAAAGAAAGAAAGAACGAATGAAAGAAAGAAAGAAAGAAAGAGAGAAAGAAAGAAAAAAGAGAGTAGAGTCCTGTGCAGCATCCTCAACTGGCAGAAGGAGGAAGGCAGCTGACCTATCACCAGGGCATCATACTTTTACATGCATGGAGGAATTTAGGTGGCTCCCATCATGGATCTTCTCAAAGGCAAGGTGACAACGTGTGGAATAGTAAAATGAGTTTTAAAGGCTTTTCACATGGAGTGGACATTACTTAGACCTTGAAATACTGGCTTGTTTTGTAAAAGAATCATAAGATAGAACATTAAGTTTTATATTTTGGTATGAGAAAAGAAAGGATTTACTATGGGAAGGAATATTTCATTTTCCTTCAGAAGGAGTAGATGGTCCCTAATAATGGAAAGAGAAATGAGTTAGCAATTTAAACAATTTTACATAGCAAATTAATAGTGTAATAGTTATCCAGTGGTTTCTTTAAAATGGGCCAGGAATGCCTCCTTTTTTCAAAGATTTCATTACCTGTACTAAAATACAATAATGCCATATAGAAAAGCAATAAAACTGAAATAAGGAATTTGAAAACATATTAATATATACAATATTTATCATACAGGATCAATAGGGTTTGTATTAGATCATTTTTATTGTTTATCAAGGGTTACTCACTTCATTTTGAATTCTGAAGAATGAATATGAGCTGTTTTGCAAGCACTACTCTTTCTGGAATGTGTTCTCAGTGGGATTTACTGAGGTAAGATTTATCTGTCAAGAAACAGGGGCATGTGTGTCTGTAAGCATATTACAAATGCATCCAACAGCAGCACTAAAATGATCAGAGGAAATGTAATGCAAGCTGGGCAAGGTTCTGTTATTGACATGGATTCTTTTGTGTTAGTTAAGTGGACTGTAGATGAAATGAGAACGTTACTCAGAATCATAAGGAGGCATTTTAGTTTCTAAGTTCTTCATTTATTAAACTGTAACCTTCCCTTTAGTTTTTTTTTTATTTTATTTTTTTTTTCTTTTTGAGGTAGAGTCTCATTCTGGTCCAGGCTGACCTGGAATTCACTATGGAGTCTCAGGGTGGCCTTGAACTCATGGCGCTCCTCCTACCTCTGCCTCCTGAGTGCTGGGATTAAAGGCGTGTGCCACCAGTCCTGGCCCCTTTAGTTTTTTATGCTAATTTCTGTATTAGCCTATGTTTTTCATGTGTGTCCCTTTCATAAAATAATTCATGTATTTTTTTTCCAAAAACATGTAGCTATGGTAATTTGCAAATTAAGGCCAAGAACTACATCTGTGATGTAGCTATCCAGTTAGAGTTAGTAAGAGTTAACTAAGGTTGTGGTGATACATTTCAAGTCACATCACAGTGCATGGCCAGGGACTGCAGTTCCTTATTGGTGAGGTTTCTGTGGTAAATCTTGAGCTCTTGGAGGCAGAATTCTCTCTTCTAAGGAAAGCCTATTTACATGGGACTGAGACCAGGTGAGTGTTAGCACTTGCTGCTTGTGATGATGTGAGTGTCTTGGATATTGGTATGTGGAATTGGGACCAGAGCTTCATTCTTTAGGCCACAGCAAAATTGAATGGCAGTTGACAGATGGTTAGTTGAAGCTTGGCAACAATCACTGGCAGTGCTTAAGGCTAAAAAATGCCTACAAAATGGTGTGCCTTCCAACCTGCTCTGTGTTCAGGACACCATGCTCTGTTACCAACAACTTATTTATCTCTGGAAAGGGCTGTAGCTGGAGTTTATGGCTGTGCATTCCATACAGACTGCAGTGGAGGTTCACAAGGCCTGACCCAAGGCATCGGGGCCAGCTTGCTTAGCCATGGAATCTTCCTAGGGTTAATGTTGTTTCAAGAGATGATAATCCTCTGTTGGCAGATACAATATTTGAATGGAAACTTGTGTCACAGAAGTATTTTAAGGGGTTAACTGAGTAGTAATGGTGTAAAATGGTTGTTGGAGAGAGAACATGAAAGACAGAAGTGATTGGTGTAGTGGTCACTGAAGATATGAAGTTTCTGATGGCTGAATAAATTCTAGATGAACTGCATTGCTCAAGAAATATCTCTGAATTTCATATCTGAAAGGAACCTCAGTAAAGGAGAGCCCTTGTTTTAATGCATGATAGGCTCATCATGGATAAAAAGTGATCTTTTTCTATTAGTTGTATGAGCATATTGATACTTATTATAAACCCTGTATTGGATTTTAGGGGTCAACTGAATTTAAGTTCAGAAATTTTTATGTCAAAATTTTCTAATATATATTGCATCACGTATTCCATGAGGAGTTGACAAGTTTAGGGGGTATTTTAGCTCCTCTAACAATCTCCAGTTTTAATGCTTTTCGTCAGTTCTTTCTAGGATAATTTGGGTTTAGGAAATCACCTAATGCTTTTACATAACATCACTAATCCAAAGATCAGGTATAGTTAGGAGTAAGGAGAAGGTGTGATAGGAGGATTAAAACTTCAGGTGTGACTGATGGAGAATTTAAACATTCATTTCTTTTTTATTTACTTTGGTGGCCTTTGAAGTGCTATGATTTTATTAGCTAGTTAATTCCTGAGGGTTTGGAAGGCAGAGGCCTAGTTGTGGATTGCCCACACAGAGGTCAAAACAACTGGAGGATAAGGATATGATCAAAGGTATGGTTTCTTCCTCAATTCTGCCATTCTCATTATCATTTTGAACACACAGGGTAGCAAATCTAGTTACACTGTTGCAAATGCCAGGCTTAGACATGCATTAGTGTGGCAGGCCTGAATAAAGCTTTCTGCACCTGAAGTCCTCATGCATTATTTATCCGCGGTAACTCTCTTCCTGTTCCTCTTATAATTGCACTCAGTCTGCAAGAGTAGAGGGTAAATAGGAAATCCTCATTCCTTGCTCTGTGTACTTAGAGAATAATGCCTGCCAATTTGGTTACTGTGATAACGGGAGCAATATCCTTGGGAAGCTTGTTCCCAGGGCATCTTTAATGGGAGAAGAAGATGTAAGGATACCATTAGCCTTGGCTGTGCTAAATTTAGATACTGTCAGTGATCCTCTGCATGGATGCCCCCTGCTGATTCCTCCCTTGATTAGTCTGTCCTAATGTTCTTGTCCAAATGTGTTTGTGCTGCAGTAGAGAATTAAAATTCATAGCCCGGTGGTATCTGCTTTGGAGACTGAAGCTGTACTTTGTGAAAAGATGTCCAAACATCTTTTCTTTCCTTGATTTGTGACTGGAAACAGATCTCCCAGCAAGCTGGGTAATGATTGGATGAGCAGCACTGAGCATGAGATGCTCTACTCTGCAGAGGATGGCCAGTTACTTTCTGTCTGGCTCACCAGAGGGATTCCAAATGCTGTGTAGAATAGAAAGGGCCACAAGAAGATTGACATTTGTGCTGCACCACAAACCAGCTAAAAATAGGCTGCTTAACCCAAACAACAGGCATGTTAGCTGATTCCCCTGCACACTGACTTCATGAAGTCATATTCTTCCTACTCTATAGATAAACATGACTTGGGGCTGAGGAGTCCATTTTTAATTAACCAAAGACCTGCAGTGATTCATCAGTACACGCACAATGAGGACACAATATCAGAATCACCTACTTCAGTGATTCAGGTGGCCTAATTTGGAATACAAGAATTGCCTAGACTTAGATGGGAGCTGGGAGAGGTGACCAGCTGAGAAGATGCTTGACTGTGTTCTGTAGGTACTGTTTTTAGAAAGAAGGAAGAATAGTGGAGATAAGAAAAATACATCTGGGCAACCATAAGGGCACAACCCAGTGGTGACTGTGGTCAGAATTCAGAAAAAGTCCTGTGGACACAGGAGGTCAGGCCCTTTCAAGGTGACTGGGACTCACAGACCAGATTACTGAGTACATTACCATAACATGGCTCCAAACATAAGAGGGATAAGATAGGAACACAGTCTGCCTGTGGGCACAGAGTAGGTAGAGCTTACTTAACTTAGCATTCAGAGCACAAGAGCCTTGCAGGTAAATATCATCCTTTGCTAAGTAGATATTTATTGAGTAAGTGAATGGACACAGAAAATCTTATTTCTTGGTGCTAAGAGCAGACTTTTTTGTAATCTAATCAGCAAAGGTAATAGTGATAATTGAGTTGACTCAGATCTTTGCTTCTTCCTACTATAAAAGAGAAGCTTTGGTCACCTGGGGGCAAGGTATATCCTGGGTTATGGTGATGTGGGCATAGGAAACAGGTATGCTGGTAACATGATTAGCAGGCTGCTGCTGGCTTCCCAGAATGAAATATTTTAAGTCTGTAAACTCGATGAATGTGTGTTCTGTTTTCTTGCACAGGATTTGGAAATCTTTTCAAAGCACACAGAATGTGAGCAGATGTGCTAGAAATAGGTAGTAGTGTTGGTGTGGTAGTATGGAGGCTGGCCCACTATCCTAAGACCCCATTAGAGAGGGGGCTTCTAAGTATAAATTTATTGGTGATATTTTCCCTACAAAGTAAGTGAATATTGGTTTGTAAGCCCATGTTTCAAGTCACATTTAATCATGTTTATTTTTCCTATAAACATAAACTCTGCTATTTAGTCTGGCATGTCCTCTAAGTAATGAGAATTTTTGAAACTCTGGCTTTGTTTTGTTTTACAAGCAGCAAAGCATAAAAGAATAATCTTTAACAGTATCCTTGTGTGTTTTTGTAATCTTCCCAAGTTGAAAATAAAATAGGTTTGCAATTGAAATTTTTTTATAAATTTTTTTTTGTTGTTCATTTTTATTTATTTGAGAGTGACAGAAAGAGAAAGAGGCAGAGAGAGAGAGAGAGAGGATGGGCGCGCCAGGGCTTCCAGCCTCTGCAGATGAACTCCAGACGCGTGCACCCCCTTGTGCGTCTGGCTAATGTGGGTCCTGGAAAATCGAGCCTCAAACCAGGGTCCTTAGGCTTCACAGGCAAGTGCTTAACTGCTAAACCATTCTCCAGCCCTGCAATTGAAATTTTGTAGATGAAGTCAAAAAGTCTGGATTTTGAATGTATTCACAGAAGTAATAAAATAATTTATCCTAAATATTTTTCTTACCCAAAGTAGTATGCTAGTATTTATTTATGAAAAAATGATTATTTACATATATATGTTCTATATGCAGCTATGTGTGTATATGTTTTGTATGTATTCACGGATGAGTTTACCTTTGTAAACTACCTGGATGGATTTGTTGTGGGGCACCGTTTATTGGAGTTATTTCTGCTACTTGTGACAGAATCACCTAAAAGCTGGTTTAAATGTGATCAACACCATGTAGATAGGAAGTAGGAAGGCAAAGGTTATTGGGGGTGGTATCAGGGAGAAAAACTTTACAGAGGATATAGAGCCTGAAGTTTGCTAGGGGCAGAGGGAGACATTCCATGCATAAAGAATGAGTTAAATAAATAGTGGAAGTGAAAAAGCAGGAAATGGCTCTTACTCCATCAGAGTGAAGGATTTATTTCACCTATGACAGTAGAAGAATATATTTGAGTAGGTAATGTAAAGTGAGGGACATCTGAGAGATAAATTAGCTAGAATTGAGCTTAGGGAGCAGAAATCTGACTGATATAGCCACTGAAGTTAGAATGTAGTACTTGGGCACACCCAGGTCTTCTTTCTGTCACTTGTGAGACAGTAAAACAGATGCAGACACTAGAAATTAGGAAAAGTTATATAAACCCACATGATTACTAGAGGAACTCTTTGTTTCTATTGATGCTGTTGCATGTATGTATGAGACATGTTCTTGTGCCTGACTGTGGACACATATAGAAATCAGAGGCATCAGTTTCTACCTTCCTTCTCATGTTAGGCAGGGCATCTGGTTCACTCTGCATTTGTCAGGCTAGCTGACCTATGGGCTTCCATGGGATTCTCTTTCTCTGTTTCCCTTCTTGCCATAGTTGCACTGGGATTATAGATGCCCATGGCAGTGTCATGTTGGTTTTGGGGATCAGTTCTTAGGTGTGCATTCTTTCATGTGCTTTATCTATCCATTGATTGATCTTCCCAGCCCTGGAAGAAACATCTCTGGGGGAATGTATTTGGTTTTGTACTTGTTGCTGAGTATCAAGTACCCTGGGCAGATATTGATTTGCCAAGATACCATCTTTACAATATAAAATTCATTTTTTGATATTGGGCCCCTATTGTAACTAACCATACAGTTTATTTTCCAAATGTCGGATGCACTATCCAGATGATTTGCTTCATATTCAATTGTACATAATAGGGAGTTCTCCTACTCGATGACCAGGCTAGGATAAGAATGGACAGTGAGGTCTTAGCACATGGTAGAGAGCATTCCTACTCTGTAGGCAGCCTACGGTCACTATTAAGAGATTGCCTCTGATATCCTATGGAGCTCATATTGACCCTGTGAGGGAAGGAGTTTGAGCTCTGAAAACCAAGTGTAGTCAAGGTTGAGTCAAGTGAGATACTGAGTGTCATGTCTGGTTCCATGAGGGAAGAGTGCGCCAGGGTCTTGGATCTCCAAGCTGGTGCATTTTCTCTTATGAGCCATGGCTCTTGATAGATGTGCGGATGTTTCTAGTCATTCTCATATCAAAGAAAATCTTTCATAAGCCTGTCTCATTACACTCTAACACTTCATTTAGTGTACTCTGACCTGTCATAGAATGGGGTGAGCTTTATGGTGCCAGGAGTAGCTAGCTCTGTCTTCTATGTAATGCAGATTCAGTCCTAGGAGGAAGTAAGCAATTATTATATAACATCAAATGAAAGAATATGTATAATTCTGTGGTCAAAAAGTAGTGACTCACAAGATGCAATACTGGATTGTAGGATCCAAGTTTCCTTCTTTCCTGTGCTCTCAATTCTTGGCCCCATTCCTGGGCTGGAGAAAGTGCTGATCCAGTCCCTACTGCATAAAGAAAAGGAGGAAAACCAGCAGGACTTGATCTGAGTTGTGAACCTGGTCAAATAAGTAGGCTGCAATGGGCTAGTAAGTAGCAGGAAATGCACTGCATTCCAAAGATGGCACTTGTCATGTGTAATAAAAGACTTGGGAGAATGAGGAGTTTGTCCTTAGAAGCACCAAATCATTAGTTTTCCTGTAATAGCTACTATGTTCATAGTGCAGAGGAGAAAAATCACCAGACACTTGCACTTTTTATTGAGTGAAGAAAATTAATACATCCATAAAGATTTTAAAATGTATTAGTCAAATTCAAGAGTCACCTATTTGATAAGTATACAGTGTGTGTTTGGAGTGTTAGGCTCTGGTAGCATATTGGTGGATGCGAATGTCCCTCATGGAGGGTAGGGAACACTCTGCTTACAAGTGTGTTTTGAGAAACTGGCACTACAAACTGAGTTAGTTCATCACATCAAGTTGAGCACTTGATAAAGATAAGCACTGGAACAAAAAGAGGCAAGCAGAGCTGTTGGGTCTCCTTGTTCCCTCTATTTTCTTCCAATGAAAGCAGTTACGGAACCTCTACCCATTGCTGGGTCTGAGCTTGTACAAGTGTATGCTTAATAGGAAATTGGGCATGGTATCTGAAATCCATGCCATTTCATCATTAATGCCCTTGAAGGTAAGGTTCACCCTTGATTCTGTAGTTTTACTTAACTATAGCATCTTTTGGGGGGCTTTTTGGTCTTAAAGACAATTCACAATTCAGTAAGTGACATTTTAAGCCAATAATGTCTCTGAAATGCTCTTATGCTTGTGCTAAATAGTGGCATTGGAGATATGCACTGAGTCTAACCTGACATCTGAAGAATGTGATGTGCATGACAGTTTGATTTCTGTGCCTGGCATTTATAATTTCCTTTAGAATTTGTGAATTTACATGAGAGTTCACCAGGCCAAGCAGTCTTACTTATGTGATGAAAAGACACTAAGTGATTTTGTATTCATCTGTTCTGGTTGTGGTATTGGTAATTCAAATTATGGGAATAACTGTAACACTCATAACCATGTGGTGAAAATGAAACTGGGAAGTTGAAATAGAAAATATGCAAAATTGATTTAGTTGATACTAATGGTCAACACTGTCTCTGTGGTAGAATCTGGGAGATGGTATTTCCCAAAGAGGATGAAGATTCCTGACTTCAACGCACACATTTAAAAAGTTCCTGTAATTAAATGATAATATCCCAAATATTTTTGAGTTTTGAGAAAATAAACAAAGTATAATTATGACCTTGAATATTTTTCAGTGTATAATACTGTTGATCATGATTACTTTATGCAGTTGAAATGTTCCCAGTGCTCTATGTGTTTTTACAGGTTCCTGAGATCTTATTTAAAGAATTGAAGAAAGGCAGGCAGTCCATACACACATGTATACACACACACACACACACACACACACACACACACTAAATCCACAGAAACTTTATTAAGAGCAAAGTGATTACCAAGTTGTGAAATAGGGCCCCTTTGGTGGAAAGTACTCAAGGGGCCCCAGCCCTGGCCTGGGGCTTCTCTTTATAGGACTTCTAGGGAAGGATAGAGTACTTTCTAAGGGAATAGTTTGGTTGGTCCTCTGGTTTTATTGGAAGGTTTGTCTTATATAATATTTTCTTTGCCACATATGTTCCTTCCTATGATGCATCTGATATAAATAACATGTAAAGTCACTTAAAGCACAGTTTACCTTATTGTACATGCACCCAAAATCAGTCCAGGTTGGATGGGTCCCTTCTGTTATGGTCTTTCTAGGAACATATTTGAATAGAAAGTGAACACAAGTGATGGTCAGTAAGGGGCAGAGAACCACACTTTATTATTAGGAGTGAGATGAACATGTTGCTTGGTACAATTGGGGTGTCAAGTTACCAGAAGGTTACTTAAGTGCTGTAGTCATTTATACAGATTGTCAATTTATCATGATCTAGAATCACCTGTGAGGGATTATCTAGATTAGATTAGCCTCTAGACATGCCTATGATTAGGTTACTTGAGATAGAATGACCCACCTTTAGCCACTGGCCCAGTCCTGGATTGTATTAAAAGGAGAGAGCTGGCTTAAGTACCAGCATCCATTGTGTTCTGCTTCTTCAACATGGACTGAATGTGACCAGATTCCTCACGGTCCTGCTGCCATGTCTTCACACCATGATAGACTATAATGTGCAACTGTAGCTATAAGTACCTTTCATCCCTGAAATTGATTTCTGTCAGTTATTTTTTTTACAACAAGGGAAGGTAACTAATACAAGTGCATTGTAAGAAGAAGGGTGTGTTTAATAATGTCCAAGCCAAGCACTGTCCTAAACTGAGCTCTGAGATCACTCAGTTGGTAAGTGTTAGAATAAAACTTTGAACTTTGGTATTTGTAGTTCCTATGCTTTTAAACACTATAGTGTCATCCCTCTGAGTTTGTAGGCAGGAGTATACTCTATGGTTTGCAACCTGTCCTACCAGAGCTATACAAAAGACAAGGGCACAGTCTGTAGATAACAATATTGTAAAAGATTCTGTAATTTGTGTATCTGCCTCACAGGCAGCAAGATTAGATTTCAGCAATGACTAAGTTTCATTACTTGCAGGATTCAGCAAATTGTATCTTGCTGATTAAAAGTCATGGTCTTGGTTTTAATTGACTGGATGGCTTATATGCTTAAAAATCAATATTGATATTTATAAGTGGACACATTGGCTTTGATTAATTGTTGAATTTAATTCATCTGAGAACTTCTCATTCTGCAATCAGCACTGATGATTTAATAATCAAGACCTCCTGTTTCCTAGATAATGATATTAGGTACCAAAAATGAATTTGAAGATTAACACATTTCTTTTTAATTGAACTATAAAATTGTTCCACAAAATTATCCCCTCCTGCTTCTTGTTGCTCTCCTGTCTTTCCTTGCCTTCACACACATTGTATGACATCATGTCAGGAGTCAGAGCTGTGTAAGTGAATTGAGTTCAGTGCAGAAAGTAACAGAAGAGCCATGATCATGGCCATGGTCTCTTTTCCTATATTGTAATTTATTAAGAGTCCTACTAGATCTTATTTTTTAAATGATAATTATTTTTGACTTGTGTGGAAAATAGTTGGAAGAATATTTATGTTTGCACTCATATTATATAAACATATAGCCAAAGGTTGATAACACAGAAAAAGTGTAGGATTATACATTTAAATTAGTGAAAAGCATTACATGTGTCTTATTACTACATGTTTACTGCACACCCCATATAATGGTTCATACTGTTTCCAGCTGGAGATATGGCAGGTATCCCAAATTTCAAGTAAGCATGCTCATCACTGATTCGGACAAGAATGTTTATTGAACACCTGCCCTACCAACTCTGAGTTAGATATTGAATTACAGCAGTATCAAGAAGTTCAGCTTGTCCTTGCAAACAAATGACCATGTGAGATACTACCAGATTTGATGATGGTACTGTCATCTGAGCTAGGTTGCATATTTTCAAGGTATTGTTAGGTTAGGAAGATATATTTTTGGTTAAGGAAATTTTAGATTATTTCAGATTGATGGATTAAACATTAAATATTAGTTTTGTTTGATTTAAAACTCATAGAATGTTCTAAAAATTTAGATTTTAAGATGGAAATATGCATTTAAAAAGAATAATATGAGACCAGAGAAATCTAAGGAAGGGTGTGTGTGTGTGTGTGTGTGTGTGTGTGTGTGTGTGTGTGTGTTTTGAGTGGAATCAAGTGGAATCTTTGGGAAGAAAAGGTTTATTATAAACAGTGTTTTTGAGCTTATTCTTATTTTCTTACCAGCTAAAGAAGTTATTTACGCTTACATATGCACATCAATAAAAATGGCAGAGAAGTTTATAATTATATAGTACAAGATTCCTTTTATATGCTTAAAAAATCTTGTTCAAACTCTAATTCAGTCAGAGCAGCTTTGTACTTAAGTCAAGCCCCATATGAACTTCTGTTATTTCCAGGGGTAACACTGGTGTCTGACTAGCGAAAGAAGGTAGCATAATAAATCTTTGCTGATTAAACAATTGTTTTCTTATACTAAGAAAACAATTATACTCAACTCATGAATACTTTGTATTTGTTTGTGAATGATGTAATGGTAATGGAAATACAAATTATTATTAGCATACCATTGAATATTTATTTTACTTTGGCTTCTTTTTAGTCATTTCTTATCTTTATGGTTATTTCACAAAGCATTAGTCTCAGTTTCTATGCAAGGCAGGCAAAACTCAGGAAAATTAATGTCTTCCCAAATAATGTATCTAGCATCAGGATTAGAATGCACTTCTCCATGACCTCAAAACTCATGTGTCTTGTCCACATGTTACAAGATGGTCATGGATACATAGCCATAGGACATTCCAACAATGCTTTGAAGTGAAGTAGAGCCAAAAGAATAGTTCAGAATGGTTGCTGTTTAGTTCTAGTGCCAAGGGTATTCTAATTGTTACCAGCATTGCTGTAGAAAGTTTAGAATCTATGATAAAACCAAACCATTATGAAATAATTTGATATTTATATATTTAGAAAACCTTTTCCAGTTTCATCTTTTATACAGACAGGTGGATATGATTCATATGTAGGACTGTTTTCTTAAATGCTTTGAGCAGTGTTATTTCCATATAAAGTGTGGCTGGCTGTGTGTTAAGAACACAGAGAAGAAAGGCCTTCCCAAACACAGCCACAATGACATCATTGTCAACCAGCATATGCTTATGTATCCTTAGGAAGTACATTTTATGTGAATCATTCCAATCTTGAAGTTTATTCACTGCAATAAACTCTTTTTTTCATACAACATGAGTAAGCCTCTGAAGAGGATCTCTGTTGACCCAGTAGTCTGACATTTTAGAAAGTCTTAACATTTCCTGGAACAGGAGCTTGGATAGCTTACCTTTTTCAGATATTTGGTTGATAATCATCCAGAGTCTCTTCTTTGGATCTCACTCTTCATGCACTGGTGTACAAAATACTCTTGCCATACCCCATATAGACTTGGACTTAGATGGAATACTGTGTTGAGCACTCGCTCATCCATATAATGCTGTGATGGTTGTGGATTCACTAAGTTTTCACTGGTACAAATGGGCTTTCTTTAGGAAGTTGTGAACTGTTAAGATCACTGTTCAGATGGAAGGTAGCAGATAAGATTCCTGTGGATTCAGAAAGACCCAGAATCAAAACTTGTTCTAGCAGGGCAAACAGAAAAACAAAACCATCAGCAAAAACAAAGCTCCATTTCAGTGAGTTTCTGGTTCTCCTAATGGAAAATGGGCCCCAACATTTCTTTTGTTTGTTTTATGGAAGGTCTTTTCTATTTGTTTTTCAAGGTAGGGTCTTGCTCCAGCCCAGGCTGACCTGGAATTACTGTGTTGTCTCAGGCTAGCCTTGAATTCACAGTGACCCTCCTACCTCGGCCTCCTGAGTGCTGGGACTAAAGGCATGTGCCACCATGCCTGACTTGTAATTGCAGTGCTAGGGAAGTGGAGACACAATGATTCTTAGGGCTCCTTGGGCCGCCAGTCTAGCCTAGCTGATATAACTGAGGAATTCCATGTGAATGAGATACCCTGTCTAAAAAAAAAGGAAAAAGAAAAAAGAAAAGAAATAAAAAGGTGGTCGTTGTTTCTGGGGATGTCCTCTGGCCTTCACATACACATGTAACTATACACACACACACACACACACACACACACACACATTAAAATAATGATAACACACTAATGATATGATAGTTCTACTGAACTGAACATTAAATATGATTACTTTTTGTCAAATGGAGACCTGTGTATTACTAATAGGTAAAAACTGGGATAAACAAAATATAGGTTTTGCAGAATTGTATTCCTTGTTTGAGAACTAGTCAGGAGAAGAGCATGAGAAATATTTATGGTATGTGACCTTCTGGAGATGATTAAATTTTGTGGGCTTAGAGGGCCTGATTCTTCCTGAGTTTGATTCCCTGGCACCCACATAAACAACTGGACACAGACATGCATGCTTGTAACCCTAGTTCTATGGGGAATGAGATTGGAGAGCTATTGGAGTTCACCTGTCTGACCAAAATTTGGCAGTGCTAGTTCAGAGATTCCATCACAAAGTCATAAAGCAGCAGACCAGTAGGCAGAACAACCAACATTGTCTCTGGCTTCTGCATGCATGTGCATGGGGCATGCACATCTATACACACATGTGCATGCACCACACATGCACCACCCTCCTACACACCCCACTACCCATATGCACGTGTATGTGCAAAGAACAAGCAAAAAGGATTGAACTTGCTGACAATGGAACTAGCTCTTAAATCTGAGAGGCAGAAATGCATATTATGGCAGTTTTGTGGAGTCATCATGGACTTCAGTTTGTAGGACATTAACCAACACTGCCACTTAATCGTTTAGAAAACCTCACAAGGCCCTCCCTGACATCACAGGCCAGATCCCTAAGATGCTTTATGATATGTGAATAGCAGTGAGAGGGGTTTCCATCTAGCATTTGGTTAACAATAAAAGAAATTTTTAAATAAATTTTGGGACAGAAGACTCAACCAGTGCAGATTAATGTATATCTATACTGCTAATCTCCAGTGAGACTGTCAATGAAATGTCATGGCCATGTCATGATACAACTAATGGTTGGTGGATGCTTTCTGACTTCTCAGAGAAGAGGAGTCTAGGCACAGAAACAGGTATAAGAAACAGGTTCTGGCTGAAGAACTTTAATATAATGAGATTAGTACATACTTACTGAAATTTACAGTTCTGCTACTTAGTCCTGTCAATTGCAGCTGCCAGAAGCAACAAAAAATTCCAGTTAATATCTTGAATTTAAGAAGTTTCAGAATTCCTTTTAGGTTAGTTGTTTGCTGCTACATAATTTATAATGAGACATTTTCAAAGTTCAGTCACCGTGATGATTACATGTTAAGAACATAGCCAATCAATAGCTATCCCTCAAAGAGAAAATAAGCAGCAAAACCAGACCAAAAAACAAAACTAGAAACAAATGAATTAATTTACTTGAACATTTGAGAATTCCCACCTAACTGTGCAAGGCCTCTGTACCATTAAGAAAAAAGCTAAACTTTTTCTAGGATGTGGAGTGGATGCAAGCTTCTGTGAATGACTATTCATGCTCTTCTGGAAGGGAAGGTTCATTACATCTGATGTCCTACTTATGTGAATGTGAATGACTGCATGTGCTCTTTGGGAAGATAAAGTCCATTCCATCTAATTTCCTACTTCAGTCTCTTAGGTCTGAATTGACAGGAAACATGGATACTGAGGATGCCCCACTCCCCCAAAGTAAAGTGTCTCTTTGAATTCAGACCTTCAAGGAGCCCTTGCAATACTAGTGATTGTTAATTTGGGGAGACAATACAAGATATGGCCTTTTCTATTCTAATTTTCCTTAGGTTAAATGATTGTGTACTTGGACTTTTCCAAGCATGTGCATGTGTCATTGTACATGCTACTCTTTGATTTATAACATAGAAAGGAAAGGATTTTGATTCATATAATTTTTAATTTTTTTTCTTAGTTTTGTATTCAGCAAATACAGTCAGTTTGGTACCACTATTAGGCTCATCCATGACCTACTCCCTCCCCTTGGCCCCTCTTTGTTGAGGTATATGGGTCATGTATTGTGGAGTTAGCCCACAGTTATGGGTAAGATAAATGTCTCTGCATATCATCCAGTTTTAAACATTCTTCAGATCCTTTATCTTGTGACATGGGAAGGTAGGAGAGAGAAAAAGAATATGTACTTTCATATCTCCACCCTGTAGTGAGGCATTTAGGGCAGTCTTTTTCATTTCCTTCCCTCATGCACATGGGGTAATTCCCACCATTCTTCACATCTCAATCCCTTTTCTTTTTCATTTGATAGTTTCTACCAAAACTCAATCTCCTGATTTGGCTTGATGGCTTTTAGCAATTCTGATGAGAGTTGTTTTGAAATTGCATCTCAAACTTCAAGCTCTTAATTGCTCTTATTTTTGTTTTTAATGACTCTACAATGAAGAAAGAGTAACTAATATTCAGAAAGAATTTAGCCATGTACCAAGCATGATGATAAAAGATTTCACCACATGAATTTAGTTAGTAATAACAAAAGTCTTGGAATGTAGCTCAGTGATAAAGCATGTTCTTAGCATGTGCAAAGCCCTGGATTCAATATAATACTACCATAAATGTAGAAAAATAATTTATCTAGAAGGAATCAAAACATCTTGGAGACTGGTCCTTGCTCAATGTGTCATATCTGGGGCAGACAATGTGGAGCAGGAATTGAGGTACCTATAGTGCCCTTAAAGCTCCTGTCTCTAAGGATTGTCCAAACCAGCTACTTGAGTGTCCTTCCAGGACAGGCCTACAAACCAGTATCTATAGTTTAATAAGGTGATATTGGTTCACATTCAAGCTGTAGGAACACTATCTTACATAGAAATTTGGATACTCATCTTGAGGCTCAAATGAGGAGGAGCAGTGACATGTCTTTCCTGGTGGTCCAAGTGCAGTGTGATACTGGATATCTCCTTTTCTAGCTTTGACTGAAACAAACCATAGGAAAATGTCAAAGTTAGTAACATTGAACTATTGTGGTTGATTGACTTTTTGGGTATGTTGTAGCATAACAATTGCTATTATTATTGTTATTCATATCAAACAGTTGTCAAGCACCTTTGAGGGATGTCACAATTGATGAAATGGTTTAACATGCCTCTGTGGTAGGGAGCTTCTACTGGAAAAAATAATAGCGGTCTAGATCAGAGTCTCTTGGACTCTGTTTGAACACCTGGAAACAATACTAAGAAGGCAAGAAATCATTGTTAATTAAATGCTTATGTTGGGATCAAGAGATGAATCAGTAGTTAAAATGCTTCCCTACAAAGCCAAAAATCCCAGGTTTAATTGCCTGTACTCATGTAATACCAAATGCACAAAATGGTGCATGCATCTGGAATTTGTTAACAGTGGCTTCAGGCCTTGTTGTGCCCATTCTTGCTTGTCTTCTTCTCTCTACCAGTCTCTGCTAGAAAATAAACAAAACAATTAAAAATATTTAATGTTCATTAAGCTCCTGCATTAGCTTGTTTGAAAGGTACACTGTAGTACCATTATATTTTATGATCAGGAAACAATATATGATGCATCAAGACCCTTTATATAATCCATGTGTGTTATACTTTATGCTTAGGTTGTAGGTTTGAAGGGTAACTTTAGGATTTTTATTATTATATAGGCTTATGCTTATTTTATTTTTGCTTTTATGATGTTGTATATCATAATCATAAGAGCTGTAATATCTGTTACTTGGTCAGAAAGACATGGTAAGTTATAGCAAAGCTCCAGTAGAAAAGCATGGCTCACTTTATTTACATCCACTTATATGTTGATTTGAAGGATTTTTAACTAGGGAGAAAGGAAGGACTGTTTGCACAACACTGGTGTTTCAGCATTAATTCTTTTGACATTCATTGAGTACTTTCAATGTGCTAAGTAAATTCACTTCTAATTTTGGAACTCTGTCCAAATTGAATGAATATCAGTTGCATTCTAAAACTTAGCAGATGCAGTATTTCTAGAATGCTACATACCAAAGATATTCTGTTGGCCTAGGCTTTAATCTGGAGCTGCAAAAACGTTGTGGAGCTTTCTGTTCATCTAAGCACTTCCCTGCACACCTTCTCATTGAATTCCCATGTTGGTTAGGTCTGACTCTGCCCCTTTTGTGGGGAGATGGATGAGCTAGAGAATTCTATTGCCTTGTGTACTCTGGAAGTCTTACATCTCACAGATGAGCAACTGCCACACTGTTCTGGACATTTACAATTGTTCTTGTTTGTATACTTCAGTTGGAAACTAGAACTATTCATTTTTGTGGTCACTCTCTTTTTTATATTTTCTAATTTATTTTACTTATTTTTAAAATTTATTATAATTAACAACATATTTTGTATGGCTGCATAGTGTGTTGGTACCCTCTTTCCCTCATCCTTGTCCTCATTCCTCTGGGAACCCTCCTCAGAGGGATGCAGGTATTCCCCATGGGGTTGTGGGTTATGCATTGTGGGAGCAGCAGTTTTGGGGGGAGGCAATGACTCTGGGCATAATGTCTCAACCTATGACTCTTACAATTTTTCTGTCTCCTCTTCTGCAAAATTCCCTAAGTCATGGTGGTGTGTTTTAAGTCTACTTAAGTAATGAGCTCTCACTAACCTCTGGGTCTCTGCTTTGGTAGGTGTTGACTGTCCTTAGTGTCTGTCTCCTTTACCTTGGTGCTGATTGTCAAGTTCACCATGGAAGCAACACTCTTGCTCATCAACCCAATTCCTCTCTGGTTTCAGCTGTGGCTTGGCTGAAGTTGAAGGGGTAGTTTATCTCCTCAGGTCTCACTACCTTCTGAGAAATTAAAAACAGCTTTCTGTGAACACACCATCTGGAGCTGGGGAATCAGGAAGCTGGGGACTCAAGGGAAAGCAGAATCACTCTCTTTTTATCACAATAATCTGTAAATTATATTTATCTGTTCATGCATCTGTTTTTTATTTTTCCTACTAGTCTTCAAATCTTATTTGTTTCTTCATTTTCCTTATAATACCTGTCATATCATAGCCCTCAATTAGCTCAGCTGAATACTAGTGGGAATCAGAGCTGATAGCCTGATTTGTCGCATTTCCTGGGCAGTATTTTTCTGTAGGCTAGTCAGGCCTTGGCTATGTGCTCTCCCTTATAGACCCTTACATTAAGCCATGTTGTGACCACCAGACCGTAGAGCAGCAAAGAGGATGTGGAACAAATATACTTGGCTTTAACGAATGCTTACTGCTCTAATAATTCATCTATTAGCTAAGCTAACTTTGGGGAATTATATGGACTCTAATTCTATTTTCTAGCCTCATCTGGTTGCCATGGATACTTACTGAAGCAGAAGGTTGTCTTACAGCAGCTGATACATGATGTTGCCTGTGGCAACAAATAGCTCTGTGGGTGTCAGAAGGAACAGGGCTAGAACATGAATACCAGGTATATAAGGAGAGAAAGGATTGTGGTTGGACCCTGCAGAGGTTATGTGAGATGTGAGATACTTAAGGCTGGCCCTGTTGAGATAGCATGTATATCAGGAGATGGTGTTGTTGGAGTAATTAGCATAGAGGGGTCCTTTAAAGCAGCATATACTGTGGTGGCCACTTGGCCTGATGAGATGGGGGTTCTTATAGCACATAATCTGCAAAGATCCAGGTGATCTGGAAGTTGAAATTGAATCTAATATAAAGTAGAATATATTAAGGATAGAAGTCATGGCTTGATGAATGAATTTGGGCCCTTATATATTGGGAGTGTGTGGGGAACACAGCCTTAGTATCATCAGGAGAAAAAGTAGGCCTAAAGGATATCTGCTTTATGGGATTGAACCTATGGTCAGACACATATGGAATCAGAACAGACATTATGGTCTAGAAGTGGGATAACTGACCTGTAGCAGGACAATTCTGAGTTCTACTCTCTGTACGTTTTGACCCTGAAGTCTTTAAGCATTACTTTGCTCGTTAGTTTCTTGATCTGTAGAATAGGGAGAATGTGATGATGGACATTGTCCATTCTATGACCTGCTTAGAGATGCCCATTGTGTAAAGGATTCTTCTGTGTAGAAATCGTTTTGGAAATGATTCATGGCATATCTTCTCCCAACTTTTCATTGTTAATAGTAAGTAGTCAATGGTGAACTGTAGGGTTGCTTTTATTTACCCTAGAAGTTCTCAAACTGCCCATGGGCTGTTTCTTTTGGTTGAGTAAATACTGTTTTTTTCAAATTTTTATTAACAACTTCCATGATTATAAAAAAATATTCCATGGTAATACCCTTCCTCCCCCTACATTCCCCTTTGAAACTCCATTCCCCATCATATCCCCTCCCCTTATCAATCAGTCTCTCTTTTATATTGAAGTCATGATCTTTTCCTCCTATTATGATGGTCATGTGTAGGTAGTGTCAGGCACTGTGAGGTCATGGATATCCAGGCCATTTTGTGTCTGGAGGGAGCACACTGTAAGGAGTCCTACCCTTCCTTTCACTCTTACATTCTTTCTGCCACCTTTTCTGCATTAGATCTTGAGCACTGTGGTCACTTCTTTCCAGGAAAATGACACCTCCTGAGTCATCCCAAGGTCACTGCCTCCTGAGAAGAGAATATTCTCTACCAAAAGTGAGAGTATCATTAATATAAGGGTATGAACATTAAGAAAAGTGACTGCTGTACAGTTTGATAAGCATAGTATATACATTTAGGCAGACAGCAGCAGATGATGCACCCCTAGGTCTCATGACTACCCGGTTTTAAGTTTTCAGTATCAGGGATGTATTCCCTCCCATGGAGTAGGCCTCCAGTCCAATTAGAGGGCAGTTATTTCCCCTTACAACAGACATGCCACTATTGCACCTGTTGCCTCATTTGACCTGGCTGGTCAATTATAAGGCTTGCAGTGTTCACTGTTGAGTATCTTCACTGTTGATTTCTCTTTCTCCCATTGAACTGCATGGAGAATGGCTTATTCCAGCTTTCTGTCAGCTGGTCTACATGGATTAGGTTATCAGCTCAGTTCCAGTGGCCTTGCAGTACAAGTATGTGGAGTCTACAGCAATAGGGTCTTACCATCTATTACTGGTAGGAAACCAAGAGCCTCAGCAATGGTCTATAATGTTTTGGGGACATCAGGGACCTCCCTGGCCAACAACTTACTGGAAGGTGTTCCATCCCTGGCATTGAAAATTTTCTAGCTACAATCTATGGCTCCTGAGTATTCCATTGTCCAAAAAAGTAGTATTCCATATGATTTATTTATGTCCTCTTAGATTTTGATTAGCCATATCTTCACCTTTCCTTTATTCAGTCTCTTCCCCTGACCTCACTTGGGTCCTTTCACCCTCATTAATCTGTTCTTTTACTTACATATATACAATACCATCCTATTAAGTACCCTCCTCCCTTCCTTTCTCTTCCATTTATATCTCTTTTCTAGCTTACTGGCCTCTGCTACTGAGTTTTTTCCTTCTCACACAGAAGCCCAATCAACTGTAGCTAGGATCCACATATGAGAGAGAACATGCGGCACTTGGCTTTATGGGCCTGGGTTACCTCACTTAGTATAATCCTTTCCAGATCTATCCATTCTCCTGCAAATTTCATAACTTCATTTTTCTTTACCACTGAGTAGAAATCAATTGTACAAATGTGTCATATCTTCATTATCCACTGATCAGTTGAGGGACATCTAGGCTGGTTCCATTTCCCAGCTGTTGTGAACTGAGTGGCAATAAACATGGTTGAGCAAGTATTTCTATGGTAATGAGATGAGTCCTTAGGATATATGCCTAGGAGTAGATAGCTGGGTCATATAGTAGATCAATTTTTAGCTGTCTTAGGAACCTCCACACTGATTTCCACAATGGATGGATCAGATTACATTCCCAACAACAGTGTAGAAGGATTCTTCTTTTTCCACATCCTTAAAAGCATTTATGATCATTTGTTTTCATGATGATAGCCAACCTGATAGGAGTGAGATGGAATCTCAACATAGTTTTAATCTGTTTTTCCCTGATGACTAGGGATGTAGGACATTTTTTTAGATGCTTATATGCCATCCATATTTCTTCATTTGAGAACTCTCTAGTTCCATAGCCCATTTTTAATTGGCTTTTTTGATTTCTTATTGTTTAATTTTTTTGAGTTCTTTGCATATCTTAGATATTAATCCTCTATGAGGTGTAGAGCTGGCAAAGATATTTTTCCCATTCTGTAGGTTGCCTCTTTGCTTTAGTTACAGTGTACTTTGCAGTACAAAAGGTTTGTTTTTAATTTTTTTTTATTTATTTGAGAGCAACAGGCAGAGACAGAGAGAGGGAGAGAGAGAGACAGACAGAGAGAGAGAGAGAGAAAGAGAGGGAGAGAATGGGCTTGCCAGGGCCTCCAGCCACTGTGAATGAACTCCAGAAGCATGCGCCCCCTTGTGCATCTGGCTTACGTGGGTCCTGGGAAATCTAGCCTCGAACCAGGGTCCTTAGGCTTCACAGGCAAGCGCTTAACCACTAAGCCATCTCTCCAGCCCTGAGGTCTCAGGTTTTAATCTGTGGTTTTATTCCCTGAGCAATTGGGGTTATATTCAGAAAGTCTTTGCCAAGACCAATATGTTGAAGGGTTTCCCCTACTTTTTCCTGTATCAGTTTCAAAGTTTCAGGTCTTTAATCCATTTGGACTTAATTCTTGTTCATGGAGAGAGAGAAGAATCCATTTTCATCCTTCTACAGATACATATCCAGTTTTCCCACCACCATTTTCTGAAGAGGCTGTATTTCTCCAATGAGTATTTTTGGCATTTATGTTGAAGATCAGGTAGCTATAGCTACCTGGACTTACATCTGGGTCCTCTATTCTGTTTCATTGATCTACATGTCTGGTTTTGTGTCAGTACCATGCTGTTTTTGTTACTATGGCTCTGTAGTATAGGTTAAAATCAGTATGGCAATACCACCAGCTTTATTTTTGTTGTTCAGTATTATTTTAGATATTCAAGATTTTTTGTGATTCCAAATGAATTCTTGGATTGTTTTTCTATTTCTGTGAAGAATGCTGTTGGAATTTTGATGGGGATTGCATTAAATGTGTAGATTGCTTTTGGTAAGATTGCATTTTCACAATATTGATTCTTCTGATCCAGGAACAAGGGATGCTTTTCTAATTCCCACTGTCTTCTGCAATTTCTCGCTTGAGTGTTTTAAAGTTTTCATTGTCAGCATCCTTTACTTCCTCGGTTAGGTTTATTCCAAGGTAGTTTATTTTCTTTGATGTAATTGTGAATGGGAGTGTTTCTCTGATTTCATCCTCTGTGTGTCTGTTGTTATTATATAGGAATGCAACTGATTCCTGTGTATTTAATTTGTATCCTGCTACATGGCTGTGGTGGTTTGAAGAGAATAGATGGCCCCCAATATATCAAGTTGTTTATTTGTTTGTACTTTGCATTCTGTAGCCACCTGGCTGGAGGCAGTGTCACTGGGTAGATCTTTAGGTGTGGTGGTGGGTTTCAGATTTCCATCTAACGATATGTAAAGTGTACCTGGCTAGGGTTCCTGAAGTGTGCTGTGCTGTGTAGCTTTTTGGCTTTTTAGGCTTGTGCTTCTCTCTCTCTCTGCTTGGGCCTGTAAAGGCAGGCTAGCTTCTTCTGCCATTATGGAACTTCCTCTGGATCTATAAGCTTCAATAAATATCCCTTCCTCCATAACTTTGTCTGGTCTGGAGTTCATCTCAGTGAACCTGAATCTGTCTGATATTATTGCTGTAGGTATTTATTAGCTCTAACAGTTTGCTGATAGTGTTTTTAGAGTCCTTTATACATAGAATCATGCCATCTGCAAATAATTATAACTTGATCTCTTCCTTTCTAATTTGTATCCCTTTTATGTGTGTCTCTTGCCTTATTGCTATGGCTAAGGCTTACAGTACTAAAAGCTGTAGAGCATACACAAAATCATGGAAACTAAACAACACACTCCTACATGATGAATGGGTCAATGAAGAATTCAAGAAGGAAATTTAAAAAAAAAAATCCATAGAGTCAAACAATAATGAGAACACAGCATTCCAAAATCTCTGGGACACAATGAAGGCAGTCCTAAGAGGCAAATTTATAGCTTTAAGTGCCTATATTAAGAAATTAGAAAGGTCACAAGTAAATGACCTAATGCTTCACATTAAAACCTTGGAAAAAGAAGAACAAGGCAAACCAAAAATCAGTAGATGGGAAGAAATAATAAAGATTAGGGCAGAAATTAATGAAATAGAAACTCAAAAAAAAAAAAATCCAAAGAATCAATGAAACAAAGAGTTTGTTCTTTGAAAGGGTAAACAAGATTGATAAACCCTTAGCAAATCTGACCAAAAGAAATAGACACAAATTAATAAAATTAGAGATGAAAAAGGTAACATCACAAATGATACCAGAGAAATTCAAAAAATCATAGGGACATACTATAGAAATATATCCCCCACTAAGTATGAAATTCTGAAAGAAATGGATGATTTCCTTGATTTATATGACCTACCTAAATTAAAACACAATGAGATTAATCACTTAAATAGACCTGTAACAAGTATGGAGATCCAAGCAGTCATCAAAATTCTCAGAACTAAAAAATGTCCAATCCCAGATGGATTCACTGCTGAATTTTACCAGACCTTCAGAGAAGAACTAACACAATTGCTTCTTAAGCTTTCCCATAAAATAGAAAAAGAAGAAATCCTACCAAACTCCTTCTAGGAAGCCATCATCACAGCGATTCCAAAACCAGGCAAAGATAGAACAAAAAAAAAAAAAAAAAAAGAAAGAAAGAAAGAAAAAAAGAAAATTACAGACCAATCTCCCTCATGAACATAGATGCAAAAGTTCTCAACAAAACATTGGCAAATAGTGCCCCGGCCAGCAGGGAGTCGAACAAAGAAGCGAGGTGAAAATTAACCTGAATGAAAGAAGGCAAACAGACACAAGAAGGAGACCATGCTAGATGTTTGTCACAGCCTCGAGAGTTTATTCTTACATGTAGGTTTATATAGGGTTGTAGGTGGAAGGAGACGTGGTCAGGGCAAGGAGTTGTAGGGGGAAGGGGACATGGCCAGGGCAAGGAGTTGTCAGGAAACTTAGAGGGGATGTAATTAGGTGTTCATCTAATCTTGCCTCACTGGCTTAACATCCTGACTGCACCAGGTTTCACATCCTGACCATAAACTGGCCTTTTGCAAAAGATAAGATTCTGTAAGTAGTCTGCTGACTGGTTCCAGAAGTACCTAACAGAAAGCTGGATGGACCAGCTTTCTGAGTAATGAGTCAGTTTATGAGCAGGCCCAGGCAAAATGGAGAGGCTTTTGCACTATGGCTCCCGACAAAATAGAATACAAGAATATATCAGAAAAATCATTCACTCTGACCAAGTAGGCTTTATCCCAGAGATGCTGGGATGGTTCAACATATGCAAATCGATAAATGTAATACATTATATAAGTGGACTGAAGGACAAAAATCACATGATTATTTCATGAGATGCAGAAAAAGCATTTGACAAAATCTGACATCCCTTCATGATAAAAGTCCTACAGATACTGGGAATAGAAGGAACATATCTCAATATAATAAGGGCTATTTATGACAAGGCTACAACCAACATTACTAAATGGAAAAAAAACTGGAAGCTTTTCCACTAAAAGCAGGAACAAGACAAGGGTCTCCACTCTCCCCCACTTTTACTTAATATAGTAACTCTTGTCTGAAAGAAAGAATTTGAAATATTGTAGCTTGTGAAAGACAAGGCTCTAATTTCTTAAGTGTGTATGATCTGATCATCCCTATAGTGCAATGGCCCTTCAGTTACAGGGCTGCTGATGTACACAATGTCCTTCAGTTGGATATGCACAGCTGGCACCTTCCTTTTTCATAATGTAGTATTTTCCTCTTGAATTTATAGTATAGACTCTGTTGCCATTTGGGGTTTCCTGTCTCCCAGCACTGGAGCTCAATGTCAATGTCTTTGGACCATTACTAATAGGAAGGGGTGTGGATAGGACTCTAATTGTTCCTCCTTCCCTTTCCAGAGACTTCTTGGATTCACCCATTTCTTCACTTGAGCTTCTTTTCCTCCCAGACCCCTCATCTGTTACAGGCTTCTGGAAAACTAACCTCTCAGGGAGCATCATTTCTGCCACAGGGATTGTGCTTTCCTCTTAACCTAAGCACTAATTTATGAATAAGCTTTGCAATTATTCCCACCCTCCCCACTCTTGTGGGATTGACTGAGGTAATTCCTTAAATGTAATCTGGTTAAACATTTTGTAATCAAGAGGAGGAAAATTACGAGTTGTTTTATCAGATTGCATTTTGAATAAATAACCCGCTCCTTCCCTTTCATATTCCCCCAGGCTTTGTGATGGAGAAATGTCATACAGTAAACTTGATGGGAATAAAGTTGACAGTTAGTGGTTATGTCAAGTTATGACAATGATTTCAAGATTGAAAATCTTATTTTCAATTGTACTTGTGTGTTCCATTTTCATACATGCATATAATGTATTTTGATGATATTTTTCCCTATCCACCAACCTCTCTTTCTTCACTCCCTTCCTACTAACACCCTTCCTCTTCCCCTTAATCCCTATCTGACTTTCATGCCCTTTAGCCCATTAAGTTAAATTAGGGTTGCTTGCATGATCATGGGTGGGTGGCTATTTACCATGGAATTTTATCAGTGGCTACATTACTTAAGAACTTGACTTCTTTCTCCTAGCAACCATTAGGTATCAATATTATTTCTTGGAGGTTTGGGAGTCTCAGGCATCCTTCCCCCTAGATTGAAAATCTTCACTCAGCAAGTTTTACAGCTCATAACACGTACTTACCAAATAGCTACCACTAAGAAATGCATGAAAATGAGGAGGCCAGACTATGACATGAAATAAACTAGAACTGAAATTATTGCTATTTTTTATTGAAGTAAATAACAACATAGAATAAATTCAAAGATAGGAGCAACCCTCTCAGTTTATCTTATTGAAGGAAAGCTGTACCAATATGGAAGGACATAGGCCAGCTCTTGAAAGCTTGGTGAGGTTGGGAAAGTTTCTAGAGAAAGAGAGTAATGTTTATATGGGCAAATACATAATCAAATATAACCTTTTTGTTTGTTTGGTTGGTTTGGTTTTCAAGATAGGGTTTCACTCTGGCCCAGGCTGGCCTGAAATTCACTATGTAGTTTCAGGGTGGCCTCAAATTTATGGCAATCCTTCTACCTCTGCCTCCCAAGTGCTGGGATTAAAGGCATGCACCACCACACCCAGCTCTCAAATCTAACTTTTTCAAATAAAGCAAATAGGGACACAGCTGTATGCTGAACAGTGCATTTTATCAGTAGATTATATTTTCCTCATTCAAGTGACAAATGGATGTGTAGAACCTATGAGAGTGAATGCATACAAACTATAAAAGAAAGAATAATCACCCTGCTTAGTCTTAAATCTAGAATTTACCCATATGGTATCATTGTGTAGACTATCTTAAAGGGACGGTTTAGCTGTGCACTTGTCATTGGAAGACCTGGGTTCAGATAAGGTGGTGGCTATGATATATAAGGTCATGGCTATCTTTAAGACATTATATTGGGCTGGAGAGATGGCTTAGCGGTTAAGCGCTTGCCTGTGAAGCCTAAGGACCCCGGTTCAAGGCTCAGTTCCCCAGGTCCCACGTTAGCCAGATGCATAAGGGGGCGCATGCGTCTGGAGTTCGTTTGCAGAGGCTGGAAGCCCTGGCGCGCCCATTCTCTCTCTCTCTATCTGTCTTTCTCTCTGTGTCTGTCGCTCTCAAATAAATAAATAAATAAATTAAATTAAAAAAATATATTAAAAAAAAGACATTATATTAAAAGAACTGAAAAACTTGGATTAGTAAATAGCTAATGGAATTATGAACACCACATAAAATGTTGGTAATCTTCATGTGCAATCATTCTTAGAATTGTTGCATGGTCATGTCAGTATGCTTTTAGCTTATATAGCCTTCTGATAGCTTGCTCTTGGGTATCAAGGACAAACCCATCTTTTTAGTCCTTTTTTCTCATATATGGAAGCCTCAGATCTTAGTTTGGTTCAGTGAGGACCCACAAAAATGACCACACAGGAGGGTCACCGCACTGACAGGCCTGGGTTTATAGCTTTGTTGTTACTTACAGAAATGAATGCATTATTGATGAGGCTGAGCCATCAGTTCTTTGGAAACTACTGTGTATTTGACAGGCCCATATTCATGGTTAACTGAAACATGGTTTGTATATAATGACTTTGTTGGATCCCTTCTGCTCTACTTTTTGAATATGGAGGATGCTGCTGTGAGGATAAACAAGCATTATCAAGATACTGTACTGTAAGGGGGTATTCTGGTAACTATCATCTGAAGATTTTTATTTTATCACTGATACATAGTTGATTGTTCATAGATGTTTGAATAAATGTTTGTTTGATGATTCTTGTTTCTAGTGCAGGCAATTATTCCCCAAATGGTAAAGTGTAACTTTTTTGTAGTATATATACATCAACATTCATTAAATTGAAAGTATTAATAATAGTTGTCACAAAAGTTCTTTTTAATTTTGTGTGTGAGTGTGTATGTGTGTGTGCATGCATGCACGTGTGTGTGCATGCATGTGTGTGTCTTATAATTCATGGCTGGAGAAGCACTTGTAAGCCAGATTCATCATTTTTTCTCTATTATGTTCAAGTGAACTTTATATTAATTGGGAAAATTTTAGCTTCAAGTACTGGGGAAAATTACGCAGGTTACCATATGATAGGAGATGCCCATATATATGGAATATTGAAAAATAAATTAGTTTTCTTTTCCTGTTATCAAAACTTACATTTCTCATATCTAAGCCAATTCAGTAAAGATTTATATGCACTAATTATTAAGATTTTTCTTTCAAGAAGTAAACTTTAATAAAAATACATATTTGCTTGGTTTCCTGATCATCTATTTAAGCTAAGTATGTTTTCACAAAATAAATTGCCTGTTAATTGGAGTTTTTCTGTATGCATTAAGGAGACCTACACTAACATGGAACACTCCCGAAGTCAAATCCATCATGCCACCAAAGAAATTCCCATGGAATTTCTTCCCAAATGAAACATTATGACATTTTAAATAGATATTAATGCATGATATAAGGCTATCTCCCTTGTCTTTCAAAGCTAAGTGGAAAATTAAATACTTAGCCAGGCAACCCAGTTCATCTGTCCCCAGACTCTTTGCTTTCCTCATTACAAGGAAATTTTACCTGAAATATTGAGTTGTGTTCATAATTGGAAATGAGGTTTTGAAAGGGGATTTGCAAAGCTGTTTACTTCACAGTCTCCTGCAGAGTATTTTGACTGATGCTCTTGAACAACCTTGAGAGTTTAAATTTTAAAATTAAGCTGCTATTTCAGTTGAGAAAAAGGAATTAAAGTTTTTAGGCTCTGAAATATTTCTAAGTCTGCTTGGCTTATTCCCCTTGTGCCTTCTCTGGGTAGACTACCAGTATGTTCAAGTAGATCTTTTTTGCATGAAGCTGGGGAAAGGTCCCACATTGTTTCACTCTTTCTTTGACCAACCCACGTAATCATACTGTCTAAAATTCATCCCATCTTCTATATCTCTATATGGAGAGCTGATGCCTGCTGTGCATGTCCTATGTTAACCTACTCCTCAGGCATTTTTGTGTAGTCAACTCATGGTGATAGAACCTGTAGAATTTGTCTGACCTACCTATAAATATATCACTTCCTGAACATATTTATAGAATTTTAGGGCTAAAATTCCATGATCCTAATAACTCAGTAGGTTAAGACAGATACAGAACTTAGTGTTCAGCTAATGATCTTTTTCCTGATTGTATTCCCTATTTAAAAAGTCATTTTGTAGTCATCTGATTGCTTGACTAGACCTGCAGGGGCTTATATGACCTTGTTCCTCCTTAGTTCACAGACTGGAGCCCAGTGAGTAAGACCAGTTTTCATTTCTCCCATCATGCTGGGCTCACCCCACCAGAGAGGCTTTGTATACTTGGATTGCCCCTTCAGTCTAGATTATTCATCCTCTAACTGTGGCAGTCTCTTGTTCATTAGTTATCACATAAGCCCATTCTTTAGAAATGCCTTTCTTAGTCATTCAGTCATTCCTTCATAGTATTTAATGTACTTAAAACAATTTCACTTGGTCAGTTCCTTGTTTCATATCTCTTTGTTCTCTACTATATCCTAGGGTCTATAACATTCATTCATACATTTATGAATAAATAAATACACTGTTTTTATATGGCCCTTGTTCTGGCCTAAGTCTAGTGTTTGCTAACAGCCATGGTATAATCAGAAGGCTAAGTAGTATTAGTTGAACAGATTTCACAGGTATAGTCATTGATTGAATAGTGTTACTCAAAAATATAAGGCAAACAGGTACACACAAGTACCTATGAATCTTTTTATACATTGTAGTCACTGAGTTTTCATATGTTTCACAGACTCCCACTGCTTCTGTTCATGCTTCATTTTGGAAATGTCTATTTCTTGCTGACTAAGTGTTTGAGCAGCCCTTGTTAATCTATGATATGAATCTAGGCTGAGGACTTTGTGGGCTACAAGGGTGAATGGCTACAACACATTCTATCTACTGACATAGCACTTCAGTGAGAGGATGGATTAGAAGAAGCTATCTATTGGAAAGAGCCAAAGACATAGAGGAAGGTGGTGATATCTAAGTCGTAGTTAGCATCAGAATAGATTAGGTAAGACTAGGACTTGCCCAGACTATCTTTGGTGATTTATGCATAGTAATTTAATACTCACCATATCTGTAGGATAGGTGCATTTATAGATTTATAGAGAACTAAGAGCTTAATATTTTACTCAAAGTCACAGTGGTAGAGGAAGGACTCAAAACCATGGCAGTGGAAGCACAATTTAAACCTGACTGGCTAGCTCCTGCAGCCATGCTTTTATCTATGTCTTCATGAAATCCCATACACATATCTTCAGACTGCTAGTACTTACATACCATCAAGAAATATTGGCAAAAACAAATTTTAAGAACACATTAGTCAGATGCATAAGGGGGCACACGTGTCTGGAGTTCATTTGCAGTGGCTGGAGGCCCTGAAGCACCCAATTTTTCACTCTGTCTCTCTCCTTCTTTTTCTGTCAAATAAATAAATAAAAACCTTTTTTTTTTTTTTTTTTTTTTTTTTTTTTAGTGAGAGGGTCTGTGTTAGACCTGCGGGGAGACTTTGTTGTTAACATTGGTGCTACTGTCCAATAGCTTGTTTAGGTCCAACTGAGCAGAAGATAGTAAGTAAAAGTTTCTCAGCCCATAAGCTTAAGAAAACTCCAAATGTCACCTGTGTGATATTCCTGCCAGAGGAAGAGCTTTCTGTAGGTTTATATGAAGGTGTGGGCTGACATCTAAGATGCATTTTCCTTCCTCCAAATTTATCAAACAGGCAATCCTGATGATGGTCACAAAGCAAGTATTTTTCTAAACCTCAACACAAAAACTGATTGAATCTTATTAGCACAAAATTAAAGAGCTCTTACTTCCAAAAGATTATGTATGCCTCTTCCAAGTGAAACATTTTTTTTTTCCCCATATACATTAGGAGGTAGATTACTAGCTTGGTCCCAGTGACAGGACATGAGAAGTCAGTTTGTCTTGATGATAAATTGACTTCTTAGCACCCCCACATAGATGGAAGCTAAGAGATTAAATTTCAAGTAAATCGTTATGTAGATTCATCTATCTACAATCTATTAATCTATTAATCTATGGGCCAGTACATTAAAATGATCATTTATGGAAAGAAATTTTATTTGTAAATGTAGGAGGTATCTATCATTTAACATGAATTTGAATTTATATAGGTCTTGGGCCTATTGTTTCTTTCTATCTTAATTGTTCCTAGGTACTGCCTAAGGATAGGTGGCAACCTAAAAACAACTCATCTTGTTCCATTCCTCCCTCTAACATGGTGATTTAAGAAGCCTTTCTATGTAGTTCTGTCAAGCCAATAGTCTTCAACGGAAGCCTGGCTTAAGTTGAGATTGATAGAAGCTAAGCTTCTAGCAGAGAAGAATGACATACTTACAGGCAGTTCTGTGACATACCTTCCATTTTCTTACATCATCTTAAAATCTTGAATAACTTCGATTATTGTCAGGGGAAAAGAGACTCTTCATGTTCTTTATTAAGTGTCTGTGTTCCCTACGGCTGGATAATCCCAAAGGAACCAAGAGAGAATAATGTTAATAATTAAAAATATAAGGCAAGAGATAACCCTCTGGCCAGCCTCCTTTTACTCAGCATGCATGGAGATATTTTTATCAGAATGGAATTGTCCAAAGTATTAAAAAAAACATTTAATTATTATTGTTAATTAGATTACCTCATTCTAATTATCTAGGACAGGTAGACATTTAAAAACTTAATGCAGTCTAAAGTGGGAAGTTTCTCCTTGTGTTCCACTGTGTACTGACCCTTTATGCACGACATTATTTATTTCATAAAGTCAACTGCTTATATTTTAACATTCATAATTTTGAACTTTATAGATATATTGTTTAACTCTTAAAATACTCAGTGTTTTCATGTTGAAGAGGCATGTACTGTTGTGCCAAGACCCCTGACCACGAGCTAAGTTCCCCGGTCACCCAGGAGTCACCCAGAGAACCGCCATGGAAGCTGAGACACTCGAATGTAAAAGCAACAGGTTTCTTTATTTCAAGCCTATGCCTGGTATCCGTCCCCACAGTCTGGCACAGCAGTAATGAGGGAGAGAGCCCCTTTCTTTTGGGGGAAGGGGTTCATATAGAAATTTGAACAAAGAAGTAGGGGATAGATACATGATTGGTTGATTTAAGCAGTTCTGATTGGCTTGGGGTTTCAGTGGGCAAAGTTGGGGGCAGGAGCTAGGGGCACTCCAGGCAGAAGTAATCTCCATTGTCTTTGAAGTGGAGATTCCTCAGTTTCTTATCTAAGCAGGTGGTCGGAGGCCAGAGGGCCCTCCCCTCAGTGGAGTGTTTCTGCAATGTCTTGAAGTGGAGATTCCTCAGAAACTTTAGGGAGAAAGGGAGCAATTAAGCAAGCAAAGTTTACAGAAGCAAAAGGTCAACATTGGCTGGCTAGTTCGCTATCTAAGTCAGGCCTGAGCCTTTTTTTTTTTTTTTTTTTTTACTTAAAATGGTTATATTTGGTCTCTCAGTACCTTATTTTAATGACTGGAGTCACACTGGAGTCCATTCCTAAGAGACATAGAATTTCCTAAGATATTTAGAATGTTATAGTTATTATTTTTAACTCTTTGATATGGGCATTTCTCTTTTGTTTATGATTTAAGATTATCCCTAAACAGAATTACAGGTAACTCATGTGAAAATGTAAAGATTTTTCAGTTGCTTTGAAAGTTAAAACACTGTTGTATTTGTGATGGTGAACAGAGTTATTGATTTAATAATGCTAATTTATTGCCTGGCATGGTGGCACACACCTTTAATCCCAGCACTCAGGAGGCAGAGATAGGAGTATTACTGTGAGTTCAAGGTCAGCCCAAGACTACATTGTGAATTCCAGGTCAACCTGGGCTAAGCAAGACCCTAACGCAAAAAATAAAAAAATAAAAATTGCCACTTTGTGATACCATGCAGTACTTTCAGAGTGATATAAAATTAGTCTGAGAATTAGGGCATGTGCCACAAAATTTAACAAGTTTCAGAGTTTGGCCAAAAAAATTTTTAATGTCCTTTTGGTTGTTGTATGTAATAATTGTATGGAATTGTATTTAGTATAATAAACCATTATTTTAAGATTATAATTATTTTATGTATATAATATATTTACTCAAGTTTCCCAATATTATAAACATTGATAATGCTTTCAGAGTTCATAGCAATTTTGATACAACTATTATTTTTAAATTAGTGCACTGAGATATTTAATTGGGGGGAATAAACCAACTTCTGTTCAAATGCTTGTGATGATTTTTTGGTGATATACATAAAATTCTAATTTGTTACTCAGAAATTATAATTTGAACAGTATCAAGAATCATTGCTTAAATGGAAAGAATATTTCATTGGGTTTCATAACTGCACAGAAGAGTTTAGGACAGAGCCAGGAAAATAACTACTGTGCAAAGTAAGAAACAGGTCAAGAGAAACTTCCACCTGCCTATGACCATTTTCTCTGCGGCCTTTAAATTTCTGAGACCTGGGCTGTAGGAAATATATCAAAATTTCCACAGATTGCACAAGAAGTAGCATCTATTCCCCCCCCCCCCCCCCCCCCCGCAGCCTGCTAATAATCTACTAGATCTAAGCCCTTGGCTTAGGGTGATTATCATTGAGTGTAGAGCTTGCCATCTTTACTTTGGCAGGCTCTTGTTTACCTAAATTCCCACTAAATGAAATGGAAAGGTGATGAACTGCAGCATCTTTGGGAAAAAGGCAGTTTTTATTCCTTCAGCTAACATATTAACTGAGTGCTAAGGCAGTATTCAGTGATAAGGAAGAGGTTTGGAATTTAGCAGACTGGTGTGTGATGCTGTTAACTGCCTAATGTGGCCTTTGGTTTGTCCCTCTATGGGGTACTTCAGCAGTGAGGAGTATTTATAAAGTGCCAGTGGTTGGCTTTCTTGAGGCAGAGAAGAGTTTGCATTCTTACTACCTTGAGCTTTGTTTGAATGGGTTTCACCCTCAGGAGTCTATTTCATTGTTCCAATGCAAAACAGTTGGCCTACTTAGTGATGATAGTCTCCTTAACAATTGCAGCTTAAGTGGCCTAAAATCAAACTCTGTTTATAATTTCCAACATGCATGAATTTTCCTTTGAAAAAACTGCATCATTAATCTTCCTGTTCTATACCTTCCACAAAGAACACTAGTCCATTACTTTTAAATTTAACCTTCCTTATATTCTTAGGGCACAAGTGGATAAACATAGCCAGCCTTTCTGGCAATAGCCCAGTTCCAACAAAGGTCTTTCTTTCCCCTTTGAAAATTTGTAAGCCAAGTCTGTGAGTCCACAATTCTCTCTGCTTTGAGCAGTTTAAAACTTTTACCAGAATAGCCTATCAAGCTTTGCTTACAGCACTACAAGGCTTCTTCTGTCCAAAGTACCAAATCCTTCCACAAACACATTCCAAAAAAACAAAATCCACATGGTCAGGTTCATCTCATCACTGACCCCACTTCTCAGTTTTCAATTTTCTCTTGCAGTTACCTTTCATTGCTGGGACAAAGACCAGAAATAATCTATAGGAGGAAAGGTTTATTTTAGTCTTCCAGATTCTAGAGGAAACTTCATCATGATCCCATCTTCATTATTTTTCCTACTTTCTCCATACTCTGCAGAGAAGCCAAAGCAATGACTTTAAGCTTTAAATCAGATGGCATGGTGTGATGTGACCATATTTTCCCTTTCCAGTGGTTGTATAGTATAAGAGGACAAAAGCTGACCTACTTATGTTGATTTCCTTGTCTTCTCCCAAAACAAATCTATCTTCTTTATCTTCTTTCCTCTCCCCATTCTACTATCATGTCTTTAAACAACTATACCCATTTTTTCCTTCTTGCTCTTCTTAATGCCTCAGGATTCCACATTGGAGACACTTCACTATGTTCTTGTTGCTTAGAAAGGTTATTCTTAAGTCATTCTTTACATTCATATGTGGAATTCCCAAGACTTTGTGTTCACATGTCCAGCTGTTATTGGGTGATCTAGATGCAATTGAAGGGTAGGCTTGTGTGGGATGTAAAGCAGTAGTATACTTGCTTATGTATTTGTATTCATATGTACACCTGTTTGTCCCTAATGTTATATTCTTTGAAGGTGAAGAGCCCTGTTTGTCATCAATGAAATGTTTCTAGACCATATAATAGAATCCATAATATACTGAATATCCAGTAAACATGTTAAATCAATGATTATACTGTATCTGAGAAGTATACTATATAGCTAAAAGATATTCCAAATTATGTGGTCTGCCCAACTTTGGTTAAGCTAAGTAGATTAATTTAAAATAAACAATTCATGTACTGATTATGAATGCTGAAAATTTGCTTCCCTTAACTCAAGGAAGTCTTCTTGCATTAGTACACAATCAGTTTGTTTTTCCACTTACTGTTTCATAGACAATGCAGAGAATATACATATGAAAACAAAAATACACATACTTATAAGCATATAAAACATCTAAATATATATAAATGCATATTAATTGTGCCATGGGAAAATAATAATATTTATAGGCTTATTGTCTTTTATAAATGTTTTTTTTCCAGCTGTCAATGAAAGCATGAGAAAGGAAAATACTGTCAATCTGCACTTATAATGAGGCTACATCTTAAAGAAAGTTGTTACGTTTATTAAAAGGAAATCCATTTTTATCCTCTGGCATTAGGGAAATGCAGTTATTTTCTCTGTGTAGAAAGTGACAATAACAGCAGCAACACAATAATGTAAAGTGGCACATTTAACCCTAAATACCTGTTAAGGTGGTGCTCATTGAAGCAGCTCCTTGGAGTTATAAATATTTTCCATATATTACCCAGTTCAGTTTATTGCTGCCATTTTGTGGTGTTGACACTCTCAAAAGGGAGTCTAAAAGTGAGCACAATTTCATACCATCAGAAAAGTTCTTCAAAGCCAGCATTCAGTTAGGTTGCTGGTGATTGTGCTTTTGGGGGTGGAGGGACATGGGCTGCATTTTGAGTTACCTGCTTCCAGTTGTCCACAGTATGGAAGTGAGTAGCATAGAGGACATCTGTGAAAGAGGAAGGATAACATTCATATATTCCCATTGACACTAAGTTATTGAACACTGTCTAACACATAGCACTGTGGTAGTCATGGAGCACATGGGGAAAAAGCTGTAAGGCAAGGCCTTGCAAAAATGGAGCAAGCAACTTGTGAACAGATGAAAATAGAAGGTGTAACAATTAGGTTCTAATTCTAAGTGTCTTCACCTGGTTTTTGTTGCTTCAGTATACTGTCTAAGAGTAGGCAATTCATATAGAAAATAAGTATCTTTGGGCTTGAGTGATGGCTTAGTGGTTAAGGTACTTGCCAGGGAAGCCTAAGGACTAAGGTTCAATTCCCGCGTGATGCATGCATCTGGATTTTGTTTCCAATGGCTAGAGGCCCTGGCCTTCCCATTCTCTCTCTCTCTCTCTCTCTCTCTCTCTGTCACTTTCTCTCTCTCAAATAAATCTTAAAAAAATAAAGAAAAGAAAAGAAATGGGCTGGAGATATGGTGTAGTGGTAAAGGCCCTTGCCTATGTAGCCTAAGGACACATGTTCAACTCTCCAGGTTCCATGGAAGCCATATGCACAATGTGACTCAAGGTTGCACACATGCACAAGATGATGCACATGTCTGGAATTCAATTACAGTGGCTGGAGGCTCTGGTATGCCAGTTTTTTTTTTCTCTCTCTCTCTCAGATAATGATAATGATGATGATGATGGTTATAATAATAATAATAATAATAATACAAGAAGTATCTTATACTGCCTGAAGGTGTGAAACTCAAGAACATGGTGTTGGTTTTTGCTGTATGGTGACCTGAGAGTATAACCTAGTGAAATGGGGCATGTGTTAGAGAAAATTCCTGGAATTAATAAAGCCATACCCTTGAAAACCCATCTATCAGGAGAGCTCTGCCCATTCATTATTCTAATGCAATTAACATAAGAGTCTAGAGATGAACTTTGCTGCAGATGAAGTGTGGGAACACATTCAATCTATATCAAGGAACATAATATATAATATTATATATAATATAATATAATATAATATATAATATAATATAACATAATGTGGATGGTAGCAAATATTTAAGAATATATCATTTTTTCCTAATTTTTAAAAAATATTCAGGATAAGAGAGACTTGAACAAGTTTATGTGGTTATTTTCTACTATAAATGTTAGGATGAAAATTCATTTTCTGATATCTAAAGTGGCAAATGTAAATCATTAGTTTGGCTATCCATCCCACTATTAATATTTTGAGGAAAGTAATAAAGAAATAAAATTTGTCACTGTAATAGAAACCTAGCACTTTACTTGTAGTAGAAGAACAATGTGAATAGTGAACAGTTACTTGTCATGGTAGAAAAACAAACTGAGCATTGTTGTTTCCTGTCATAGTGGAAGAACAATGTGAACAGTGTGCAGTTTTCTGTCAGAGTAGAAGAACAATGTGAACAGTGTGCTGTTTCCTGTCATAGTAGAAGAACAATGTGAACAGTGTGCTGTTTCCTGTCATAGTGGAAGAACAATGTAATCAGTGTGCAATTTCTTGTCATAGTAGAAGAACAATATGAATAGTGTGCATTTTCCTGTCATAGTAAAAGAACAACATGAACAGTGTGCAGTTTCCTGTCATAGTGGAAGAACAATGTGAACAGTGTGCAGTTTCCTGTCATACTTGAAGAACAATAGGAACAGTGTGCAGTTTCCTGTTGTAGTAGAAGAACAATGTGAACAGGGTGCAGTTTCCTGTCATACTGGAAGAACAATAGGAACATTGTGCATTTTCCTGTCGTAGTAGAAGAACAATGTGAACAGGGTGCAGTTTCCTGTCATACTTGAAGAACAATGTGAACCATGTGCAGTTTCCTTTTGTAGTTGAAGAACAATGTGAGCAGTGTGCAGTTTCCTGTCATCGTAGAAGTACAATGTGAACAGGCAGGGTGCAGTTTCCTGTCATACTTGAAGAACAATGTGAACAGTGCAGTTTCCTGTCATAGTAGAACAATGTGAACAGTGTGCAGTTTCCTGTCATACTTGAAGAACAATGTGAACCATGTGCAGTTTCCTGTCAGAGTAGAAGAACAATGTGAACAGTGTGCAGTTTCCTGTCAGAGTAGAAGAACAATGTGAACCATGTGCAGTTTCCTGTCAGAGTAGAAGAACAATGTGAGCAGTGTGCAGTTTCCTGTCATCGTAGAAGTACAATGTGAACAGGCAGGGTGCAGTTTCCTGTCATACTTGAAGAACAATGTGAACAGTGCAGTTTCCTGTCGTAGTAGAAGAACAATGTGAACAGCGTGCAGTTTCCTGTCATAGTGGAAGAACAATGTGAACAGTGTGCAGTTTCCTGTCATACTTGAAGAACAATGTGAACCATGTGCAGTTTCCTGTCAGAGTAGAAGAACAATGTGAGCAGTGTGCAGTTTCCTGTCATTGTGGAATAACAATGTGAACAGTGTGCAGTTTCCTGTCAGATCATATTAGGAAAACAATTTAGTTTATCTAGCCTTTGTTGTAGTGAAAATAAACAAGGCAGCCCATTGCTCTGTTTTTCTTTTGCTTTGAAATGAATGTTTTTTTTTTCTTTTCACAAAGGCATATTTGCTGCCTGTTATTAACCACTGCCTCCCATGCTCTCCACATGCATCTTGCAGCTCACAGCCCCTATCTTAGGGTCCAGCTGACATGTGCATTGTGCACTGTCACACGGATAGGTTTGCCCCTCTTCTCCAAATGTGTCTCCACTCCTCATACTCATCCTTGTTTTTCTGGCTGCTTTGAAGTACCTTGTGCTGGGAAATTTATAAATAGCTCTGGAGGTAGGGAACATCAAGGTACCAGCAGACTGGCTATGTGCTAAGGTCTCATTTTTTATGTGTAGACCTGCTATATGTCCTTATATGGTGGAAAGGTAAAAGAACTCCCTCAAGTTTGTTTGTAGAAATATTATCTTATTACTGTTCAACTGTTCTTCTTTCACAGATCTTATCTCTTTACAACCATCATGGTGGGATTGGCTTTCAGTATGTGAATTATCAGGGTCTACAAACATTCAGTCCTGAGCAGTCCTCCCTTGCATGTATACACACATGCATGCATGCATATTTTTGAGTTTATAAATTTTTATTTATCTGAGAAAGAAAAAAGGTGTATTTTTATATTTATATTTATACTTATATTTATTTATATTTTATGCATATGTATAAATATTAGAGAGAATGGGTGTGTCAGGGCCTCCAGCTGCTGCAAACAAACTCCATATTCATGTGACACCTTGAGCATCTGGTCAACATGGGTCCTAGGGGATCCACTCTGGGTCCTTTGGCTTTCTGGCAGATGCTTTAACTGCTAAGCTATCTCTCCAGCCCCCACGTATACCTTTTTATTTTTAACTTGATGAAAATACATTTCAGGTTTTTTATTGAAATTATCCACAAATAGTTGAATTTGACATGTCAAAATCTTTGCAAAGTTTTCATTCAAAGATTAATGTTCCAGAGAATGATTTTCAAGCAACATGATAGAACTGATGCTAAGGCTCATTTAAACAAAAATACTGTCGAGTTTGAAAGGAACAAATCGTTTGCTCTCCAGCCACTGTGTGCAGCATTGGTTGATTTTTTTCACTCTTTAAATTTTCACTGTGCTAGACATTATTCTAGGCACTGGGATTATCTCACACAGTGCAGTAGTAAATATCCTTCCATATGGAGTTTACATTGTGATGGAGAGTGACAATCAACATGAATGATCCAGTTTACATGGTAGGAAGTAATACAGCTTACATGTAAGTGATGATATAGCTTACATAGAGGATGTGATGTAGTTTACTTGATAGGAGGTAATACAGTATTTTGGCAAATATGAATAAGTGAAAGAGGATCAAGGAGTTTAGAAATCTGGAGTGGAGATGTTACCAAGTTGTTCAATTAAATAAAGAAGATTTGGCTGAAGACATGGCTCAGTGGCTAAGCTGCTTTCCTACAAAGCCTAATGACCCAGGTTCAATTCCCCAGTACCCATGTAAAGCCAGATGCACATAAAGATGCATGCATCTGGAATGTGTTTGCAGTAGCTGGAGATGCTGGCTTGCCCATTTTCTCTGTCTATTTCTCTTCTCTCTTTCTTTCTCTCTGCTTGCAAATAAATACATTAAATTTAAAAATAAATGAAGAAGACTGTGTGTATTTCATTAGGAACTTAAGATTGGAAAAAGACTTGGAGAAGGTGATGTCAGTCATGTATCCATCTAGGAAAGAGGATGTAGGAGGAAGAAATAACTAAGATTGAATCTCCATGACAGGAGTGTACCTGTGTTGTTCAGGATCAGAAATTAGGTTTCATGGATGGGAGAGCTATTGGGAGGTCAGATTGTGAAGAGCCCTGTTAGACTCCTTTTAAAATATTTTATTCATTCATTTATTTATGAGAGATACAGGGATAGCCAGGGTCGGGGAGAGAGAATAGACATACCAGGGCTTCCAGCCACTGAAAACAAACTACGAACACATGTGTCACCCTGTGCATCTGGCTTACATGGGTGCTAGGGAATTGAACTGGGGTCATTAGCCTTCACAAGCAAATGTCTTAACTGCTAAGCCATCTCCGTAGAGCCCCCCCCCCCCCCGCTTGCTAGACTCTTAAAGCACTTTGACTTTTATGTGGAATAAAATGGTGAGCTACTACAATAAGGAAGCAAGGATGTGCTCAAACATAGCACCTTAGACACCCTTGATAGTTGTGGGTTTCAAGTCAATTGTGAGTGAATAAAGGTTTCGAGGAGGAGGAAACTAGAATGGTAACAAGGGCATGTTGGGAATTTCTGATGAGGTTGGATTCTTGGAAAACATTGAAGGTAAAGTCAGCAGAATTTTCCAGTGGATGGGCACTAGTGGTATGATTTTCAGTAAAATAAAAGCCTGATCCAAGAGCTTCAAATTTGGTTGTTTAACACCCAAGAAACAGCACAGAGCTTCAAAAAGTTAAAGGAAGGTTACAGGATAAAGCGATCTCTGTCTCAGGATGCTGCCACCTTCCCCTTCATGGTGAGGTTCCAGATAATGGAACTTCCCATCCAAAGTTGCCCAGTGCTGTTCCTTTCCCTAGATCTCTGTTTACTCTACAAGGTCTTTGCATCATAAGCATTTTTTTTTTTTTCAGGCCATAGTCCTTAGTGAGCTTTTCCCACTCCCTCCTTCCTAACATACCTAGAAATGACTGGATCCTGGTACCCTGTTTTATTTCCCTTACTGAACATTCTACCATCCAAATATACCTGATTTTTATTGTCTTTCTTCCCATTGAGATGTAGACTTCAAGAACACATAGTTCTGATCACTTCTATTATCTCCTTTATCTACACTGCCTAGGTGACCATCTGGCATACAGGAAGACTTAACTGTTGCAGGAAGACCTGCTTTAATGTTAAAGCAAGCCATAGTGCACTGGTGCATTAACCTTTGCAGGGAACAAAACCACTTAGTGCCTGGGATTAGACAATATGTGCATATGATGTTGTAGGCAAATAACACTAGTGAAGGAAATAGAGAAATTATAAGGCATCCAATTTATGATTTATAGCAAATGAGAAGGAAAGCTTGTAGAGAATCGTGGAGTTGGAGAAATTTAAATGGTAAAAATATTTACCTTTAGAGTTAAAAGGACCAGTCTAGCACATGAGTAATCTTGCAATATCACATTGAGCTGTCTCTAAACATCTACAGCAAAAAGGAACACATTGTCATACTAAGAAGTTATATTCAAATCTTTGGCAATTCTAATACTTGAAAGCTATCTTTTCATTCTGCAAATGCAATGATAGAAATTTTGAGTAAGCAGAGGACTGAGGGGAGAACTTGTAGCTGGGAGAAAAAGGTGGAGACAACGTGTTGCAATCAGCTTCTCATTGCTTGCATAAAGCACCCAACCAAAAGCAGCTTGTGAAAGGAAAGTTACTTATTTTGACTTACAGACTTGGGGGAAACTCCATGATGGCAGGAGAAAACATGGCATGAGCAGAGGCTTGACATCACTTCCTGGCCATCAGCAGGTATTCCACAGCATCAGGAAAGCATGCCAAACACTGGCAAGAGGATGCTGGCTATAACATCTGTTGTAGTCAGCTCTACAATGAATATCTAACCACACATAGCTTTTTGGAAGACATTTATTTCAAGCTTACAGATCCAGAGCATGTTCCATCAATATTGGAATTAGCTGGCTCCCATTCATAAATCCAATCAGAGAGAGAAACCACCACCAGCTATTAAACATCAAAAAGCAGCAAAAATAAATGGAAGTAAGCAGAACCCCCATCTGAATTCACACTGTTCTCCATACCTTTGGCCTGGAATGAGATTCACCCCAAACACACCTTTGGGCTGGATCCAGGGATCTGTCCCTAGTGACACTTCTTCCAGCCAAGCTGCTGGTGATCCAAGTTACAAGCTTAGTAAAACACCGAAGTCTATGGGGGAAATGCATTCATAGTCAAACTACTACAATACCAATAAGTCTGTCCCCAACAATACACTTTATTCCAGGAGTCTCAAATTCGCAAATTGCCACCATCTGGACACCAAAATTCATAACAGAAGTTTATGGGGGATGCCTAGTTCAAACCACAACATTCTGCCCCTGGCCCTCATAAACTCATGACTATCCATGATGTAAAATACAATGCATTCAATAAAATTTTAAATGCTGTTCAAACATCCCCCATAGTCCAAAGTTTCAAGTAAATCTGAAAATTCTAATTCTAGCAAGATTTTTTTTAAAGATCTATTTTCACTTATTTATTTTTTAGAGACAGAGAGAGGGAAAGAGAGAGAGTGAGTGAGAATGGGTGCATCAGGGCGTCTAGCCATGGCAAACTAACTCCAGACACATGTGTCACTATGTGCATTTGGCTTATATGGGACCTGGAGAATCAAACCTGGGTCCTTAGGTTTCACAGGCATGTGCTTTAACCACTAAGCCATCTCTCCAGCCAACTAGCAAGATTTTTTAAATTAATTTTATTTATTTATTTGAGAGACAGAAAGAGGCAGAAAGAGGGAGAGAATGAGCATGCCAGGGCCTCCAGTGACTGCAAATGAACTTCAGATGCATATACCCCCTTGTGCATGGTGGCTTACGTGGGTCCTGGAGAGTCGAGCCTGGATCCTTTGGCATTGCAGGCAAATGCCTTAACAGCTAAGCCAACTCTCCAGCCCCCAAAATGTTTTTAAAGTAAGAAAAGCATCAAATTCTAGTGATAAATGGAATCCCTTATACTTCTGAAGCTAATATGAATGCTAAGTGGGAAGCTGACCTTTGCTTGCCTGAGGAAGAAAGAGGTTTTTTGTTTTTTGTTTTTTATTTTTATTTTTGTCAGGGCAGTAATAATGTCTAAATGTATGGTTCTGAAGTAATTTCCTTAGGAAAGTATAAGAGCCTATAACTAGTGAGTTAACATGGAACTAGAACAAGACATGCCTTTTGAGCTTGGGATTTACTGGAGATTGCTATCTATGAATGGGAATTTATGTGGCTGTTGGACTCTTGTTAAGAGTGGCTGTCATCATCTGCTTTGTGCTGTTGTAACAGAACTGAGGATTAGGACATTTCAAATAAATGTCAGTGTATTGGCCTGCAGTTCTAGAAGCCCATATTGAGAAACTAGCATCTGGCAGAACCTGCTTGCTGAAGAGAGATGGAGGAGGGGGTCATCTTTTCTTGTATAGGGGCATAGGTCCCACCCATAAGGGCAACCCTCAGGGCCTCATCACCTCTTTAAGGGGCCACCTCTTAATTCAATTACCATTACAACCAAGTTTCAATGTGCATTTTAGAATTAACCCTTCAAATCATACTTGTAGTTATCTAGAGAAAAGATAACTTGTGGGCAGTAAAGTCCTCCAAATGCCTTTTCTCTTTTTGCTACAGTTCTATCACCAGGTTTTATTTTTTACCCTAAAGTTTTAGAGATATGGCAGCACTTTATCTTATCAAAACCACTCAGAAGCCTGACAAACCTTAGTTGTAATTCCAGTGAAAAGCCACTTATGTACAGTAATCACAATAATTCATGTGTGATTTCAAGGGTGGATGCTTTCCTAGCAAGGTTGTAGTGTTTAATATTTTGATGGGAGTATTTCAAGCTGAAAGAGGAAACCATCACATTTTGTTATGTGACTGAAACTATTTCAGGGATATTAATGTAAAATTAAGCCAGGAATACTGTCCAACAAAAATTTCAGGACATTATAAAGACCAATCCATCAAGAATACCTAAACTCAGGGCAAACGAGGAGGAACTTCATATTAGGTAGGAATCACGGCATTACTACATGACGACCAGGAGCTGTAAGTGGTAAATACCCACCAATAAAACAAAGAATTTTCAATTTATTTGACTAAATCCCACTGTTATCAAAGTTCACTGTTCTTTTGGATTGTAGTTCTTTTATCTGCAAAACTAATTTGGGAGTTGAGGGACAGAGTTTTCTACTTAGAACACCTATTATGTACATTCCGTCTATAATTTTGGAATCTCTTAGAATATGCTTTTCTTTGGGGTATTAAATCTATTTGATTTCTCATACCTTGTGTTTTAAATGTTTAAGTGACCATAAGCCTCTCAGAATAGAAAGAGAGTTAATATACTTTGTAAGGACATTAAAAGAAAATTGCTACCAGGACTACTATGGATTAATGTTCCAGATCTTTGACTATAGGCCTTAACATGACCTGTCCTCCTCTGGCCCACTAGTGGATCTTTTTGTCTGCCATCATGGAATTTCTCTTTCTTTGTCTAGAACAGGATCAAAGGTTTGCTCTTGGCTTTCAGTTCTCATCCACCATGTGCTCTACATATGCTCTCTGACCTGTTTGGTTGATGCATTTTAATTTCAAGTTTACTCTAAGACTGTAAGTCCATATAGATCTCTTGATCCATGTTTCAAATATCATAATACTTAATTTCATATTACTACATTATTTTTCATGTTTTTCTCATAATTCCTCCCAACTAGTTTTTTGTTGTTTGAAGATAAAGTACTTCTTTTTTAATATTTTAGTTTTATTTATTTATTTGAGAGTAATAACAAGGCAGAAGAAGAGATAGAAAGAGAAAGAATGGACATGCCATGGTCTCCAGCCACTGCAAATGAACTTTCAGATGCATGTGGCACCTTGTTCATCTGGCTTACGTGGGTCCTGGGGAATCTAACTGAGGTCCTTTGGCTTTACAGGCAAGCACCTTAACCACTAAGCAATCTCTTGATAAAATCCTTCTTTAAAACAATATAAATATATGTATTTTATAGCAAAGTATTTGTATATTTTGTGCTTATTTTAGAGCCTCAATCTCAGAATTCTAAAAGACAATAGTATTTTAAAATCTCAGTTTTATAAAGCTACCGGTCACTGGTGTAAACTCATGGTAAAGTCAAATTGTTGAAATGCCATTTACCTTGTTATGATAGAATGACAATTTGTATCACATTTCCCTTTCATAACTTTCCTTCATGTTCCTCATGTGTAATGAGAGACCAGCTCACTAATGTCAACTTTTAAAAAAGAAATCAAAAGGATAATGCAGAAGAGGAAAAAGTTGTAGCAGACAAGTATGTTCCAATGTCCAATGGCCTCCCTTTCTTTCTCTCCCATGATCAGTTGACTTCCAACCAGTTAACACCAGGGCGTGGATTATGATATGATTTCTTGTAGTTTACTCTGTTGTTTTATTTAATACAGTTTATTTATTTTCTATCTCATTATTGGCTATAGCTCACTAGTCAAGTTCAGCTTATGTATGGTTCAGCAACAAATAAATCTGGGCTTAACAAAACTTATATGCTTATTGTATGCCAACATATGTTGAAAGCACATAACTTGTGTTTTTATTTATTTATGTTTTTTACTTATTTGAGGAAGAGAGAGAGAATGGATGTGCTAGGGCCTCCATCCACTGCAAACAAACTCCACACACATGTGCCACCTTGTGCATCTGGCTTTATGGGGAATCAAATATGGGCTCATTAGCTTTATAGGCAAGTGCCTTAAAAACAAAGCCATCTTTCCAGCCCCTTGTGTTTTGATTTTATAGCCCCACAGACTGCTTTTTTTCTCAGACAAGACTTCAGATTTTCGACTTAAACAGTGTAAGAACTGTTACAGACTAGCAGGACTTTTTGAAGTTAGAGTGAATGCATTTTGCATTATGAGATGTCCATGAGCCTATGGAGGCAAGACACAGAAGGTTGTGACTTAAACATGGTATATTTGGATGTCAAGTTAACAAGAAGTGGACTTGTGATGGTTTATCTTAATTGTTAACTTGACAGGACCTGGAATCACTTGTGAAGGATTATGTAGATTAAGTTAGCCTCTGTGCATGTCTCTGAGGGTCTATCTTGATTAGGTTAATTAAGGTGTGAAGATGCACCTTAACTGTATCACCATTCGATGGGCTGGGGTCCTGGACTGCATAAAAAGGAGAGAGCTGGCTGAGCAGCAGCATTTATCATTGTGCTCTCTTTCCTTACATTTGGACAGAATGTGAGACCAGCTCCTAACACCATAGTCTCCCTGCTGTGATGGACTGTAATATGGAACCATAAGCTGAAATAAGTCCTTCCTCTTTTTTCATTAGTTATGTACACAGTGTGTATACAGTCATGTTGGTACCATCATTAGCCTCCTCTCTATCCTCCTCCTCAGAAGGAACCCTCCTCACTGGGGAATGTGGGTTGGGAATTGTAGGGGTAGCCATCAGTTATGGGGAAGAGGAAATGTCTGTAAATTCGTATTTGTCAGTTATTTTATTCCAGCAAGGAGGAAGTAACTAAGGCAGCATATTTAATTTTCTTTCACATCATGGTTGGAAATTTGCATAGCTTTCTCAAGAGTTTGTAATATAGAACCTTAGGGACCAGAAAAGAATGACTATTTTAATTCCATTATAGAATAATACAATCCCTTATTGAGTAGAAGTACTAATAGCTTGAGTACTATGATTTATGCATGCAGCTCACATGTTCTTCCTCTTTTTCCTCAGGGTGGGGTTCACCCCCATTTCATGAATTCATTAGCTGTAAGGAACTAGCTGGGAGAGGCTAAGAGCTTGGAAAAATTAATAGGACTCTCTGGAACCCAACACATGAGCTTGCCATCAGACTAGAATTAATTGATTCTCTCCTCCTTCCAACCCCAGGACAGTGACTGACACACAGTGTTAACTGATAAATACTTGAAGGCATGACCTCAGACTTCCCTTCCTTGTAAATCTAATTTTAAAAGTTATTCTATCTATTTAGTAACACTCTTTCTCTTTATTCCTTACTCTGCACTTGCAGAGATGGCTTTGGAACAGAGATTTGTACCTAATCCATAGTAATGAAGCATAAAAAATGAGAATTAAAAACAGTTACCAAACTCAAGAATTTACCTTTTCAATCAAGGGACACATATAACATAATACTTCCTTTGTTGAGGTAGACATCTGGTGAAACTATCAAATATGTAAACTACAAAGATATGGAAGAAAGAAATAGATTAAAATAACTGGAGACAGTCACTGAATTAAAACAAATTCCATTTGGTGGCATTTACCAAATGTCTCCAGAATAACTTGGTGCTTTATCACAGCCTTAAAGGTAGTACAGTAATGAGACAATAAAGATACAGATATCTTTAAATAGCTGTATCTATAAAGATATATCTATAAGGATAAGATGTATATTATAAATAAATGAGAAAAGAAGTTTTATTTTTTTGTGCTTTAACTAGAATATTGCTGATCAGTTTTTCATTTAAATGGCTCTTACAAGTGGTTGTTTTACTAGAAGAGAGAGCAGGGCTGGGAAAACTGTATAAATCAGATGTTGTACATTCACATTGTTCTGATCTGCAAATTCTCTTCAGGGGAAAACTTATGAAATCAATAATCTTACTCTTATTTTATGCTATAGACTTTCTCCTCCTTTGGAAAAGTCCACAGAGCAGAATTTTAAAATTTCATTAAACTGAAACAAAATGAGAGGACATTTCTTGCAAATATCTTTGGTTTTACTTACCTCCTGTGCCTACCAGTTTATAGGGGAACTGCAAATCTCCATCAGTGTGAAGTCAGTGTGTCATTATGTTAATGTGACTGAAGGTGGCTGTTTTGCAAGTGAGCATGCTATAGTTACAATAATAAGAGTTTGTTTTATTTATAAATTAAAGACTTGTACTTCCTATGTAAAATAAAATGTCTTGCTATTTAAGTCAATAGAAAATGAAATAATTTAATTTATTTCCATGTGAATAATTATAACAGTAAAATTTTCATAATGTATTTCTGATCCTGGCATTAATGCATTTATATCTACAGTTCATATTATTAGGGCTTCCAAGCATTTGCTGTAAAATGTACTACCTCTCCTATCTTTTGCTATTCTTGTGTGTTTCTAATGCAAACAACATGAAGACTTGAGGAAGTACTGGTGTTTTGTTCTAGAGGAACTGTGTTGCAGTATATCTTCTACTCACCTGGAATATTCCGTTTGTTCTTGGGTAATGAGTGACTTGTTACTGTGCTACAATATGATGGATTTGAACATTTTCATTTTTAAAAAGTTACCATTATACTTTCTCCCAAATGAAACTCCTCTTTTCTCATTAATGACACTTTTTTCTGAGACAAAACTGTAAAATGTTCAGTTTCAGTGGGGAAACTGTACTTTTGTGCTTGTGAAAAAATTACAATATTAATTTTAATTATATTGCCCTTAGTTTACCTAAAGATATAGAGAAAACTTTGGATCTTTTTTTAGCCAAAATTAAAATAAAAAGTTCATCTTAAATTTAAATATCCTTGCCATAGCTATTCACTGAATCACAGAATTAATAAATGTAGATTTTTGAGAATAAATAGAGCTCTTAAAACTCAAAGTATATATTGAGAAAATGAAGAGAAGTCAACATTTTAAATGTTCTATATTTTAAGTTTAATAAGACTTTGTAGTTTAATTTTATTATTGATCATGTCACAAGAAGTCTAGTGTGTTAGGCAAACGAAAAGTAGAAGAACAACTAGATGAGAAAAGAGGATGTAAATGTCTTTAAGATACTGAAGATTCTGAGGGCTGGGTATTATGCACAAAGTCCAACGTCACCTCCTTGGGGCTCTTATATATTGTTTTACTGTACAGCTGCTCAAAGCTGTTTACAATTTAAATGGCTCCATTCTTGTGATTGGGTAGAATGTTTTTCTTCTTCTTTAAATAATAAGCAACGTAGCCAATCCAATTTGAATAAATCAGCCAGAAATATTTTGACAGTCTATCAAACAAGACCTTTATGGATAATGTGAGTTCTTTCTTTTTTTAATTTTAGAATCAACATTGTCCTATGTTAGGCAGCTGGAGGCAAGAGTCAGACAGCTGGAGGAAGAAAATCGCATGCTGCCCCAGGTGGGTGACTTCTTGAAGCTCATAGCTAGCCAGTATCATTTAAATTATAGCTTTTGGTTTGAACTTTAATGTCTCAATGACATGTTCTCTTTTAAATGATAGAAATCATTTTGTAAATAGCCATTCATCATGTAGACTGTGATAATGTTTCATGATGGCCAGCATCATATCCAGATGTCTAAGTAGGGCACTCAAGGATATGAATGTCAGTAAGAATACACAGTAATTTATAACCAGGAAGAGGAAACACTGCTAGAACTTCTTGGGTGCTTCATGCATGCTGCTAGTGATTAGGGAAAAAAGGACTCATTTCAATGGAAATTGAGCTAGGTAAAGCTACAAGTAGTTTGAAATTTTCAAATTTTAATTAAACTAGTGCTTTATAAAATTCTTTGTGACAAAGTTTTAGTGCAACAAAGCAATGACAGTCATTGACAGTTTTTACCTTGGGACTTTATTTCTTTTCCCTGGTGAATGTAAAGTGGCATTTTTCCAGGAAATGTAATATCTTGTCATACATTTCACTCATAAAATTGTTTCTATAGGCTGGTAAATTTATTAGAATGATGTTGCTTTTGTGAGAGCATGGTTTTCAGAAGACATTGAGGAATTAAACAAATCTACATATTCTAGGGTTATTTCCTTTATAGGTGTGAAGTTAGTAATGCTCAATATTTTATACAGGGTTTCTGAGCAGCTAGGTACTTAAATTCTTTTCACATTCTGGTTAGCCATTTTTATTTTGGAAGTGACTAAGGGAAAATCATACCTCATAGAACTAGCAAAGAACAATTGAAAAAAAATAAATAAAATAACATTATATTTCAGGATAAGATACTTAAACCATAACATAGAAATATTTTAGAAAGATATATTAGGTATTTTTTATTTTCACATGTGTAAATGTGTTATATGCATGTGTGTGTATGTGTGTTTCTATGTGTGCATGTACACATGTGTGTAGGTGAGTGTGTAGGCCAGAGGTGGTTGTCCAGTGTCTTCTTAGATCACTCTCTACCTTATTTATTGATTTATGGTCTCTCATTGAATCCAGAGTTTACTAATTTGGATAGTCCTTCTATGCAGCTTTTCTTGGGCATACATCTGTCTCTGCCTTCCGAGCTCTGAGATTGGAAGCACACATCACCATGCCCGACATCTACATGGTTGCTAGGGATGTGAACTTGGGTCCCCAGGCTTGAATAGCAAGTGCTTTCCCACTGAGCAATCTCCCTCCCTAGCCTCTTAGGATTTTAACTTTGCTTGCTTTTAAACTAGTTTTGATCATTATTGACAACCTGGACTGCTGTATGACACATGTAAGAACCTTTCTCTCTCATTGACCAACTGACTGGAAAATCATGGGATTATTCAAATAATTTTGTTTTCTGTTCTGAAACCCTACATATTTTAAAACTTATGATGATAGAGGGATTATTTTGTTCTGCAATATAATAAGATACTATGTTTACATTTTCTTCTTTGTTCTTCACCCTTTTCTTTAGTGTTCTCCCTTTTATGTTGGATTCATGGTGTGACCATAGTAGAACCCTTACCTGAAAATGTCTTCTTCCGCATTACAAAGAATACTAAAAAATGACTTATTATAAATGCCATTTCTCAGGCAACTGGTAATGTCAAAAAACACAAAAAGAAAAACCCCAAACAATATACATTTGTTAGTTTCCCTCTAAGTGAGAAATGAGGCTCACACCAAACACTGAAATGCTAGAATGCATGAAATCTTATCAAAAAAGGGACAAAATATGTGAAGATGATTATAAGATTGATGTAAAAATCTAAAAATGTTAGAATTCTTGAGGAAAAAAATGTACACAAATATACTTATATTGTATAAATATTTAAATACATAGAATTTGTATAGTTAAGACTAGGAGAGATCAAATAACATAAAGTATTCAATTATATGTTTTTAAATACACTGATATTTTGCTATCAAGGCAGTCTACTTTAGGTGAAGGGGAATCATTTTGTTATTGTTGTTATTAAAGAAAAAGGTATAAAAAGTCCATGTTTATTGAATGTAAGATTTTTATATGGATAACACCATTTATTATATGTAGTATTACAAAAAAAAATCAAATTCTTCCTGATCTCTGAGTTATTAAAGAAGGGAAAGCAGTGTTTTATAATATTATTTATTTATTATTATTTATTTATTTACTAGAGTGAGGTAGAGAGACAGAGAGAATGGGTATGCCAGGGCCTTCAGTCCCTGCAAGTGAACTCCAAACACACGTGCCCCCTTGTACATCAGCTTACATGAGTCCCAGGGAATTGAACCTGGGTCCTTTGGTTTTGAGGGCAAGTGTCTTAACCACTAAACAATCCCTCCAGTCTGAAAGCAGTGTTGTATATTTAGTTAAATATATCATCATACTTTGAAACAAAATTCATCGTTTGAAATATGCTATTGAACTTATACAAACAATAGGCTATATCTCAGTTTACACATAATATTTTGTTAAAATTTTATCACTGAGTATTGCCTTATATACCGCTATGATAGATATGTGATGATTCCTATTAGCACAAGCTCACATGGAGAAAGACAGAGATAAGACCTTAGATGAAATACAGGAAGTACATATTAGAGGAGGAAGATTCATGTAAAGGAGCCTCCAGGAAGGTTGAGGCTTGGACTGGAGAGCACAAAGGCATGTACAACACATTCTTAAGTGGTTTGTATACAATTGTAAATAATATCTGGTGAATATTCCCCACAGAAACTATTTCTCACAATAATGGCAGCTGATTTGTAAGGCAAATCCATACTACATGATGACATTCTTGCATAAATCACTCAGTATTTGAACACTTCATATTTAATTATTAGAACTTGCTTACTGTGCATTGATTAGAAGATTTTTTGCTTCTAAATTGATAAAAGAGTGCCCATGTTTCTTTGGGTAAATAATAGGAATGTAGTTGCTAATTGAAATCCCAAGTACATCAGGTAACTTGTATGGTTGTGGCCATTCTTTGCTACTATGATAGAGTTTAGCTGAAGTATGTGAAGCGGAATCCCTTTTTACAATGCCTACACTTATTCTCCCTTTTTGAGGTGTGTGAAGTATGTGAGGTATATGGTGTGTTCATGTATGTGTGCAGTGTGCACCTGTACAGACGCCAAAGGAGGGAAGGAGGGCATGTAATGTCCTCCTCTGTCACTCTTCTGTCTTATTTCCCTTAAAGTCTTTCACTGGACCTGGAGCTTGCTGTTTTTTGTTTGTTTGTTTGTTTTTCATTAGACTAACCAGTGTGCCCAAGCGATCTTCCAAGAGATCTTCCTGTTTCCCACCTTTACAATGATGGGCTTAGAGGTATGTGTGACCATGCCCAGCTTTTTACATGTGTGTTGGGGATTAAAACCAGGCTCTCATGTTTGCGCAGCAAGCGTTCTTGTCCCTTGAACCAATTCCTCAACCCACTATAAATACTCTTTACACAAAAAAAGTTGTTTGTAGTGGTTGAGACAATGACTCAGTGGATAAAAGCACTTACTGTGGAAGGATGAGGACCTGAGTTCACATCTTCAGATTCCACATAACACTAGACACAGTGGCAAGCAACTGTAATATCAGCTAGTATAAGGAAAGATATGAGATGGAAATAGTAGAATCCTGGAAGTTTATGGGCCAGCTAACCCAGCATACACAGAAGCTAACAGCAAGAAACTTGCTTCAAACAAGCCAACCCCCAAAAGTTGTCCTCTGACTTCCACCCATGTACTGTGGCATGTGCCTGGCTACACTCACACATATGAACATGCATATTTATATACATATGTCATAACATCACACAAAGATAATAAAATTAACCATAAACAGTCACAACTTTGATCTAGTATCACACATATTTAAACAGAAGTATAATATATTTCTTCATTTGTGAATGACAGAGTTCTTCCTAGTACTTATAGTTCATGGGTTGGCCTGGATCCTTGTCTTATAGCTGTGCAAAATAATCAGGTTCTAGAATGAAGGGATTTTTATTTAAGACCAGATAAAAGAAGGTAGAATAGATTGAATTACTAGTGCCCAGTGGGGAACGAGAGCCCCCAGGAAATGTGGGAGGCATCTCAGTGCCTGCCCCTTAACTGATCGTCTCCAAGGAGGATGGAGCTCCTTGTACCTCAATGGTCACTATAGTGTTCTACCAGCATCACTGAGCAACACTTTATGTAAGTTTCAGAACACATTTCAAGTAACAACGACATTTTATTTTTATAAAATGCTAATTATCTTATTTCAAAAAAAGCGAATTTTAAAAGGTTTGACCAAGTAATAATTAAGATCCTTGAATTTTGTATATTCTTCCTTGATCTCATAAACTCATTTGAACATTTTTTTAAATTTATTTATTTGAGAGCGACAGACACAGAGAGAAAGACAGTTAGAGGGAGAGAGAGAGAGAATGGGCGCGCCAGGACTTCCAGCCCCTGCAAACGAACTCCAGACACGTGCACCCCCTTGTGCATCTGGCTAACGTGGGACCTGGGGAACCAAGCCTCGAACCGGGGTCCTTAGGCTTCACAGGCAAGCGCTTAACCGCTAAGCCATCTCTCCAGCCCTCATTTGAACATTTTTATGATCACATTTAAAAAGTTGCAAAGGAGTTCTCATAATTTCTCTTAATAAATGCAATGCTATAACTTCTCAAACACATGCCAGTTTATCTAGTATGGTTAAACTAATGTGAATCCCAAATGAAAACTAAATGTTATTTAAATAATTGTAGTTGATATAAATGGAATTTAAATGTATGAATCCAGAAATGTGGAACCATTTTAATAAATACTTAACAACAGTAGATCAAATATAGTATAATATTATAGTCTTAAGTAATTTGATAGCAAAATAAAAGGGGGCACACTTGTTTTGGAACATACCTACATGAAAACACAAGTATTCTCTGGATATAGGGTAATAGAATTTCACAGCTGACTAGAACTTTGCACATCCCTTACTACTTTTTTTTTAATATATATTTTTTAATTTATTTATTTGAGAGCAACAGACACAGAGAGAAAGACAGAGGGAGAGAGAGAGAATGGGCACGCCAGGGCTTCCAGCCACTGCAAACGAACTCCAGACGCGTGCACCCCCTTGTGCATCTGGCTAACGTGGGACCTGGGGAACCGAGCCTCGAACCGGGGTCCATAGGCTTCATAGGCGAGCGCTTAACCGCTAAGCCATCTCTCCAGCCCCCTTACTACTTTTTAAATGAAGAAATGTCTGGTGCCAAAGGTTAGGAGTACCACCCTGGGTAGAAAGATGATGAAGGATGGACTCAGGCTGAGGTGAAAGTTTACTTTGTGCTTTATCTAGCATTCACATGGTGTCTTCCATAATTATTTCATACCATTATTATAACTCAGTATAATTAAGCTACTAAATGTATTTTTATTGTCAAATTCAAAATTTTAAACACTTACTTTTAAACTTAATATTGTGTCTGCTTAGCAGTCTAAGTCATTCATCCTATTTCTGTATAAGGAAAACGTTCTATTTTTTTTTTTGTAAAGTAATAGTACCTATGACAAATGACAAAAAGCTTGCACTTTACAAGGCTGACTTCTCCCTGACACATTTCCAAAATATTTTAGAATCATAAAGTTGTATTATGCATTGACAAATATATCTATGTGGAAAATCCATGTGTAACAACTTCAACTTTTCTGTTCAAAGTGATCTGCAAATAATTATAGTAGTACAACAAAAATTGAAAATTGAAGTATGATTGGTAAGCTTCACTTGGAAACTTTGCTTCAATCTCTGCTCATCCCATTGTTCATTTGTTAATGACCACAGGAGTGTATTGATTCAGACATGCCTAATATGTCTATTTGTTGCATCTTCAGATAGGAATTATAAACAAGTAAAAATGTCATTCAATGGCTGATGCAGAATATTTGATCATTTATTATAAAAAGTAATTCTACCCTTTCAAGATTTCAGTTACTATTCAGATATAACCCTGAGGTAAACTATCATTTTTCGAAGACTATCTTTATTTATTCTATATTGAATTTGAATTTTGTACCCCAAAGAGCACCAAACACATAAAAAAAAGTTTGCTGTAGGTCCAAAGCCAATTAAGTAATTTGTTAATTATCCTATTGCAAAATTTGTTCCCTTTGATCAAATGCTCTAGTGCCAACATATGCTTGGCAAGCACTTTACATGCTTTGTGTCTTGGAGGCCCTTCTATCCCTTCTATATAACACCCATCCACCTCTTGAGAGCCAGTTTCCAGCCTCAGTAAAGGCGCCCAGAACTGCCTGGTGTCCCTCTGCTTGCCCCCTTCAGTAGATGGGTATTGCATTAGATCTCTCCTGAGTGGGCCCTTTTCAGCAATCGTTACTATTTCTGTTGTGCTAGTACATACTGAAAAGTCTAATTTTAGGGATGGAATTTGAAAACCTCCTTGTCATGTAATTTTTTTACATTGTGCTCTCACAATGCAGCCTTCAGTGCCTTGGGGAGGAAGCAGGGCTGTTTCCAATGCTGTTTCAGAACAAAGGAAAAGAACCTGTCACCATTGCCAAAGTGGTGAGAAGTGTAGAGGAGCTGAGGAAGCTGTATTCACTTCCATGGCAACACAGCCTCAGTCCACAGCACATTTTGCAAGTGCTCCCTTCCCTCTCCTGAATTCTTACACAGACATCACCAGCCCAGCATGTAGAGAGTGATGGGAGGATTCTTTGACACATGCAGCCCCTGTATACTTTCCCTTTTCTACAGCAAAGACATTTATTTATTGTATTTATGTTTTTTATTCTCCTGTCTTCTTTTTTTTGTTGTTTTTGTTTTTGTTTTGTTTTGTTTTGTTTTGTTTTTTCAAGGTAGGGTCTCACTCACTCACTCTAGCTCAGGCTGACCTGGAATTCACTCTGTACTCTCATGGTGGCCTTCAACTCACAATGATCCTCCTACCTCTGCCTCCTGAGTGCTGGGATTAAAGGGGTGTGCCACTATGCCTGACTCCTGACATATTTTTTGACTTTATGTTTTTACAATATTTTATCACTTTATATCATTTAGGGCTATAATACATGGCTCTTTTAGGATGGCAATTGCTATGGAAAAAAATCAGTAGCAATTGCATAAAACATTATCACAATGTAAGATTTTCTGATACACCTAAAGCAAGTAGTGATGTTCTTTAGCTGCTATTTGTATGGACATTATTGCTCTAACATCTTGGGGAGGAACTGTGGCAGGATTTTTTTTCCTCATGAATAGCAACTGTAATTACATTGTACAACCTGGGTATAATCTAGATGTTAACCATAGAAAGATTAGTTATATCCATTAAAGATTGGTTGCTCCTGGAGTCATCCTAGAGAAAAATAAACTGGACTCTATTTGATGGATATTGATTGCCTTATAATTAAATAAAGGAAAATAAAGTTCCATAGAGCTTTTAGAGGATGATGGGAACTATACAAATATGGGTACATTAGAACAGAGCAGATGAACAGATATGGGATGTAAATTTATGGGGAGAGCTTCATGCTATACAATCCAAATGAATGGAAATCAGATTAAGGAAAAAGCTAAAGATTATTAGATAAAGCATCAAAGAATACAATTCATAGGGGAAAATATCTAAGATAACACAAAGCCTTTTGAAAAGCTCAATTTATGGCATTCTTCTGGTTAAGGGTCTGCTTGAGAATCTGATACATGATAAGAAATCTTTATTCAGTTGGGAGAATTCAGGTGAAATAGCCTTGAACAGAAATCATGTCTGTACTAATCACTAGAAGCATTCACATATTTACTTATTTGAGTGAGTGAGAGAGAAAGAAGAGGCAGATAGAATGAAAGAGAAAATGGGTACACCAGGGAGTCTAGTCACTGCAAACAAACTCTAGACTCATGTGCCAGCCCCCTTGTGCATCTGGCTTTATGTGGGTACTGGGGAATCAGATTCAGGCCCTTAGACTTTGCAAGAAAGTCCCTTAACCACTGAGCCATATGTCCATCCCCCTACAGATTTTTTTTATTTTAGCAAATGCTGAATTATCAGGTGCTATTATCAGTAATTTATGCTTCACAATGTTTTCTTTTAATATCTACTGTGAGATATTAATGACTCAGCAGAACACATTCAATTTTTTTTTTAATTTGTCATTGCCATAAAAAAGTAACATTTTTAGAGACTGCAGAGATTGCTTAGTGGTTAAGGTGCTCTCCTGGGAAATGTAAGGAGCCAGATTAGATTCCCCAGTACCCCTGTAATCCAGATGTACACGGTGGCACATGTGTCTATAGTTTATTTGCAGTGACTGGAGGCCGTGATGCACCTATTTCCTCTATATCTGCCTTTCTCTCACACATACAAATAAATAATTAAACATTTTAAAAATAACACTGTGTTACATGTCCTTGGAGGAATTCAGCAGAAAATTATGGGACAAATTCAGCATCAGGGTTGCTGTGTGCACATATCAACTGGAGTCAACATATTACATTAAGAACAAATACCAAAGAAAATTTGGACAAAGACGGAAACATAGGAGAAACTAGTACTGCCTTGGACTAGTAGAAATTGCTTTTTAAAACTCATTTAATTTTAGTTAAATTCCAGGGAAAAGCCTAAAATGAAAATTAAATATGGAACACTTTCCCCTTTTCTGAAGGGACAAGGTAACTAGTTCTTAAACATGGAGAATATTGCTTTGTGTTTGGTTTTGGAGTTAATTTAATTCAGTGTGAATACCACTGGAATATGGATCTCAAAACAGTCAATTAAGAAACTTTGACTTCTGGAGGGGCCAAAAGGGTCTTGACTCCCTCTAGGCTCTACATCATGTTGACCTCCATGCCTGCCTCAGATCACTTCTGATTGGTGGAGCAGTGTCAGGCCAAACTGTGTTCCTCTTCTTTCTGATTTGGACCTTCCCTACAATGGGATTAAGACCATTTACATGGGGAAGTCTTGTATATCTAGTTTCTTTCAGAGCAAAGTGAGCATTTCTTATGTATATAGCCAATTGAAAATTAAAGTCAGTACCTCTTAATAATTTGTAATTACTCATGTATATTTTACATGTTATGATGTAGACAAATAAAAATGTAACATATGCAATTCCTATTTCATCTAAACTTAATGTACATAATAAATGTCACATAGGCTAAATATCTATGTTTTTAACACAACAATTTATGAATGATTGAGGCTTCATTAAATTCAACTTAAAATGTTGCTATCATGTGAAGAAAAAAATAAGTAAATCCTAACTCATAATGTTTAGAAGGCTGAGTTATAATTATGACTTTATAACCTAAGAAATTACATAATTAAGACAGGCATACTGTAGAGATTGTTCAGTGGTTGAAGTGCTTGCTTGCAAGCCTGATGATAGGCCAGATGCACAGAGCAGTGCATGTGCTTGAAGTTTGTTTGCAGTGGCTGGAGGCCCTGGTGTGCCCATATTCTCTCTGTCTGTCTGTATCTCTCTGCTTGAAAATAAATAATAATAGTAGTAGTAGTAATAGTAGTAATAATAATAATACTAAACAGCCATTTTGATGTGTTAGAAAAAAGAACACTACACAGGGATTTACAAGAACTACATCTGAGAGTAGATATACTTTAACTAGCTCTTGGACAAGGAAGACACTTTTAACTTCTCTGAGCCTTACATATAAAAAGATTTTCATAAGAAATGTGGAAATTTTTACTGAATTTTCCAAATCTATGACTCTTTGTCAGAGTGTATTTTTTTTTCTCTTTTTTGAGAGAGAGAAAGACAGATAGACCATGGGTATGTCAGGACCTCTTGTATCTGTAAACTAACTAACTAACTCCAGATCCATAATCCACTTTGTACATCTGGCTTTACATGGGTACTAAGGAATCAAACCCAGGCTGGCAGGCTTTGCAACAAAGTACCTTTAACCACTGAACAATCTTCCCACCCACCAGAGAGAGTTTTATTTAAGCATAATGTATATACAAAGCAAGTTTCATTTTTGATTTGATCCTAAAATTCCTTAAAACTATTAACTTTAGACCACATGAATTTTCTTATTTATAGGGGCCTATTTATACTATTTTTGGTGTTATGTGATTTTTTTGTATTCTAAAGTTAATAAGTTTTACCTTACAGCTGTGAAAATGATTTAAATAACACTTAAATATGTGTGTATGTTTGACATACATAGCACATTCATTAAGTAAGTTTATATTCTGAGGACTGGAAAAACTTCTAAATATGTTGAGGGATAATAAATTCCATTAGCTTTTATGTTTTACATAAAATTATGTACGATGAACATAGAACAGTAGTTTTCCCTACCATGTCTATATTAATATATGTATAGCCTCACATTCTTTATTTGTAAGTATAGTTTTTTTCCAGCTATAAATATCCTAAGCCTGTATACAAAAAACCTTTTACACCATTAGGAAGTTGTAAAGTACTAGAATAAAAGTATCTTTAAAAATTGGAAATCAATATGGAGATTCCTAAAAATGCTGACTATAGACTTACCAACAGACCCAGTTATTCTCTTACTTGGCATGTACACCCTAAGACCTTCAAGCCTCAGTATAGAGAAAGTTGCTCAACCATGTTTGTGGCAGCTCAATTCATAATAGCTAAGAGCAGGAATCAACCCAGATGTCCATCACTAGAAGAATAGATAACTAAAATGTGGTGTATCTACACAGTGGAATTCTACACAGCAGTAAGAATAAAAAACACAATGAAATTTGAAGAAAACTGGTTGAACCTGGAACAGATCATTCTGAGTGGACTTACCCAATCACAGAAAGATAATCACCACATTGTCTCACTCATGTACTGCACCTAACCTGTATCTACCCAAGGTGCCAATATACCCAGCAAGCATCTTGAGGACTAGACAATAGGGTGGGTGAGGAGGGAGGGGAGGGCAATGGAGGAGGTGGACACAAATCTAGACACAAGTGTCAATGGTACCATAAAATTCTACATCCTAAAAGGCATACCAATGGTTGGACCTTCACCAGGCCCTTAGAGGGAACACCTGAGTCATAAGGCACTGGAGAGGGTATGATGAAGACTGACCTTAATCTTCTACTGCCTCTCTCTCTCCCTCTCTCCTCTCTCTTTTATATTAGTTATCTTTTTCTTCCTTTCCTTAGTGGGCACTGACCTGTAACTCCCAGTACCAGCAGGTGGCTATCATCCACAATGAGCTTTTGATCAGAGAGACCTACAAGGTCTCCTAAAAGAATGACATGTTTTTGTCACAGTACTTTATGACCCACTAAAGGTTAGTGGTAAGACCCTATTGCTAAAGACACCATATTCAGTTGACTCGTAACATGGAGTGACATGGTTGGAATCTGGAGAAGAGTCAGTGCCCAAACAGTCAGCATGTCTAATGCCAGAAGGTGCTACATGGGAGACTGGGAGAAAATGACCAATATCTGTCAAGCAACTCATGGTCTAACCTACAAAGCAGCAAATAACCTGTTGTGATGCTCACACAAGGGCAATAGTGGCACACAGCCATGGTGGGAAACCAACTGCTCTTGATTTGGCTAACTGATCAACTGGAGCTGGGAAACAAGCCAGAACCAGTTCCAAAACTGAGCCCACTCTTCATTATCAGGCTACAAGAGGGCCTACACCTATTAAATTCTCTCTAAAAAATTAAGGGTTATCTCATTTATCCGGTGCTAACTTTACTCTCCATTGGAGAATCCGCTTGTCTTTTTCAGATAGATGTACATCCTAAGGAGAGAACCACCCCATCATAACTCAGAAGGGCCCCAGCTGAAACTAAGAATAATTGGTGAAACAACAAAGGGTGCTGTTTTCTTGGTGAACCTGGTATCAGCACAAGGGTGAAGGAGATCAACACAGAGAACAATCAACTCCTACCAAATCAGCTATACAGAGACACAGAGGCTCCCAACACCTCATCACTGAAGCAGACCTAAAATGAACCCAACAGGGAAATTTTGCAGAAGAGGGGCAGAAAGAATGTCAGAGCCACATGTTGGGTCATGATATGCAGAGACATTTCCTCCGAAGGCTCACTCCACCATGCATGACCCATATACCTCAACAAGGAGGGTCCAGTGGGAGATGGGAGGCCATGGAGGAGGCTAACAATGGTACCAACTTGACTGTGTTTACTGAATATAATAGTAATTAACAAACACAATAAAGTGCTTAAAAAGAGTATATATAGGATTGGAGAGATGTCTTAGCAGTTAAGCACTTGCCTGTGAAGCCTAAGGACCCCGGTTTGAGGTTCCATTCCCCAGGACCCACGTTAGCCAGATGCACAAGGGGGCTCACACGTCTGGAGTTCGTTTGCAGTGGCTGGAAGCCCTGGCATGCCCATTCTCTCTCTCTCTCTGCCTCTTTCTCTCTATTGCACTCAAATAAATAAATAAAATAAACAAAAAAAATTTTTTTAAGAGTATATATAGAATAAAACAGTACTAAGATCAGTGGTGAAGAGCAGGGACAGATGTCAGCACAGCCACTATGGTAGTCCCTGTACCAACACAATGACAAGAGGGTCCTTCCAGTATCACTTCCTTAACTGCTCTTGACCTTGAATTTGTAAATGCAGCAATGCAGGTGGTGTCTACAAGGGGAACTGCCATACTGTTTTGGTAAATGCATTGTGGTATTACTAGGTGTTAGTATGTGAGAATAAAATGTCTTTAAAAGTCAGTACAGCCAGGTGTGGTGGCGCATGCCTTTAATCCCAGTACTCGGGAGGCAGAGGTAGGAGGATCATCTTGAGTTCGAGGCCACCCTGAGACTCCACAGTGAATTCCAGGTCAGCCTGGGCTAGAGTGAGACCCTACCTCCAAAAAAAAAAAAAAAAAGTCAGTACAAATGATATAAATCAATCAAATTTGGGCATTTTCTTTGAGTATTTAAAAATAATTGCCAATACTGCACATAATAAAGTTGAAGCCATTTTTTCTTTTTTCCCCTTTTTTATTAGATATGTACATAGTGTATATAGTCATGTTGGAACCATCATTAGCCTCCTCCCTGCCCTCCCCCCTCCACCTTCCTCATTGGGGAAGATGAGTCATACATTGTGGAGTGAGCTATCAGTTATGGGTAAGAGGCAATGTCTCTGTGCATAATGACTTAACATGTGGCTCTAACATTTTCTCCACCTCCTCTTCTGCAAACTTCCCTGAGCCATGTTGGGTTCATTTTAGGTCTGCTTCAGTGATGATGTCTTGGGAGCCTCTGTGTCTCTGGATCTCTGGTTTGGTGGGAGTTGAGTGTTCTCTGTGTCTCTGGATCTCTGGTTTGGTGGGAGTTGAGTGTTCTCTGTGTCTGTCTCCTTCACCCTTGTGCTGGTGCCAGGTTCAACACAGCTACTGCTCGAAGAAAAAATAGGAGAAACCTTCTATGATATCAGAATGGGGAAAGACTTCTTGAACAAAACCCCAGTAGCTCAGTATCTTAAATAATCACTTAAGCATTGGAATCTCATGAAGCTGAAAAGTTTCTTCAAAGACAAACATATAAGATGCAGAGTCAATAAGTTACCCACAGAATGGGAGAAAGTATTTTCTGGCTATCCAACTGACAGAGGCCTAATTTCTAGAAACTGCAAAGAACTCAAAAACTTACACAATAAAAAGTTAAACAATCCAATCACAAAATGGGGCAGTTATCTGAAGAAGAAATAAAATGGCAAACACACACTTAAGAAAATGTTCATCATCCCTAATCATCAGGGAAATGTAAATTAGAACAACTATGAGATTCCACCTTACCCAAGTAAAGATAGCAAACATTAAACATTAAAATTAAAAAAAAAGAAATGAAAATAAATGCTGGTGGAGATCTGGAGAAATAGGAACCCGTATCCACTGTTACTGGGAATGTAAGATGGTACAACCACTTTGGAAAGCAATATGGAGATTCCTAAAAAAGCTGACTATAGAGTTACCAACAGGCCCAGTTTTTCCCTTTTTGGGTATTTATCCTAAAAGCTCCATCCCTCAGTTCAGAGAGATTGCTCAACCATGGTTATAGCTGCTCAATTCATAATAGCTAAGAGCTGGACTCAACCCAGATGTCCATCATTAGATGAATGGATAACCATATCTACATGATGTAATCCTACACATCAGTAAGAAAAAAACAGCACAATGAAATTTGAAGAAAAATGGTTGAACCTGGAACACATCATTCTCAGTGAACTCACCCAATCACAGAAAGATAATCATCACTTCATCTTATTCATCTAAGTTGAAACATTTTAAGAAAGAGTTTTAAAAATTATGAGAGAGAATGCCAACATGGGACAAGAAAGAAAACTTATTTATATCTACTTTATACTCAAACATTATAAATTTTTAAATGTACCATAGTTCTAAGGCATTCAATTGAGAGGTAAAACAGTATTAATTACTATGAAAAATAAATGACAAAGATATATGTTTCCCACATTACTTTGGAGGATATAGGTGAGATGTAACTCAAGTGAGGCAAATAACTGAAGAGAACCAGAGTATAAATCATAGTTAGCCATCAATATTAATAAAAAAAAACTGAACATGGAGGAATTGTTTTTCCAAAGGTTCTCTGATTTGTTGGATTCATGCCATGGACTAAAGCATGTGAAACAACAGCCAGCATGAGTACCCCACAGGGCAATAAACAGTGTAGCTTTCACAATTTACCCTGAGCTCTTATACATACATGGCCTTTTACTTTGAATATCATTGAGCCCATGCAAGTTAACATATGTCATTGTTAAAGAAGATTTACAGGTTGTTTTAGAATTCACTAGAAATCCTACAGTTTTTGTACATCACTAGACAGTGGAATATTTTGAAAAACTTCCCAATCACAATTGTAAGTATAACATCAGTGACTGTTTTCTCAGGCCACCCCAACCTACAATGGCTGCCAGGGGGTAACTGTGCTCTCATTGGCTCATTGTGGGCCTCTCTATTCCACAAGTATGCAAACCTTATCTACTGTGTTAAGTCAAGTTCTGTGAGTACTAAGCTTCATCACCCCTAGACCTGACTTACAGTTATGTCCTGCCCATTTCTATAACTCCCAGATGTTCCAGAATCTCTGGATTGAGGAAATAATGTCACCCTTACTTGGGTACTGCTCAGACCACAAACTTATAGACAATGCACGTCTTTATCTGGCAAATCCAGGAAATGCAGATGGCAAGGAATTACTTACCTGTCAAAAGGAACACTTTTCAAGATTTTCTCTCTCTTTGAAATCCATCTATTATTCTTGACTCACATGTATCAACCTGGTTTAATTCTTCCCTCTGGGAGAACTTAGCACCCCCAAACTTCACAGTCATCAGAAAAATTAACTACCTCAGTTATTTGTGATTTCAAGAGTGCTGCATCAAAACATGCAAATAATGAAGTCCTCTTTCAGAACTTTGTCCTATATAATATTTGTTGTTACTTCTCTCATATAATTGACTTGTATAGAAGAAAATTTTGCATCATATTTTTATTAAACTTTAAAAAAATATTATTTATTTATTTATTTATTTATTTATTTATTTGAAACACAGACAAAAGCAGATTGTGGTAATGAGAGAGAGAGAGAGAGTGAGAGAGAGTATAGGTTACACCAGGGCCTCCTGCCACTGCAAATGAGCTTCGGATGCATGAACCTTTTTTATGCATCTGGCTTTATGTGAGTACTAGGGAATCAAACCTATGTGATCAAGTTTTGCAAGCAAATAGCTTTAATTTGCCCTCTCTCTAGCTCCTGTATCAGGTTATTAAAGAGCAAAACAAAACCCAAAAAGGAAATAGCCAGCTGTACCAGTTACCATCTTGTTGCTTGGACATAACACCCAACAAAAAACAGTATATAGAATTTTGGGTTATTTTGGCTGAGAGTCTTGAAAGGAAGTTTTATTATGATAGTGAAAGCATTGGAGAGCAGAGGCTGAGCATCAGCTGGGAGGCAGCAGCAAGTGTGAATTAGCTACTTAACACTTAGTAAGGCTGGACTAATAGATCTTCATTGACATTCCTCCTCCATCAAAGTTCCACCTCCCAAAGACTCTACCAGCTGAGGATTCAATATTGGAATTAATCACAAACATAAGAGGGCATAGGGTATATTTCACATTCAAACGATCATATTAACCTTTTTTCTTGATATAACAAACTATTTTTGTTCTACTTATATAATTATTAGATACTATATTTGGAAAAAAATCAGAGAAGTGTGCAGATTACCTGACTCTAATATGCCTGATTCCTATGGAATAAAGAAAATGAAATAATTTTGTACTGTCCTCTTATGACCTAAAATGCTTCTCAACATTTGGTACACAACAATCTAGGTAAAGACTCTACTGTTTGATAGATAACAGATGACTAACATAGTCATGGCCAGATGGGAGCTGTTTTGGACTGATATCAAATCTGGCTTTGAGAAAGGACACTTTCTAATACCTAAGATCTCTCAGCTGTTTTTGATGCCTATAGCTGGTGTATCTTAATGTTAAAGAGAGAAAATGTTTTTCATTTAAGAATTTATTAAGACATTTAATATCAGTAGAAATATTCTAAATAGAAAAACAAAATAAACCATCAGAAATAAATAATAATGGAGTAAATTTGATCACAATTTAATTGTGTGGCAGAGCTTGGGTTTCTATGATTTGGGTGCCTCACAAGTACCAGGTGCCAAATTTAACAGAAGCTCAAATTGAATTTTAGTGATATCTTTCTGACAAAGAACTTTAACCAGAATCAGTTGGCAACTTTGTGTTTTGGAATATGTTATTTTTCTTGAGACCAGACCCCATTCACTTTCATGTTTTCTACCCAATCTTGTTTTAACACATGATCCTTAACCAGAAAATCTCGCTTGCTTTTGTCAATAAGTTCTACCAGTGGTAGGATCTCAGGTTCTTTACCAATGGGAAAGGACTTTGGAGAAGTCAGTTCAAAACTTGGTCCTCTAAAGGGTCACTTGTGAAGATTATGACTAATGTTGTCCCATAGGAGTTGGTTGTGATCGGGGGAGGCTTCCTTGCTTAGCAAAACCACTTATGGTGGGCTCTTAGTCCTAGCCATGTTGCAAAGATAGGTAAGAGAGAATGTAAAGGCTGCTGTCTTCAGTGTTACTTACTTGAACGTGGATCTTGTCATTAACAAAGTTCATCAGATTCTGGCATGGGAAGATGGTAAGACATATTTCCATTTTATATTGATTATTTATAGTTGGGTACTCATGACAGCAGATAATGCAACACTACTACCACTATTGCCATCTCCACCACTGAACATAAAAGCACTGGTGTGCTATCATTGGTGACTGAATTGGGAATTAGCCAATAGACCAAGGTTTATTATCCAGTACATCTAGATACATTTTGATATTTCATGTGAGATATTGATTGAAAATTGATTTATTTCCCACTGGGCAGATACTATTCTTTTGCCAATCTTAAGGACATCTCTAGACTCCAAATACATGGTTAGCCAGAAAAAATGATTGTCTTCTTATAAATTATCTCCTTTAATCACAAACTCTTGCCACTGCTCCAAAACCTTCCAAGGCTATACCAATCTATAATGGCTTCTTCCTCATCTATAGTTGACAAACTTTCTAGTAAATGTCAAAAAGTAAACATTTTTAAACTTGTAGATGTATGTTTTTTTTGTAATTACTCATGCCTACTCTTATAGCATGAGAGTAACAATCAACAGCCCCATATGGACATATGTTATCCACATACGTGGATGAGTATGTTGTTTTCTTGACTAAAACTTTGTTTACAAAAAAACAGTAGATACTATTTAATTCCAGCAATAGTTTGCTGATCTTTCCAGATGATTTCTACACTAAGAAAAGTCATTCAATAATTATTCTAGGTTTACATTTATACCATTGTCTTTTTAAAAAAGTTGGTCATATATTCTTATTTTAATTTTATCTATATGTAATTACCTTATTATATACAGGTATTTAACATAGTAATCATTATTTTTCCATTAGTCAAGTTTATTTGTTCTTTTGGCCCCCAGACTCCTCTAAGTTGGGAGCATTGTGATTATGAATGAACTATGACTAAACCAGAGGAGTAGTTGAGCACCAGAAAGGTCTTATTTCCTAAGAAAGCAATATCTTTGTTATCAAAATCTTAACATTTTGAAGATTTAGATGCTTGCATTTGACTTGAAATGGCATGAAATCTTATGTGGGAATGACAATTATGTTATTTTTAGATAAGAAATTTGACTTTTTACATACATATCTATGGTGATTATAGTTGATTTTGTGAGTGATTGATCATATTAATTTTATTTCCTCACTATTCTTACATTGCTAATAAAATTACATGGCTTGTCTTTAATATATATTACATGGTGACGGCTTAAAAAGAACATGAGTTACTAGAGCCCTATACAGAAAAGGGAAATTCTAAGTTCTTCTTTACCAAAAATAAGAAATGCTATTTCTGGGCAAAGGAGGGGTCTGTCTTAAATCAATATCTGTTTTTCTTAAGTGAAAATATTTCATAGAAGGAGAAAGTGACAGACCACTGGGAAAAGGGAAGTGAATTTGAGTTCTTTGGGTCCTTCATAACAATCCTCTCTCTGCCTATTACCTTTAATTATGTGAGCTTACAACACAGGTAAAAGCCATTGGTTGCCCATTTATGTGGTACCTGCTCATCAAGACTCTTCAAGGGACCTCAGAAAGAACAGAGGAGAACACAGGCTATTCCTATTGTCAGCATGGCTCAAGACAGATTTGTAGGAAAGTGAGAAGAATCTTGCTTACTTGTCCTTGTCATAAAGATGGATTGACATATGAAGAACAAAGGGTTGGAAGGGAACTTAAAAAAAGATTATCCTATGAGATGCTCATTTTGTACCCTCAAATACATACAGTTACCATTTGTCAATTAGAATAATGCTTAAAAGAAAGAGAGTGTTTGAATGGTCACACAACGGCAACCTGCCAGTCGTCAAGCCTCTTAACAGTACACAGCAACCCCATTTATTGCCCACTCTTTGAGCCAGCACATGAGACTTATGGATGGATAGAACTCTCCATTGTGATGTTAAGGATAAGTGACTTGTTGAGGGCCAGATAGTGAGAATCTGATAGAGCTTATTTTTTCTCTTTAATTGTAAAATGTTTTGTTTGAAGACATCTTTAGCCAACCATAGAAAGCCTGGTATTACTGGTCAATCTGTTTTCCAGAATAACATTACTGCAAAATTCCTAAACAGTTTTTTTCCTCCTTCTTAAAACTGGGCTTTTCTAAAGCTTCACAGTAACACTTGTCAGAAGTTTTCAGTTTTTCCAAAAATTTTGGCTACATGTGTTCAAGGTTACCTTTGTTTAGGTAATGTTGAGGATTTTGACAATTTAATGATTTTAAATAATAAAGAAACTTCAGGAAAAATAAACTGTTTTAAGTCAGAAAGCCTTGGTTTGTGGCCATATTTATGGTCAAAATGTATAAGAAGAGATGACATGAAGTAGTTTTTATTATATGTTTCTCTGTTGCCTTTTATTTCCAGACTCCCATGTAGACCTTATTATTGGAGTGAGAATTGTGAGCATCTATCATTTGATTTGTTAGGGGAAAGTCATTCAAAAATAGGTGATTAGTCATCTCCATTTACTTATCTTAACTAAGGTTAACCAAAAAAACCCGAATTTAAATAGAAAATGGGCTTTCTGTAGATCATAGAAAGCTATCTATCTCATTTTTTGCCCCCCACCTTGAATATGTTTTCAGCATCTGTTATGCATAGACATTCCTTTTTTTTTTTTTTTTTGAGGTAGGGTCTTGCTGTAGCCCAGGCTGACCTGGAACTAACTATGTAGTCATAGACTGACCTCAAACTCATAGTGATCCTCCTATCTTTGCCTTCCAAGTGCTGGGATTAAAATCATGTACAGGCAGAGAGAATGAGCACACCAGTGCCTCTAGCCACTGCAAACCAACTCCAGATGCATGAGACACTTTGTGCATCTGGCTTTACATGGGTACTAGGGAATAAAACTCAGGTTGTTAGGCTTGTCAGGCAAGTGCCTTAACTGCAGAACCATCTCTCCAGCCCACAGACATTCTTTTATACAATGAAGATATTATTTAAATTATGAAACTTAAGGTTCCTGACTTCATGCAGCTTGCAGCTTAACAGAAAGATTATTATTTTTAAAAGCATACATGTACAGTACATTACTACCAGATGTGGTAGTCACTGTGAAGGAAAACAAAGGAAGTGTGTGTAGTTGGAGACTGATGAAGTCGAAAGGGGATAATACATGAGGACTCCTGAGATATTGAATACACTCCAGTGAAGGGTGTAAAGATGACCTAAGAAAGGAGTGTTTTTGAAAGATGGAAACACAGGGCCTTAGCTAGAAATAAGCCAGCAATGGTTGAAGAAATAGGAGCAACTGGGATGCAGCAGCTGAAGATAAGGTCAGTGAGGAACTGACCCTGTGGTCTGTTGACCACTTTTGGGATTTGAGTTGTGTTGGTGGAAAGCCACAGAAGAAATTTAATGGAGGCACAGTACCACCTAATTACATTTTACAAAGGTCATTCTCCATGTTGGAAGAAGAATACATGAAGTTAGAGGCAGGGAGAAAGGACATATGGGGACTCTTTTTAGCTTGGTGTTTGGTGGTCCAAGAGAGCATGATGTTGATGTCAACTGAGTAGTAGGGTGGAGATATGGAAAGGGATTGGATTCACACTATATTTTGAATTAGAGCTTAAGAATAGTTCTTCATGGCAGAGGGCATATGGATTATAAGGGGAAGAGGTTGCATATGGTTTCACAGGTAAGGCACTGACCCCAGAATTAATCAGTCACAGAGTCCACAAGTGTTGACCTAAGAAGCCACAGTATAGAGGGGCTAGAAGAATCAAACCCAACACTTAGATTTTTAATTAAGCAATGGTATAAACTGTAGTGTTTTCTGAGATGGGTTAGGTGGGAAAAATGGTCTAGATTGTAGGGTAATCATATTATATTTGGGACCTTGTTAATTTGAACAACAAGTAGATGCACTTTAGAGGTGTACTTATGCTTTTAGAACTCAGATGAGAAGACTGAGTTGGAGATAAACCCTTAGAAAAACAAATATATCTATGCACATTTATATACATACATACATACATAGACACACATATGTGTGTGAATACACATGCACACAGTTTTAACTTTATGCTACTGAAAGAAAATATTTTGTGAGTTAATGGAAGGAAAGAGATTTTTGATAATGTTCTGGGATACCCAAGATTTAAAGGTAGGAAGATGAGAGAAGCCCACAATGTAAACTGGGCAGGGAAATCTATTTAACTTTTTTGTCTTCCATATTTATTGATGTTTTGACTCTGAATCTTAATTTACCTTTATGAATGTTGTTTACTTAAATGAACATATTTAGTGTGAATTAGATGTTGTTTTCTGGGCTAAGGTGATACCTCAGTCAGAAAATCACCTATTATGCAAGCATAAGGACCAGAATGCAGATCACCAGCACCCATGTAAAGGTAGGGTGGGTAAAGTACCCCACCTATAATCCCAGCACTTGGAAGGTAGGGGTAGGATATCCCAGGGCACACAGGCTAACTAGATTAGCAGCATCAGAGAGTTCTTTGTGCAGCTGAGGAACACAATAAGGTGGAAATCAATTAAAGGAGACACATAATGTACATAACCTCCATATGTACCTGCACATACATGTGTACAAACACACATACACCTGCACACAAGTGCACAAACACAATACAAACATGTACACACATGTGTACAACCATAGTGCGTACATGTACACACAGGTGCATAAACACATACATACATACATGCATGCACACACAGACACACACAGGTAATATCTTATTTTTCATCAAAATTATTTCTATAAGGAGGCAGACTACAGATTTTTGAAATAATTTTTCTTCCATGTGGATAGGCACTGTTTGTGACAGTAAAAGTCCTGTGCTTCTAGGAAGCTTCTTTTGCACACAGATGATGTTCTCACCAAAGGCAGATTTAGAGTCACCCCTCTTCCCAAGTCTTGTTAGTGGCAAGTAGCCCAATGCTGACTCTTCCAACATTTTGGCTACTCTCATTTCTGCCTTCTAAGCAGAGGACAAGACTTGCAGCAGATGGCCTGGGTGGAACTGCAGCCTACCAAGCAATTGTATTTGTATGATTGTCAGCTGACCAAGAACACTGGCTGCCTATGTATGAAGCTGACATTTTCTGCTTCTCCCTTGTCTTGACCTCTCCATTTTGTGTGAGAGCTTTATGCACTAAAAGACTCAGTGAAGAAACTAACAGCTCTTTCATTTTGCTAAAGAGAGAGCAGTAAATACTACCATACAGTGTTACAGTTCTTATTCCTCAACAAGTATTTGTTTTACATAGCTGTTTAGTCACTGAGGCTTTTGCACTGCACGTGAATTCCGCTGGGCTTGATAACATGCTGAGGAGTTTAACACAATTATTAATACAATTAAATGTAATGTTAATTAGCACTATTAATTTTGCAAAAGCATATTGCCAATTAAGTCTCTGTCCTTGCCTTCCTCCTTCCTTTTTATAAGACCAAGACCTACAAATATTCAGGTGTCCTGTCTAGAGTAATGCCAAAAGTCTTTACTGTGTGATGTCAACCTGATCAGAAAGCTACTCATATGTATCATCTTTTCTCTAGAAATTTGTTTTTCATTGGGGGTTGTATGATTTTAAAAAGTCAGAAATTAAGCATAAAAACTCTTCAGCTAGAAGCAAATACGTGTTGGTGCAGTTCCTACATCTCCTTCCTCTTTTTTTAAAAAATATTTTTTCCTTGACAATGAGTTGTTTTGTTCATTTTTATTTATTCATTTGAGAGTGGCAGAGAGAGAGAGAGAGAGAGAGAGAGAGAGAGAGAGAGAGAGAGAGAGAGAGAGAGAAAGAGGCACATATAGAGAGACAATGGGCATGCCAGGGCTTCCAGGCACTGCAAACAAACTCCAGACGCGTGTGCCTCCTTGTGCATCTGGCTAACGTGGGTCCTGGGGAATCGAGCCTCGAACCGGGATCCTTACCTTCACAGGCAAGTGTTCAACCGCTAAGTTATCTCTCCAGCCCCATCTTCTTCCTCTTGTTTAGCAACTGTGCTTAGACCTTTCCTGTCAAACTTTGCCTACTGCCACTTTGGTCCAGGCGTTTGCTGTCTTGGCCTTTTTCATGTACTAATGCTTTTCTTCCTGGGACCAACCTTCTGTAATTCTTGTAAAAAGGCATCCCACTAACCTTCTGTAATTATTTTTACTTATTTATTTTTTTCCGGGGAATTATAGTTGTATATCTGTAAATTTTACCTGGAATAAAAGATATTTCATTTTTTCATCAAAGAATTTTGCAGTGTTTAATCTGGTATTTTTGTCAGTGCTTTAGTGATTATCACATAGGGCTAAAATCATTTTTTTTTTTTTTTGCAAATGCCTGTTTTATCTCACATGTCAGGAGACAAGTATTTAGAGGGTATCTTTGAGAAAGGATGCTTCAGGTTTTTGTATTGTTAATCATCCCTTTGATCTTGACTCTAAAAAAAAATCTGAGGCAAGATTTAGATATGTTACCTCCCTTTGGTATTTTCTGTTCTGGTTAATGGCATGACCATTTGTTTGATATCCAAACAGAAAGTCCCAGCAATAATTCCTTTCAATCACATTGTCTACATTGAAATAAACATTAAGGTTCATAGAGTTCTGCCCTTTAGAGAGAATGCATATATGCTTTGCATATAGGCCTTTTTAAAAAAAAATTTATTTATTTATTTGAGAGCGACAGACACAGAGAGAAAGACAGATAGAGGGAGAGAGAGAGAATGGGCGCGCCAGGGCTTCCAGCCTCTGCAAACGAACTCCAGACGCGTGCGCCCCCTTGTGCACCTGGCTAAGGTGGGACCTGGGGAACCGAGCCTCGAACCGGGGTCCTTAGGCTTCATAGGCAAGCGCTTAACCACTAAGCCATCTCTCCAGTCCCGAGTTCTGCCCTTTAATCCATTAATATCATTTTTTCTCCTGCTATTAAACAGTGTAGGTGATAAGTGATCACTTTCCACATGACCTTCTTTGTTAATCACATAATTAGGACTTCACCCAACTAGACTTGTCCCACAGAAATCTTTCTCCATCTTATTACTCCAGAAATCTATGAAATAAAACTCAGTTCCTATTATAGTTATAGCTCCATATAGAATAATTTCAAATTTTCATGTGACCTGGAAAGCTCTCCTATAGATGAGACTGTGTGACATGCTAGCCTCGGCTTTGGCTGCTGTGTACCTTGCATTCCAGGCTTCCATCCTTCTGAGTTAAGTATGCTTCCCTGGGAGTGCTGCCAGTCTGACTTCATGCTCTCTGAGTTGAAACTTTTTGTCTCCTTTACTGGGACACAAGCATCAATCTCATGAATATTCAGCATAATAAATGAGGAATGTGTAAATAAACATTACTTTTTAGTTTCCTTAGCTAGTAGTTTCACATGGAAACTTGTAAGAAGTATTCTATGTTTAATGTAATTAAGAATATCTCTCCAAGCTGAGCCTTTTGGTGCATGCCTTTCAACCTAGCCCTAGAGAGGTAGAGGTAAGAGGATCACCATGAGATTGGAACCAGCCTGGGACTGCAGAGTGAATTCCAGAGTTCCAGTTAAGCTAAAGTGAGATCACACTTTGAAGAAATATGAAAACTAACAAACAATCTCAGGTGAGATGATTTTTACTTTCAGACGTGATTGCATGAGATAGCATAGTGACTTTAATGGAATAAGCATATATTGCAATGATAGTAGTTATAACTAAGACATACCTTCCACTTGTCTGCTGCTCCGTATCAAGCATGTGATGATTTACCCCCTCAGCCATGTGTGAAGGACAGCATTATCCTGTTATGTCTAGTAATGCGTTGGTCAGCAAGGCATGTTGTTTTGTGTCCCAGGGCCCTCGCTTCTGTTTGCTGGCATTTTTTTTTTTTCCTAATAAGCTTGCGTCAAGTTCAGTACAGAATGTTTGCCTTGTGTATTGTTAAGGGAACTTTATTTTCTTCCAGAATTTCCACAAAGCATCTTTTGTCAATTTCATTTTCTGTGTAGGATTGTTGTTTCTGTTTTCAAAGTGTCACATTTTCCAGAATTCTATTCTTTGGGTGATTGCCCTCTGCCTATCTATTTAGTGTGCAGTTTCTCACAGTGTTTTGCTTTTTTTCTGCCACAGGAGAATATTTTAATATTTATTTTATTTTATTTATTTATTTATTTATTTATTTATATGAGAGCGACAGACACAGAGAGAAAGACAGATAGAGGGAGAGAGAGAGAATGGGCACGCCAGGGCTTCCAGCCTCTGCAAACGAACTCCGGATGCATGCGCCCCCTTGTGCATCTGGCTAGCGTGGGACCTAGGGAACCTAGCCTCGAACCAGGGTCCTAGGCTTCATAGGCAAGCGCTTAACCGCTAAGCCATCTCTCCAGCCCAATATTTTATTTATTTATTAGAGAGAGAGAGGGAGAAAGATGGAGATAGAGAAATGGCATGCCAAGACCTCTAGCAGCTGGAAACTCCAGATGTATGCACCATCTTGTGCATCTGGCTTACATGTATGTGCCCTGGGAAATTGAGCCTGGGACCTTTGACTTTGCAAGCAAACTTGATCTTTTTTTTTAATTCTCCATTTCTTAGCATTACTGCTTATTGAGGCGTGGAAATATAGATGCCTTTTCCTTAGGAGACCGCTTGGGACTAACACAGCCTTCTGGAGACAGTTCCCCCGCCATAGTGTCAGTTTTCTGACACAGCTCTCTTCTCTAAAGCACAGACTCTCAACTCGAGCAACCTGAGCACTTTGGGCAGCATTGTTCTCCGTTGTGAGGGAAGGGGACTATCCTGTGTATTTTCTGATTAGCAGGACTCTAGGTGTGTATGCACTCAATGATTATAGAAACTGCCTAGTTTTGAAAACAAAATGTCCATAGAGATTTTCCTCAAAGTTGTCCCCTGGGGCAGCAAATTTCCTCTGGCAGAGCACTAGAGCTATATATAAAAGCATGTGAAAGTAAATTGACACATTACCAAATGTGATGACAGCTAAAGCAAAACCAGTCACAATAATGATAGCATGTACTTACAGAACAGTTAAGTGTGACAACCTTTGTACTGGGAACTCTTTTCCTATAAATTATGGATACCACAGTGGGATTTATCATTTTACTAATATTATCCCCTATTTAGTAGATACAGAAACTGAGGCACATAGAGGTCACATAGCTTGTTCAAAATCTTCTCAAAGAATCTAAACTCAGGCTGTGTGACCCTAGAGACCACAGTTTGAATCCACTATCTTTCCCTTTAATAAAAGTGTATTAAAATGCATAAATGAATGACATTGCATAGACTGTCATCTTATAGGAGCTTAATAAATATTTCATAAGTCAATCAATAGTCAAGTCCAGGAAATTTTTCAAACATATTTTAAGGAACTATTAGTAGATTCTCTAGGTAATTTAAATAAAAGGTCAGTTTTCTTTGAATAGAATCAACTATATGTAGTCCTGAGTGCAAAACACTAGGTCTCCACATGACCAAGGAATTTCCTGTGTAAAGTTGGCTAAGGTGGCCTTCAGCCAAATCTCTTAACTAATCTGAATTTTTGGTGGATATGCAGGTACAGTTTTACAGTGTGTCAAAATGGGGATTGGCCATAGTGGGCAAAATGTCATTTTTCAGATGAGATCAAACAAAACATATGTTTTACCTCATAATAAGGAAAGACAATCCATATTCCATCTTGAACTAGTCCTGCATTCTGATGAGGTATGAAACAGTGTCATAGAGTTTGACCAAGCTCTAGGACTTATAAAAAATTAAATATCTTTAGCAGGAAATCACTTTAGTGGATCAATCTTCAGGCTTCCATAGTTGGCTTCCTATATATAATAGATAAGCTGATCACTGAAACATGTTACAAGTCCATTACATCTGATTTATAATGAGTGAAGCATGTTTTGTAGAGGGCTGCATTATTATTTAATTGGTTATGATTTTATGGTTTTCCTCAATTGGAAGTAAACACACATACATGTATATATGGTACATATAGTATATACCTACATTTGTGTATAGGTATGTATGTACATATATGTATGTATACTTACATCCACATATATGTACAAAGTCAATAAGCCTTATACATCTGCCTTCAACATTCTAGAGTATAATATAAAACTCTCAGGGGGCATAATGATGTTTTAATTCCATTTTCCTTGACTCCAGTAGAATATTGGGAAGGAGTTTTCTAGAAGCTTTATTTTTAAGTAATTTTCTACAGTACAAAAACAAGAAATAAAATTCTGAATGATTATCTTTCTATGGCTAGCACATTTCATAGACCATAGTATATTAAATATTTAACTGATTTTATGATTTCTATGAAGAATCATTAAACTTCATGAATATAATCAGATTTGAAAAAAGCATGATGGTATTAAAAAGTAAAATTGTTTACTTTTTTCAAAACTGATTTCTGTATCTTTAATTTACACACGTAATTCATTGGGAGCAACAAATTAAAAAGACTATTTTCTCTTAGGCAACTTTGTACCTCTTTAAATAAACATATTAGAAGTAGATGTTACATTGGTTATAGTTGAAAATTTAAATGTTATGATATGGTTATTGAAAGCTCTGTGTTCAATTCATACTGAAGTAAAGGAGTTTAGACCTTAAGATGTTCTGATGAAGTTGCAGGAGGCTGAAAACTTCATGTTGAATTCATGTTTACGTAAGGAATAATTTGACAAACATCCTGACCTTTGTCCTCTAGAAGTCCTGAGCCTATAGCCTCCGAGTCATGAAAAACCCACATAACTGTCTGTGGGAGACTATTTCCCCATATCTTCTTCCTTTCAAGGTCAGCAAAGTACAAGACTCCAAGTAAGACTGACTCATAGACATCTCCTAGCTTTATTAAAAATGGGATACTTTGGGGCCGGAGGGATGGCTTAGTGGTTAAGTGCTTGCCTGTGAAGCCTAAGAACCCTGGTTCAGGGCTCAATTCACCAAGACCCACGTTAGCCAGATGCACAAAGGACGCATGCATCTGGAGTTCGTTTGCAGTGGCTGGAAACCCTGGCCTGTCCATTCCCTCTCTATATCTGCCTCTTTTCCTCTCTCTCTGTTTGTCGCTCTCAAATAAATAAATAAAAATAAACAAAAAAAATTTAATGTGCTACTTTATACTTTCTAGTGTTTTAAAAATATCTTTATTTATTTATTTATTTGAGAACGACAGACAGAGAGAGAAAGACAGGTAGAGGGAGAGAGAAAGAATGGGCGCGCCAGGGCTTCCAGCCTCTGCAAACGAACTCCAGACGCGTGCGCCCCCTTGTGCATCTGGCTAATGTGGGACCTGGGGAATCGAGCCTCGAACCGGGGTCCTTAGGCTTCACAGGCAAGCGCTTAACCGCTAAGCCATCTCTCCAGCCCGTTTCTAGTGTTTTATTATTGAGATTTCCAGTGAATAATTCTTGGGAGCTTTTTCTATAAACCTTCCAAAAGAACCTTCTTTTCTGTATGTCTGTGGTTTTCTGAGTGAACCCTGGATAGTCCCTTTTCCTTCCACTTAGGTCTTAATTTTTATTCGTACTTCCTTACAAATTTACAAGTTAGTCATTTTTTCACAAGTTCTGACAATATCTCCCTTACAGAAGTTTCCAGAGGCTGGAGAGATGGCTTAGTGGTTAAGTGGTTTCCTGTGAAGCTTAAGGGCACTGGTTCTAGGCTCAATTCCCCAGGACACACATTAGCCAGATGCACAAGGGGGTGCACACGTCTGGAATTCATTTGCAGTGGCTGGAGGCCCTGGCGCTCCCATTCTCTCTCTCTCTCTCTATCTGCCTCTTTCTCTCTGTCTGTTGCTCACAAATAAATAAATAAAAATGAGCAAAAAAAAATAAAAAATAAAAAGTTTCCAGAGCTTTAGAGAAATAAAACCTATTACATGTAGTACACTTATATTGAAACTTACGTGTGTATACCTTATCTTATTGATTCACATTGTCACACTGATAAATTTTACATAGGAAATTATTTTTAAAAAGTATGTAGAAGTTGAATAATTGTATAAATTTCAAAAATAATTTTATTTTTATGGCAACCAGATTGTTGAAGTGTCATTTGATGAGACTCGGTTCTGAATAGCTGTTACTTTCTTTTCCATATAGCTGCATAACTACTGTGAAGTTACTGGCTAGTTACTCCAATAAGCTAAGTAACAATGAGCCTGACATATGGAGGATACAAATACCTGTATCTCCTCTGTTTTTTCGTTCTGTATGATACAAGCACCCTTGTCAAGAGAACAACTGCTTATTATAGTGCTTACTGTCGTTTCATTATTCCTATAATAAAATTCAAATGGACATCATCAATATTTGTAGGTATGGTGGGATTATGTTATTATAAAAAATGTAGATGGGCTGGAGAGATGACTTAGCTGTTAAGGCACTTGCCTGCGAAGCCTAAGGACCCACGTTCTACTCTCCAGATGCCATGTTAGCCAGATGCACAAAGGGAGGCAAGTGCAAGGTTGCACATTCCCACTAGGTGGCATGAGCATCTGGAGTTTGATTTCAGCGGCTGAGGCCCTGCCAAATCTCTGCCCCTTCTCTGTTTCTGTCTGTCTCTGCCTCTGTTTCTCTCTCTCTCTCTCTCGAAAATGAAAAAAAAAAAAAAAAAAAAGAATGTAGACTTGCTTTGGGGATTGGAAATTTAGCTCAGTGGTAAGCCCCTGGGTTTGTCCCAACACACACAAAAAAATCATAATAATATAGGTTAGTTATACGTGAAGAAGATCTATATCCATTGAAGTACCAAAAGTACACACATTGTGTTGCTTTGAAAACAATCTTAAAATATATTTACATGGTAGGTCTCCTACTTTTCCTTGTATTGCAGTTCAATAGCAAAATAAATCATGATACTGTTATTAAAACTAGGTAATATTTCCTTCTGTAAGGCAAAAGAATGTCAATTACAAAAGCGTTAATTAAAGTAATTTTATTAAAAATAGCTATAACTGCAGCATGATAAAATAGAAAAAGACAACTCAATCACAATAGTTTTCATTCTGTGAGTTGTTGTTAATATTTTTACTCAGTAAGGCAATGAGTAATATATTTTCTGTTTGTATAAACAGTATATTAAAATTTGAATGAGTCAACTTTTTTCCACTTGACTTTGAAATTGAAGTCAATTATTGTAAGAGCAATAATAGACAAGGTACCAGAATTCACCTTTAATAGAAGATATCGTAGATATGTGGTTAGGGGCATAAAAGCTGTCATGTATTTTACATTCCTCAATGATAAGAAAAGCCACTTTGTTTTCAAATAAAGCTGTTTACTAATAGTGTTTGAAATCCTGATTTCTATAATGAGCACTTACCACATAGTGCTGAAAATCAACTCTACTATTGGTATTCAGGGTGGAACATCCTGGTACTTAAAATTAACTTGTACTCACCATGATTATACATCTTGATATGAAGTCATTGACCAGCACTTTGTGACCCATTAGGTCAGTATTTTTTTTCAAATTTGGAATTTTATACAACTACACTAAACAAAATTAAGTGAAACAAAATCCCTTAGAGAATATCAAGTGAGAGCTGGGTGTGGTGGTGCACACATTTAATCCCAGCACTCGGGAGGCAGAGGTAGGATTGCTGTGAGTTCAAGGCCACTCTGAGACTGTATAGTGAATTCCAGGTTAGCCTGGGCTAGAGTGAGACCCTACCTTGTAAAACCAAAAACATACATATGTATATGTATATGTATATATGTATATACATATGTATGTGTATGTGTATATATATATATATATATGTATGCATATGGTAAATCTTTTGAAATGATTTCAAATTATTCTCCCACATGATGACTAGAACTAGATTTCCCTCTTTTGATCTCCAAAGTTTCCAAGAACAACTCCAACAGGGAGTTACTGATGGCTTATTTTATGATGCTGTCTTCAGAAATTACCATCATTGACACTTGGTGATAGGCAAAGAACTAAGCTTCATTAGTGTTTTTGACATTCCAAGATGATGATTGGCTCAGAATGAATTTTTACATGTACCTTGATATTTAAAAAAATTACTTTCATAAATATAACAAATCAGTACTCCTGATGCTTTGTGGTACATTTTTCTTTTAAAATGTTATATCGGTTGGGAGTGGTGGCACACATTTTTAATCCCAGCACTCTGGAGGCAGAAGTAGGAGAATTGCTGTAAGTTCAAGGCCACCCTAGGACTAAAGAGTGAGTTTCAGGTCAGCCTTGGCTATAGTGAGACCCTACCATGAACCTCCTCCCCCATCAAAAAATGTTATATCGTCAAGTGCTTTATGCTTCAAAAATCAGGCCCTTGTATATTGCTCCCCTTATGAGGAGACTGATACTATATAAAATATACTCAGTGTTTTTAAAAGAACCATGTATAGATTTAAATGTAAAATAATTTTTATGTTATTTTACTTTCTGAAAGTGGGAAACCATTATGCATTCTTTTTGTAGTGTCTGATTGGCTAATTCCATTTTAAGGAAGAATGGAAGGGTGTTCTTATGCTTTGTTCCATTACTGATAAGGTCCAAAGGATGACCCCTCATGGAAAGAACCAAATCCAGATTTATCTTCTATTTTGTAATAATAATATATTTATTACACATTAATAACCATCTCATAAATAGACCTGTGTAGGATTGGTTGGTAGTAGTGCTCCGCCATTAACCATGTGATATATTGGTAGATATAATTATACTGATGGTATAAATCAGCTAGGCAAGAGATAATTAACATGACACAAGAGAACAGTTTTCAAATGATATTGCTGTACTAAGTCGATCATTGCAAAGACATGTTGTTTTTTGTTGTTTTATATGTGAAGAGCAGTATTGTGACTTGTTTGATACATATATCTGGTACTGATTTCATACTGACTTCAAAGCAGAGTTCGAGTGTACCAACTGGGGGAAATCATTGCTTTCCTTTTAACTAAGACTGTGACGAATTTTATTTATTGTTATGCCTGTAAAAGTTAGAGTTAAAATGAGACCAGACCATGAACATGTAGAAAAACAGATCTGTGAGAACCAAAATATTATATTCTTAGTTTCATCTCCAAAATTAACCTCAACCTTTCTACATTGAAACATTCGGTCCATTTTATGGACCTTATGGTTTTGTTTTTTATGGTTATGTAGAGGCCTTAGTTAATGGTCATATTGAGAGTTGACAGGGAGAAGAAATCATGTTGAGAAAAGTTCATTTGAGTTCTGATAGGGTTATGAAATGTGGTCATACAAAAAGTAAAAATTTAAGGTAATTTATTTTCAGAAGTTTGCTTAATTCAGTTGAATGATTTATAGTTTCAATGAGCTCAGAAATTGGGAGTTAATTCATTAACAGAAAATTTGATGATTACATAGATTTGCTATGTAAAAGTTAATTTTATGCATGATGGTAAATTTTTGTCATGGTAATCTTTAGTGTGCAGTATTTTTTTGTTGAAAAAATGACTATCAGTTTTACTTAGTAATGAAATTAGACATAATATAAAATCTATGACTTGTTTTTCAAAATAAAAGTGTGTGTTGTTTCAAATAATTTTAGTTAAGTTCAGAGGTTACATAGTTTAAATACCTGAAAGACTTAGGATAATTTTGTTTGTCATAAGTAAATCCTGTAAAATAAAGTTGTTTAAATATTCCAGTTCTTTTCTATGATTGCACCCTAGTCCACTCCTTTTTACTAGCTTTAGAAGCAGTTATGTCAGACACATTAGAAATCAGTATCAGCCCTAACACCCAGGACTTCCTATTTTTCCCCCTAGCTATAGGTGCATGCAATAGCTTGTCATTGTGGTCATTGTGGTTCATTTCATTAAGCTTCTTATTCTCTCTGCTTTCTTGAGTCTTGGGAATCAGTATTTTTCTGAGTGATTGTGCTATATTGTTCCAAATATAAGGCCACCCAGAATAGAAGGCAACCTCCAACTAGAAACAGCTCAAATATGGAAAAAGGCTGGGGGCCCAGAGCCCGGCGGGTCTTGCAGTGGTGGCAAGGGTGCCGAGGAATAGGAAGATGCCTGCCCACTCTCCCGGTGAGTGAAGATGAGTCAGTACCTGTGTTTGCTTGTGGTAACCAGTGGATACTGTTGCTAGAGGAAAAGTTCAACTTGGGGAGATTATAAGTCTGTCCACATGGAAGAGGGATGTGGGTTGTTTTATGTTGGGGTAGGAGGACAGTTGTTTACTTCCACATCTGCTTTTTTCCTGACCCTGTAAGGTTAAAGTTGAGCATCTCCAAATAGTAGAGATGAAAAAATACCTTGGACTTTGTGTGAAAAAAATGTAAAAAGTCAGTGATTTTGAAAATGAACTTGCACCATCACATGTACCTAGGACAGCCTGAAAAGTTATTTCTTGCCTTTTCTAATGGACTGTTGACTGAGAGGTGGTGCATACTACATGTATGTGCACTCTGTGTCCATGTGTGCCTGAACTCAAGCAACTCATGGTGGAACTCATTTCAAGTTTAATTAAGATCTTCTACTTTCCCTTTCTTCTAAACCAGCCTAGTACAATTTAAATAAAATGATGTCATCTTATTGAAGTAAGTTCTGAGAGACTGTAAAATCACTTGGTGTACTTGAATTTCACTCGATATCACATTAAAAATAGTTTAGTGAAAATATACAAGCCAACTGAGAGCACATACCATATGAACTTACATAATTCAGCAAATATTGGTCTGATTCATCTAAGCACATCAAAAGCTTGGTGTTAAATGAGCTACAATAAAGTTCTGGACGCTGTTACTATAAGACATTTGTTTACTTTTTTGCTTCACCACATAAATTGTAGATAGATAGATAGATAGATTGATAGATAGGTAGGTAGGTAGGTAGGTAGGTAGGTAGATAGATAGATAGATAGATAGATAGATAGATAGATAGATAGATAAAATAGATAGATGGCAGGGTAAATAGGTAGATAGAAAACCTTGTTTTTTCTGGTTGGTTAGTAATTCATACTCCCTAAAATAATTTCAAAATAGAATTTAATTTTTGAATGATTCATTTTTCCTTACTGAGTATTATTATTGTAGTCATTTTTTATAAAAGAAACTAATAAAATAGTGTTTCCTTATTTGTTTCTGAGTAGCTGTGATGAGAACAGGACATCCCCCTCTGTTTAAACAATGTTACATAGCCTACCTAATAGTGCTATGAACTTTGATTTTAGAACAATTGTTAAGTCAAAATGCCTTGAAAAATGGAGGTCATAATTTTTTCAAGCACATAATGTTAATACTGACAAGTCACCTGTGAAAAGAGAAATTGAACAAATACAGAAACAGCTTAAAAGGAAGAAAAGGCAGGAGGGTTACCCAGAGTGAAAATGATTATTTCACCAAATCAGAACACAACTCAGGTAATAAGATTGTTTCTCCTAAACAGGAAGTGAACTGAAAGTATATAACCTCAGAAATCTTTCAAAATAATTCATAGGGTGGTAGAAGTAGGGTTGAAGAACCACAGAGGACCAGCATAATTCAGGGAGGAAGGGTTTCCTTTGTAATTCCATAGTTTTGGAATTATTTAGTTGAATATAAAGGAAAAAAGCTGTACAAAGTTTGGGGGTGGCGAATCTGCCCCTTAACCATCCTATACTTTGTGTAATTTCCCTTCTAGTATTTGTATCAGTGATTATTTTGTCTAGTTAGTTCTAAGTTACAAATCAAGAAAAACAAATTTTATAATCTCATTTTCCAGAGGAGGTTGGGACTTTTATACCTAACAGACCTATTTTATCACCTGTTCTAAGATTAAGTCTTAATAGAAATAAATGTTAGAAGCTGGAAAAGTAATTAAAATATCTGACTTGACTGTTCCTTTTCCTGTTGGTTTGTAGGTATGGGAGGCAGAGCCTGATTATATTATATAGTACTTGGAAATGAGAGAAGATCACGACCTCCCTAGACTTGTCAGGAGGCAAGGGGAATGAACTTTCAGTGATGTAGAAAGAAATGGCAACAAACAGAGAGCTAATATTCCAAATTTCATAAACAGTAATCATTTACAAAATAAACTATTTTTTTGCACATACAACCCATACCTATAACTTGCTGATTGCAGCTTTCCCCTCACCTCCCTAAAAACATGCACCAAGAGCACCCAACTCTCCAGCTAGCCTCAGTGAACATGTGACACCTTCTCAGGAGGCTGGCCTTGTGGTATTTTCTCCTAAGGTAACCAACAACCTGCAGCCATTTATCCAGAACCTTTGCTATGTTATAACTGATGTCCCAAATGTCTATTGTTTCTCCCTTCATGAATTTATAATGTGCCTTCAGTGGTTCTTACTTGGGAGAGTATATAGTAGGACCAACTTAAGTGAAGCAGAAGTTAATCCATTAGTCATGGAAAATCTGTGGACTTGCTGATGGACAAAAATTGACATTTCTCAAGTCTTCTAAGAATATAATGATCTGCAAAAGTCAGGTCTGGAAAATTCCCTTCCCTACTTTTCTGCAAGAGTAGATAATTTCTGCTCTCTTTTTACTTGCTAATCCATGAGTCTTTCCTCAATCAATCTTCAGCAAAAGTTCTGGTGCCTGGGGAAAGACTGGCTCACACTGGTTTAATTAATCACATCTAGATTTGATTTCTCACCCATGGAGTTGAACCATTATTAAGTTAAAAATGAAATTTGTACATATTTTGGTTTTCAAGACGCTAGAAAATGAATTGTTTCTTAAATGTTGAATCTGATTAAATCTCTCTAAAGTTTTTCTATTATTATAATTTTTCTCTTGATGAAGGTTTTTTTTTTTTTTAAGAGACACAATTTCCCCAATGCAAGAATGTGATATGTTTGCATTTTCTAAGATTTCTGGAATATGTTGTTTTACCTGCTGAGTAAGCATGTTTAACTCAACTGTGGAGTAACTCTTGAATTTCTTGTTCCTGAGTTAAGTTTCAAAAATTATTCTTGAAATGTTCTTAATGGTCATTCCTTTGGGGATATTATACTCTTGGGAAAATTGGAGGTGACAGCCAGACATTGAGGAAGATGGCTTTTGGTTAAGTTTCCTTACTGTTCAAGCAGCATGTGTTATAGTAGGTGCTATCCAATCCTGAGTAAAAAACTATCCAATACTAAGAGTGAAAAAATAATGAATAGAGAAAATTTATTAAAGTGACATTCTCATTTGACAGTGAAACTGAACATTGAATGACATCACTGTAGTTGTAAACGACTTTTGTTTAGTAACAAAGTTGTTGGTTTTCTACTAAGGGTTCTTTTAGGTTGTCATCAGGGGCTGATGGGAGTAACAGTTCCCCCAACTCTCCAGCTCGCTTCAGTGGACATACCACACCTTCCCAGCAGCCTGAACCAGTGGTACATTCTCTTAAGGTAACCAAATGTGTACAACCATTTATTCAGAACCTTGGTTGTGTTGTGGCTTGTTTGCTGTAGTCTGAGAGCCCTCACAGACTTGCTTTAGTCATAATGACCCCTTTGTTGTGTAATTTTTTAATTGTAAGTTTTGAAATGTGAATTTAATTTTTTAAACTAACAATGGGCTTGAGAACTTACAGTTGATTCTGTAGCTTTATCATTTTAATTTGAGTCATGTGGTTTATTTCTTTCTGCCTAGAAGCTGAAGTTTGATGTGCATGAATGTCTATAAATGTAAAGTACTGTTGTGGATTTTATATGTGTAATGCTTATAGCCTAGATGTCTTCAAATGTAAGACATTAATAAGTCTGTCAAAATAAGGAAGGCTATCATATTTTCTTTGTACAACTGCAGTACATGATTCAGCTCACTATTATTCAGCAACTAACTGTTGAAACAAAGTTAGGCCTACACTTTATCCTTCTAGTCAAAATTAAATATTATTTCATTAAGTATTCCTCTATAGGAGTATTAGAAACCTATAGTCTCATGCATGAGCTATTTTTTTTTATTTTTACATCACAGTCTACAATAACTTAACAAAAATGTATCCAGAATATATTAAATTGTTTCATAATGAATTTTCCAATGAGCAAAATTAATAAACACCTGAATTAAAATAACTAATAAATAATATGAGTATTTACTTAAGAGAAGAAATTGATAACTGATTTAGCATTAAAATATTTTAAAATCTAGACAATTTCAAAATAGGAAACACTGTCCTTCAGATGGTTTTATGATGTCTAACTTTTTAATCAATATGAAGATTAAATGTATCAGGTCAGTCTTTGTTATACCCACTTTACACCTTTTTCTTAAAATTGTTTCACTTTCTAGCCATCAGAATAAAGATCGTCTTTTTCTGAAGTGGCCCTTACCTTCTGTGGAATGAATAGAGCAAATAAGTAAATAAGAACTTCATGATGTTCATTGGATGTTTGTGATTTAATTTTGGAAGGACATTTAGCTCTCAGGTCATGTTGTATTAGCTTATTTAGAATGAGTTTTACTTCCCTAAAATAGTGATATTGATGAGGGAAGGTAAGAGAGTCATGCTGGGGGCCATTCAGTGTCAATGCATTTGGCACTCCTTATCTTAGTTTGGATTACTCACAAGGTGACCAACTGATAATTTATCAGAAGGCAGAACCAGACTAGGAACCTCTCTGCCCTGCATCTGGTTTGTACTGGCTTATTTATATTTATTGTTCTTTATAATAGCGTTTTGTTGAACTTTAGAATGAAACAGGAGCAAACCATATGAAAAATATTTTAGAATTAGAAAATATACCAGAGATTAGCTTCACTTTGGCAGCATCTTAGTTCTGCACAAAATCAAAAAGCAGCATTTTATCCTTCTACTCTAAATAGAAGCCATTTCAGATTGTGGCTTGTTAAATGGCACTTACTATTTGAAACTAATGTATATAATGGATCACACTGAAATCTCCTAATTTCTCAGTACAAATGTTAGTGTATCCTCAACAGATAGGACAAGGAAGAAAACTCCAATTTTCTCTGATTTTATTCTCTAATTTCCATGTAAAATTTTATTTCAAGAGGGGGTCATAAAATGTTATAATCAGAACATACAAGTGTCCTTGGTTGGTACCTGGTGACACTGAGTAAATAAAAGATGCTCCCTGGATAATTAGAAGCTCTTGAATTTAAAATTTGTTTGCTGCTTTTGTGTCAGGCAACAGAAATATGTGCAAACATAGTCTTTGGAACATACTTCTTAAGATTGCAGTGTACAAAAAAAAAAAAAAATGTGGCCATGACATGTCTTGTTTGTCAGAGTTGCCCTCAGAGCTGATTTATATTATGAATTTTTTCTGCTTTTAAAGGAATCAGTTAGAACACTAGTTACTCCCTTTTGGTGTATTTGAAAGAAAACTGTACACTGTACTAAACTCTGGTTATGGTTTATGAGGGAAGTGTAAATCAGTTGGAAAAAGATTTCCCTGGTTTTAAAATTCATGATTGCTATTAGTTTAAGATTCACTTCATGTAGTAGATATCTAGCTGATTGGGAATAAACTTGCCTATGCTGTATTACAAACAGATTTATTGACAAGTGAGCTTATTTAAGGAGGACTTTAATATTCACTGAGTAGAAAATAATTTTCTCCTAAGTATATAAACAAGATGAATATGATGAGGCTTTGTATCAAGATTTTGAAGAAGGGGTTAATATCTATATGAGGGAAATGGACAGAAGTTTCTAATTGATAACAGAGTAGTTTGTGAATGACATAATATATTACAGGGTTGAGCACTAGTTTTAGTATCTATGATCTTGACCTGAGGCCCCCACTGTATACTGATAAAAAATTCTCTGAAGACACCCAGATACAATCAAGAGGTTTAGCAGTGTTACAGTTCTGAGTGAGTTCTCTGGGAGCTTTGAGGATAAAGATTAGATTTTTATACTACATTAATGTTTTGAGTTTTAAGCTGATACAGAAAAAAAAATGACAAACAGCACTAAAAGCACTAAAAGCTAAATTTTTTGTCATTTTTGTACTATAGAAATAACCACCTAAAATGTTAGACATTTTAAAAAATACTACTTGGGGGGCTAGAAGAGATGACTTAGCAGTTAAGGCACTTGTCTGCAAAGCCAAAGGACCTCGGTTCGATTCCCCAGTACTCACGGAAGCCAGATGCACAAGGTGGCACATACATCTGGAGTTAGTTTGCATTGACTGGAAGTCCTGGCACACCCATTCTCTCTCTCTCTTTTTCCCTCTCAAATAAATAAATAAATAATACTTTTGAGTCATGCATGGTGGTGCATGCCTTTGATCCCAGTACTCATGAGGCAGAGGTAGTAGGATCACTATGAGTTCAAGGCCAGCCTGAGACTACATAGTGAATTCCAGGTCAGGCTGGACTACAGTGAGACCCAACCTCACAAAAAACAAATTTTATATACATTCATATATACATATATATATGTAAAAAATTATATATATATATATATATATATATATATATATATATATATATATATGGCTTTTAGCTCAGTTTAACTTTGTGATATAGGAACATAAGCCTGTAAAATTGTTTAAAATGATTTAATTTCCCACACATTTTGCTTAAATGAAAAATGTTTAATATTTCTCAAATATTTTCACTATAAACAGCTTGTGTTTATCTTTGCTACCATCAACAAACCATCCCAATATTCATTTCTTAGGTACTGGGAAAATGTCCAGGGAAGAACATGAAGTCAGTAGTTCTATGTGCATATTCCTTTTAGTTATCATTTCTATAGACCTTGTCTACATATCACTTGGACTATTTGGCATATAATTAATTATATTCACTATTGGACCAACTGTCTCCAGTTGATTCACACCATGAAGTTGTTTTAATTACCCAATTAAATGCACATAACTATAATCGACATTAACAAATTCAATCTACTATTAAGAATATAATGGAGCCGTGCATGCCTTTAATTCCAGCACTCAGGAGGCAGAGGTAAGAGGATTTCTCAGAGTTTCAGGACAGCCTGAGAGTATATAGTGAATTCCAGGTCAGCCTGAGCTAGAGTAAGACCCTACCTAGGAAAACTAAAATATATATATAATGGATTGCTTTTCATGGAGACTTGAAAAATCAAGTAAATTCACTCCAGATAGGTTTCAGAACAACTAAATATTTTATAAAAGATTTTTGTCAGATACTAGTCCACTTTGATATGCAGACATGGAGAAAACTAAAGTTTTGACAAAATGGAGGTCCTTTATGGTGTTATCATAACTAACATTTTCCCCATGTGAAATTTGCTTTTCTTTTTTAACAAATCCAGGTCTTGGATGTTCAGGAAACTATAGATCATCAACAGGGTAAAGAGTATGAACATGACCTTAGTGAGACAGAAAAAGCTATAGTCAGAGAAATGTGCAATGTAAGTTTAATGTGCTTTATTGTTTATTCTGTGTTGAAACCCTCATCATAGCTTAGTTATTGCTTTAAGAAGACCTACTTTTAAAAATGTTAAACTAATGCCTTTACACTTTTACATGGAAATAAAACAATTTTCTTTGCTTTTATCTTCAGTTTGTTTGGTTGCAGGTTTATTAACAGAGCTATTGTATAAAATATTGAGATCATGGGCTCAGTGGTACAGTGCTTGCCTCTGGTGTATATGCTAGGTTCTGGGTTTGATAACAAGTGATCAATCAATTCTGCATTATAGAATTATCTATGGACATTCCTAAATATTAAATTATCTAAAATGCTGTGTTGCTGACTTTCATAAATTGTGGTTATTATTAAGACATGTTTTTAAAGATTAGCATTAAAAATCAACTATAAAAATCTTAGTAACTTCAGATTTATTTATGGCTAGTCTTAGAAAATATCACTTTATGAAGCAATATTAATTTAATTCATAGGTGGGATACATATGCTTCATAGCATATAAAGTAATGCTTTTAACTTTCACTAACTGACACAAGCTTGGAAAAAACTATGGTGAAACAAATGGACCTCAGCAGTAGAAATTTATCACTGAAGTCAGGAACTCAGTTAAAAAATATGATGTTAATTGCCATTATGTATCTCCAATGTAATTGTTACTGTGTATTAGAATTAATTATTTGCTGAGTAGATCTTAATTTCTGAATAATATGCATGTGATATGTCATTTAAACCAAAGTACATTTCAAGCTTTAAAGACCTCAGTGAAATATTGTAAGCCCATCCATTTGTTATAAGTCATAGTCAAGCAGTGATCATATTGAGCACTAGGTTTACTTGGATATTTATATTGTGCTTTTCCTGTTATTCTTTATCAAAACTGCAAACTTGCTTAAAATTTTTCTTTAGCTTAAGGTTTATTAGGCCTAGATATTCTCAGATCCTAATCACTTCCTCAAGATTTTTCTGGAATCTAGTAAATTATACGTAAGTCCTATGGGCAAGTTATATGCTGGGGTGAGAATTTTAGTCATTTGCTTTCCCATGTTGTGGTTCCTTTTTATTTCACAACCATTTGTAAGTTAATTTTCGTTACTGCATATCTGTTGTTTGGTGGTATAAGGCCACTGGTTCTACATACCATAATATCCTAAATATACTAATACTCACCTGACACAGCTCTTCAAATTGTGCTTGAGGTTGGATATTCACTTTAGGTAAATTTGAAGCTTTTAGCCACATGTCTAGGGATGACTGTAGCTTCTCAATTATTGACTACCAAATCATCAATAAAATTCAGGAAGTAGAAATTGTAGAACTAGTAAGGACCACAGAAATCATCCTCAGGAGGCCTCAGTGGAGGAGTGTGGAGCTCCATTTTAGATTTCTTAGTTTAACATAATTCCATGGGTGATTTTGATATAAAACCTTGGCCAGCTACTTCAGCACTCAAATTGAATAGTTAAAGGAACTAAGACACAGAAATGAAGTTTCTTACTCAAGCTTTGAATTTGATTTGAATGAATAATGAAACCAACAGTATACCTGGACCTCCTTTGATTATCAGCTATTTGTACTTCTAATTCTAAAGAATAAGAAACACTGTCTCATAGAATGTATCATCTCCAATGTACTTACTATCAAAATCCTTATAAAGAAATGCCAAAATTGTATCCTACCCTTGTTTCCTTTCCCTCTCTCCCTCCATTTTTTCCTTCCTTCTCCTAGCCCCTGCCCACCCTTTCCTACTCCTCTCCTCTTCCCTCCCTTCCTCCTTCTCTCCCTTCCTTCCTTTCTTCATTTCTCATAAAAGACAGAATTCTTTAGTCTCAGAAGAAATCAACTATTATGTTGGATCTTTATTAGGTTTTTCTGTTGTTGTTTGTTTCTAAAGATGACATTATGATCTTGGTGTTGTCACTATATAAAATGTCTTTTTTAAAAAAGTTTATCCCTGTTTACTATTTTAAAATTTCAAGGGTTTGTTGTCTAACTTTTGTGTTTGTTTTGGATAACAAGAATATAAGAGAAAATGTAAAGCCCAATCTTATGATTGATTACTTACCTGGAAACAATTTAAGTCAAAAGTGCTCCTTAAAGAATATGTATTTGTTTTACAGTTATAAATTACACACATCAAAAATCAAACTGGAGGATAAAGACCAAAGAACACTGCAGGGCTCATATAAAGAATGTTATCAGTCAGTTCAGTAAAAAATCCCCTGGATTTTAGACCTGGCTCCTATCAAAGATCTGTATGTTTTCTATGCAACAGAATTATGAATGATCTTAAATTATGAGAACTTTATAACACTTAAAAAGAACTTAAGATAAATGTCTTCATTTTCTAAGGTTCTTGGTATAGACAAGTAGCTGAAATATATACAGTGAAAAGACTGTTACCTATAGCATTATCCTATTGCATAGTATGCAGTCTGTTGATTATTTGGCTTTGCTATACTGCCTCTGAGAAATAAGAAACACCATTTTTAGTAATCTTTTTATTTTGGATTTATTAAAAATCCATAATGACAGTTGGCATACCTGACTGGTCATCTCAGTCACAAGCTCATGCTTATCCTGTTTTCACTATTTTATCCCTACCATTGCCTTCTTAGTGTAGTTAGCTGATTCCAGAATTCTCCCTTTTATGATAGTATTTTCTTTTGTTTTGTTCTAGATGCATCATAGTACCTGAATCAAGGCCCATTGTGTTGTGACCAGCCAATATTTTGTATCGCTGATCAATCAGAGGTCTTTGAATCTATCTTTTGCTTCCAAACCAAGAACATTTAAAATATAGCTGAGTGTACTTCTGGTCTACAAAGGGGAAATTCATAGCATCTTTTGAGTTTTTGATCAGTTGTTTGTACCTCTGACGTGAATTTATTGGGAAATGAGACACTTTTAACTTCCTGTGGATAGCTTGAACTGTCCATTTTTATATTATTCATTTCCCAATATTTAAAAGTCATAGCGGCAATTCAACTTGATTACAATAGGACATTTCTTCATGTATTGCTGACAGTAATAGCTCCATTGTCTTTAATCTGAAAATAAACAGAATGATATTCTTATGCATTCTTAGGAATGGTATTGTGCACACCTGGTGTAACTACATCTATTTAAAGGCAAAAGCAGAAGATAACGATCTCGTAATTATTAATGAGAAAATTGGCTTTGTGTTCATGTTAGAGTACTCTAAATCTCTGTTGAATTGATAAATCTAAGATAATACTCAGAGTGAAACACTGGAGGAGGGTTGTAGTTCTCCTCCTGTGTACACGTGCATGTATTTATTACAGTTACTGTTTGTATGTTGGTATACTGTTGGAGAATCTAGTGATGTTATACTATTCTTAATCTCATCTTCTACTAATATTCATTACAAATGGCCCAATCTTAACAGATTGTAATAGTATATCCTTCAATTATTTATTCTGCATTACCCTATATTTGGGTACTTTCTGTTTTAGAAATTTGAGAAAAATATTTGGTAGCTAAGATTTGTAAGAAGCACAGCTTCCAATTTGCAAAGAAGACCAGAGAACTAAGATAACCAAATGAGGATTTATGTACTTCCATAATAAAAATGCCTTCATTCCCCTAAATGGATTAGACATTTGATACCTTTTGTTATAAATGTGCAGCATAGGATATAGGATAATCTTAATTTAAAAAAACCCTTAATTCTGGCTACATATTAAAATCATGTGGAAGCTTTTGAAAAAATACAAATGCCAGGGTCTCCCCCTCTACCACTGAACTCAATATTTGAGGGTGAGAGTTACTGTTTCAGAGTTCCACAAGTGTTAGTGTAAAACCAGAGTTAAGGACCACTCAGACAATGAGGGAAAGTTGTCCCATCATTCTTTAGTGTAGCCCCTGGTTGCTAGAGTAAGGTATAGTTATCCCAGCTATTGGAAAAGACCTGACTCAGAAGTCTTTCAACTGGGGGTGTAGCTCAGTGGTAGAGCATTTGAGTGGAGATGTCTATCAACCATTCGCTTTGTGTTTGAATTCATCAATGTGGGATTTTGTCTCATGTCTTTGCATCCATCTTGGATTCTTGTTGTTCTTCCCCCACCCCCACTGAAACCCATAAATCTTTCTGTGGAGGAGGGAAATCAGAGTGCTTACTCATTCTTTTCCTTTTTGTTTTAAGGTTGTATGGAGGAAACTTGGAGATGCTGCAGGTTCGTGTCCTGGAATTAGGCAGCATTTGTCAGGAAACCAGTACAAGGGACCAATGTAAGAAGCTTTCTTTTTCCAATACACGATGACCACTGCCAGCAAGAGAGATAAAAGAAGAAAAAGAAACCACAAAAGTGGACTTTCACAAATGTGGACTCATAGAATAACATAGAGTGTTTGTATATTGCACAACCCCCTCCCCAAAATACTTTCAGTACAACTTCCACCATAAAGCTAACATCTTATGCATCTTTCTTTAGCATTCACAACAATTAGTCTCAAACAAGGTATCTGTGAAAAAAGTATTCATCTTAGTACAAGTGTTTTCATTACAACGAATCCCTAGATCTGTGACTCTCACACTGGGTAGCATGCATGATTGAAAGGGTACAGGAGAGCCTGTGAGGCTGTGATAGAGATGACACATTGCATCTAATGGTGGGAATTCTCTCACACATCTGATTGACAGTATGACAAGGTGTTTTCCAGCTTTCCAAGAGTGTGAATTGGGCATCTTCCTGTTGTACTTTAATCAATAAAACATTACTTACAATACATAATTAACTGGATGCAAAAGAGTATTTGGCTTCTGGGGGGATTTTTGACTTCTGAGGTGCTAGAAATACCATAAAAATTGTTTTATCAGCTAGAAGGATAGCAAGAACTTGTAGCGTGTTTATCAGAGAATATCTTTTATTTTAGTTGATCCAAATAAATATATTAGTTTTGATGAGGCTTTATAAAGGCACATCTTAGGAACATACCACTCTCCATATGTATTCAGTATATAAATTTCAACTAAAAGAAAAGAAACAAACATAACTTTTCTAAGTGTTTTGATCTGTGAGATGTCTATTTCTAAAATTTAGTTTTAGACATGCTGTATATTTAATAAACTTTATGTAAAATTTAAAATATTGCATTGCATTTATGGAAAATGCTTACTTTGACTATTGCAGCTATCTAACATTTTATGAAATGCATGTCCATTATTAAGGCTAAATGCTCTTGTTCAGATTGCTTGAGATTTGAAAAAGAGGCATGATAGCTTTGCTGAGTTTATTTCTTATTTTTGGTATAGAGCTATACTATTAGAATGTGTGTATTAGAAAAACTATGATAGATATTTTGTGTTTATCTACATGCAATGATAGTTTCTTGTATGAATGTGAAAGAGGCCTGCAAGAGAATGCTATGTTTTTACTGTAGTTTAAGATTATAAAAGTAGGGACACAACGATTTCTAGGTGTCTTCTAAATTTGTGATTTGGTTCACACCAAATATTCCTTGAAATTTTTAAAGGCCAGTGATAGGGTAATTTGAAGGAATTTTGTTGTTGTAAAAAAAACAGTAACCATGTTTAAAAACTAGCCTCTATTTTCAGAAAATATTTATGAGTTCTATTTACTATAGAATTATCTTTCTAGTTACATTAATCAGGCTATAGTTTAAGCCTCTTTTAAAACATTATATTTTAAATATTATTCTTCTCTCAGAATAAAGTTGCTTGTTATATTTACATCTTCCCTTGTAGGAGAACTTTCATCTGTAAAATTGTTGTATTCCTATACTTTGGAGACATTTTAAACAAGGTTTTGTGCTATAACAGAGAGAGCCTGTAGTAGCTACTACAAAGGACATTGGTCTTTTGACAAAATACTTGTGTAAATTTTGATACTGTATTAAAACTATTTTTTTAAAGCTCCACATAAAATTGAGTATCAAGTATATGTGTTCATCCTAGCAATGGTAATAAAATATTTAATCTCACAGTATTTTTGTCTTCTTGAAAATGTTCTTCCTTTATTGAGTAGGTGACTATCAAGTTAGTAAATATCATGCTCATGTGTGATGATGGTACTAATAGTAGTAGTGGTAGTAGGTAGTTAATGTTAGCACCCAAACAACAAGTTTTAAAATAAGCTCATAAGAGACTCAGTGTTCAGCTATGTCTTAATTTACACCATTCTCTATTGCGATACATTTAAAAATTTAGGATGAATTTTAATGGCAGTGTTTTAAAATTGCATTAATAAAATCTCTGGTTTTAAGTCACATAAGTTAAACTTATAAGGAAACATTTTAGAAGAGAAAATCTCAAGAAATAGAAGACTTAGAATTATTTAAGAAGCTTACACATTATTATAGAAATATATATTAGTACTTAAATGACCAAGACACAAATAGGAACACACACACAGCACATATACTTCTCAAAGATCATTAATAAGATTGTAAAATAATCTTTCCTATACTTAGCATTAATACATTTTTAAATAACAGAGTATATTGATCAAAATGAGTGTCACCATATTTTATGTGATGATTTTATACATTTATGATCCAATGTCTCCTGAAACAAAGGTTAATTGAATTTCTTGACAGCTATTTTTACCAGTATTGAAGTTGATAGACTGACAATTATAGTCTACATTTTAATGAATGCCTTTCATATTTTTAGCACATGCTGAAGGTACTGTAGAAATTCAGATCATCTGCTTGGGGAGGCCTGGCCTCTGTGTGAGCTATGGAATCAGGTCTTTTGCTCTGGTATCCTAACTGGACACTAAGTACCAACATCCCTGTTCACCTGAGTCAGAGGATGAATGGGTCAAACTACAAAAACTTGCTTCCTCCTCAATAAAACAAAGTGTCTTCTAAACTGGGTATACAACAACACAAGAATGCCAACAAAAGTAAGAAAATTGAGAGATCTCCCCCAAGAATGCCTAGTCATACTACAGAAGCCTCCAATGAAATCATAGAAAAATCAACAGAAATTCAGTCCCAAAATAAAAACACAACCAATGAGATCTTGATTAAAAAAAAAAAAAATTGCTGAACTTTAAGCAAACTATCAAAGAACAACAATTGTATCAATAAAATTGAAGAGAAATATCTCCTAGAGAGTAAAACTTTTGACAGTAGGCTTAACTTGATCAAAAAAAAATGTTAAAACCCTCCAAAGAGATATGAATAAATTGAAGGTAAGTCAAGAAATGGAAGAACTCAACAATTGGTTGATTAAGGTTAATGAAAACTTGATCATATACAAAAATTAACTACAAGAAGCATCAAGAAAATCAGACTTCAAATTGAAATCATACCTCAAAAGAAAGATGGACATTATACAAAACCACACAACAGAAAACAAAAATCAAATAGAATTTATGAAAACCACTCTAGCAACACTTACCAACAGAGTTTTCCATGTGGAAGACAGAACATCTGACTTGGAATATGGAACAGATGAAATTATTGCAAGGCCAAAACTTTGCCAAGTTCAAAAAATCAAGTGGACAGAATATGAGGGCACTGTGGGACAGTCTAAAATGACTAAATATCGAGATCATGGGCATACCAGAAGGAGAAGAAATCCAGACCAGACCAGAGGCATAGAAAACATATTCAACAAAATTACTGAAGAAAATTTTCCAAATCTTGCAAAAGAGAGGCCCATCCAGATACAAGAAGCCCACAGAACACCAAACAGGCAGGACAAAAGAAGAAACTCTCCAAGACACATAATAATTAAAATCCTTAACAATGAAAACAAAGAGTTAAAATCAGCAAGAGAGAAGCAATTCATAACATACAAAGGCAATCAGATTAGAATAACATCAGATTTCTCAATGGAAACCGTGAAAGCCAGAAGGGCCTATAATTGAAGACTTCAAAGTCTGAAAAACTATGGCTTCCATCCCAAGCTACTTTCCCCAGCAAAAGTATGCTTCAAAATAGATGGTGAAAGAAAAACTTTCCATGAAAAAAGCCCACTCTATAATATGTGAACACAAAGCCAAACCTCTCTAATACTTGAGAAAATACTCCACACAGAACAGTTAAACAACCAATCTTAGGAGCAAACAAGAAAAAGATCACAATAACCAAAATAGACCAGGCTCAAAATAGTACACAACACAAGAAAGCATCCAACCCCATAATGCCGGATTCTCTAGCAGGTAAGGCTGTGGGAGAACCAGTCCTGCTGGTCTCTCCCTGGGGCTGAGCAGGATGGAGAGTGTCAATGACCCAGACCCTCTCTTAGTCACTGGAGAGAAATACCCTGAGTCAGGAGACTTGTTGAAGCAGGATCTCATTTTATTGTATCAAGCAGGCACTTATATAGCATCAAGGTAGGGGGTGGGATTCTTAGGACAGGGTGAGGATTAAGGGCCAATAATATTTCATCATGTTAGTAGTAGCTGGGCAGAGGCAGTTTTAGGTCAGACCTTGCTGAGTCACTCCTATGCTGATGTCATAGGCCAAAGACAGGTTGCCAAACTCTAGCCAGGCTCAGGAAGTTCCACTGGGCCTCATATCTGGGCTTCTTTAGGCCCAACTTCTCCCCCTTTTGTTTTTGTAGGTACAGCAGAAAGCATGGCCCCTGTCTTAGGTTGTCCCCCTCTGGGGATCTTACCCATCAGTGAGTACCATGTATCCAGCTCATTGATAATCCACTCCATGACCTGTCTAAGGTTGTCCCAGCCTGTCTGAGATGTTACCCATCATTGGTCATGTGGAGGGCAGAGGAGGGATGCTCATATGAGGACAGCCAGTCATATGAGGGGCTTGACTCCTGAGTAGAGAGCCTATGATAATATATTTTGACCTGGTGAAGTTTTATTGCCTCTAGCCATTGGTGAATAAATTGTGTAATCTTATTAAGCAAGGCCTGATAGTATAAGGATAAGGAGGAGGAGGGGCCCAAGTAGAGGGAGGAGTTAGAGTAAGAAGCCATGTAAGCCCATCCACAGTGGGTTGTCCTGGAAGTCCCACCATCTCCTCTCCAGGTCCTCTTTAAGCCTTTTTATCTTGTCTTGAAGAATTCCCAATTTATGGGCATAAAAACATTATTCCTGCAAAAACAAGCACATTCCTTTCTTTTCAGCTGTTGGTAGGTCTAGTCCCTTCCTGTTTTGTAGGACCACCTCAGCAAGGGAATCTAGGTGGTTTTGGTGATTAAGGATAGTGGTGGGCATGGCATTTATGTCACTGATCAACTGGTGAGAGAGCTCTTTGTAGAGATGGACTGCAATACCTATCCCAGAACTCTCCTGGTGGCCATACCTGCAGTTATTCCCAATCCAACAAGTAAAGGTATCATTTGTATAGCTCTCTTAGGTCTCCCTCTGATATAATCAAAATAGGGTATAGAGAGGGCTTCATCTCCAGGAATGATAGCCACATCTGGAATCAAGGTGGCTGGGGCACAAAAGCCCATTCAAATGGTGGGCAGAAAGTCACAGGGCATCCAGCCTCCACAAACGTAAACCATTCCAGAAGGTGGGCAGCATTGAGCACTGGACTCAGTTGTGTTAAAAGTACAGAAGGAAGGATGAATGAATCCCACATCTACAGTGGAATTATTAGGGGAAGGCGGGCCCAAATGCAGTTTCCAGAAGGAGATATTGGGAGCAGCTGGACTGGGATGGGGAATGTGGTGGAGCAACTTTTTAGGGTAGTATGGGCATCTGTTGTTGTATCATTGGCATCATTGGTGACTACTCCAAGTGGCTGGGGAGGCCCAGATTGGAGGCAAAGCCAGCAATCCTCAGCAAGGGAAGGAGTCATTTGATTTAGTAGGGTGAAGACCATTTTTAATATGGATTCAGTAGGGGGGAGGGTTGAGGGCTAAATCACCTTGATTTTCAGGAAGGGCAATAGGGTGATAATTAAGCTCTGGTACTGGGCCAAAACAAGCTGTTCTATCTTTTTATGGGCTTGGTTTCCCCTGACTTTATCTTGAACTCCCCTGCCATCTGAATAGCCAATGGGGGGGGGGGCATAATTCCAGCAGACTACCTCTCCTGGTTTGCCAAAGCAGGGAGAAAAAGCATGTCTGGAGTCCCCTGCTATCCACTCACCGTCGCCTACAGGGGTTACTTGAATCCTGACGCCGGTCCAGTGTATCCTTTTGGTATTATTACTGGTGCATTGTTGGGCAGTGGAGAAACAGGCTGAGTACATTGTTTGACAAAAGGTGGTGTAAGGGCAGGGCCCTGACTTGCCTCCCACCATGGGTATAACCTTGGGTTTTTCTATGCACACCCATTTGTTAGAGAGAGAGGCTAAGGATCTAGAGGTATCTTAGTACCACAATCCACCTCTTGGATACCCCATCCCTGTCCATTTTTTATGGGGGATACCAGATATGTTCCACACTGGCAATCACAGGGTTTCCCCATCTGCTTGGCCAGGATAGCTTTGGCATCATGTAGGTTTCCAAACCCTTCATCACTGGGTGGAGTGAGTGTCACCAGCACCAGGAAAAGTGGTAGCATCCACATCTCCAATCGTTTCTAGGGAAAAAAACAGAGGAACAGTCCTCAGGAGTGGAACACTTCCTGGAGAGGTGATTGCCAGTGTTCCCTTGTGGTAAATATTTTACGTCCCTCCCTGGTATCCAAATAGGTCTTTTTTCATCTTGAGGGAAGACACATCCAAACCCTCTCCCTGCTGTGAGGAGTGGGTCTGATCCTCTCCAGGCCCCAGTCAATCAATGCATCCCTCCATCTTACCCACATAGAACTGTAGGTAATGGATGAGGACCAGTGTTTTTGAAAAGAGGATAATTATTTATCTTCTTTGGAAAAATTTAAAATATTTAGGGTAAATAATGCCTTTTTTAATTGGTCATGTGGGGGTAAGGATTCCCCCTGTCGTTTTTGTAATTGACTTGAGAGTCTGATTATATCTGTCAATGATTGCTTGATCCCAGGGGTTATATGGGATGCCTGTGAAGTGTGAGATTCTCCAGGTTGGGAGAAAATTTGCAAAAGCCTTGCTTACAAAGCAGGGGCCATTATCTGTTTTGATATGATCAGGTAATCCAAGGGTGGCAAAGCATTGAACCATATGGCTAATAGCATATTTAGATTTTTCCCTGACATGTGCTGATGCCCAGCAGGCACAGGGAAAGGTATCAACTGAAAGAAAAATATATTTAAGCTTTACAAATGGAGAATAGTGTGTGACATCAATTTTCCAAAGATGATTAGGGCAGAGCCCTCAAGGATTATTTCCTATAGTTTGAAGGGGGGTAATTGGAGGAAAGGCTGACAGGACTTAGAAGTCTGGAAAATTTTTTTAAGGTCCTTGACTGGCACCTGTGGAAACCTGTGCTTGAGACCTCTCCAGTTGACATGGGTCAATAAGTGGAAGGGTGTAGCTTCTGTAATAGTATTACAGTGAGGCACAGAAGCCATTTTATCAGCCAAATTGTTTCCTTGAAAGAGAAATCCCAGCAAGTTTTGATGACCCCTGAGATGTTGAAGAAAAATGGGATTAATTTTTTGTTTGAGTAGGGAATGAGCTTGAATCATCAGAGCAGATACAGGGTTGGAGTCCAGTCTAATATGAGCCTCAGACAGGTTGGGTAATAAATTAACAACATAAAGGCTATCAGAGAATAAGTTGAATGACTCTTGTATAGTGTCTAATGCAAGGACGACAGCAAATAGTTCTTTGAACTGTGCTGATCCTTCAAACTCATGGGAGATTGACTTTATAGGTATTGGCTTCCTATCCTGTTTGAAGGGAGGGTAAATGACTAGGGAAGCCCCCAGGCTCTCTCCATTGGTAAACACAGTAAGAAAGTTGGGGTTAGATTGAGACAGAAAAAGCCTGGGGGCTTTCCTTATAACCTGGAGAAAGAACTCATCCATTTGTAGGGGTCATAATGGCAATCAATTTTACCTAGAAACTCCCCAAGAGACATAGCAACTCTGTTATTATTTCTCTGAAGCCAGGTGAAATCTGTTATCTTAAAGGCGGTGATAACAAGATGAGGTTCTTTACCAAATAATTGGACAGAGGTGTCCCTGCCCTTGATAATGAAATCAGCAATCTGATTGGTTATACAATAAACTCTGGGGGTCCCACCAATAGAAAGGTGAACCCATTGGATGGCCTCACCTTCCTGAGCCAACAGTGTGGTACATAATGTTTCCCCAGGGAAAATGTACAGGGAGATGGGTAAATCAGGATTGAACCTCTTTAGGGCCACAGTATTTATAGCCTGCTGGACCTTATGAAGAATTTGTTGATGACAAGGGGACAAAATTACCTGAGGGGAGAGGTTAAGACCTTTTAGGGGGTCAAACAAAGGGAACAGCTCTTTAGTAATTATGAGTATCCAAGGCCTAATCCAAGTAATTTCTCCCAATACCTTTTGGAGCTGGGGCAGAGTATAAGAATCCTGAATATGAAGTTGGGGTTTGACAGGAGAAGCAGTATCAAGGGATAGTAGAGAGCCCAAAATCATAAAGGGAGGGACAGTCTGAATCTTTTCAGGGGCTACCTTAAAGTCATTGGCCTGTAAAATGGCAAGACATTTGGCAGTAAGGTCTTGGAGATCAGACAGGTTAGAACAACCCAAGATTATATCATCCATATAAATGTAGAATAGACTATGAGAACGGCCAATCAAGGAAGAAAAGATATAGAACATATAGTACTGACAGATGGGGGGCTATTGGCCATGCCTTTGGGCAGGACAGTCCATTCAAACATCAAGTCTGGTCCACAAAAATTAGTTGAGGGTATGGAAAATGCAAATTTTTCAACATTGTCTGGATTTATTTAATGAGATAGAAAAGACACATTCTTTAATATCAATCATAGTTAAATAATATGTGTTGGGGATGGTTGGAATCCAAGGGAGTCCATTGTGGGGGAGTCCCAAAAGGTATCATACTCTCATTTATTTTTCTTAAATCATGTAAAAGTCTTCAAGAGTCATTAGACTTTTTTTATAACAAAAACAGGGATATTTCAAGGAATTGTTTAAGGCCACATATGTCCCAAAGCTAGCTGTTGTTTAACTAACATATGTTGGAGTTTAGGGATAGGTATAGGCCACTGCTCAACCCACACGGGGTCCCCAGGTACCCATCAAATTTTTGGCACTGGGGGGTGAGCAGTGGCCCTTAGAATTGGGGTGGTCCCAAGAGTGTTTTTGTCTAATCTTTTCAAAATGAGGGTCATCTCTGTAGTTAGGGAAGCTGGCCCATCCTTGCTCAAACTGTTTTTCGTACTCTTCCTGGCCTAGTATCCCCTCATAGAAGCCCTTTGTGATCAGTGGTGATATAAGCCTCAGCTTATCCAAGTATATCCTGACCTAGGAGGTTGGCCATTAGGCCATACACCACCAGAGGGCACACCTCCCCATGATTACTGTCAGGATTAGTCCAAGGCTGCCAGTTGGCAGTTTCCCTGGAGGTTGACTGTCCACCCCCACCAAGTAAAGGCAGACCAGAGACTAACTGCCATGAAGGAGGGACTTCCTCCTTTCTAATTACACTGCAGTCAGCCCCAGTGTCAATGGGGAACTTGAAAGTTTTTTCACCAACCATCAGGGTCATTTTTGGCCTTAGTCCGGAATCAGGGCCACGATCCAGTATGTCCTAACCACCTTCTTCCCCTTGTTTAACGGGACTGGGGATAGTCCCTGGGGGAGTTTAAAGGCTCACCCTGAAGGCTGAATTTGGATTTGCAATCCTTGGCCCAATGGAACCCCTTCTTACACTGGGGGCAGAGTGTGCAAGGCTGTAGGAATTGCTGGGGCATTCTTGGCCCGGTTGGGGCACTCTCTTTTAAAATGACCTTCTTTACTGCACCCAAAACAGAATCTCCCCTTTTCCCCCAAGGCCTGTTGAAGGTCACAAACTAGGGTGGCCATATCTTCATGGCAGGCACTCTGTAGAGTCGATGCCATGGTCCTTGCCTAATGGGAGATGGATCCTACATCTTTAGTGGCTATGATCCATTTCCTCATAGAATGATCTTTTAGCCCAGTGCAGGCCAGCTTATGATCACTTGTCATGCCTTCCCAGACCAACATTTTAATGAACTGGTCTCGCACAGGGCCAGGGGAAACTCTCTTTGTACACTTTTCTCAACTCTCTCTATGAAGGTATCCAGGTACTCACTAGCTTTTTGTGTGAGTCCTGTGATGGGGGCTCAGAGACAGCCTTCTTAAGGTCCTTTAGATCTTGAGCCTCCCAGGGGTACCAGGCAGTGAGACGATTACTGCTGGGGTTAACGTTGTCAGGGAAGAGGCTGGACATTCCTCCCCTGCAGTAGGGTGGAGGGGTAGAAGGGGCCTGAAAGGGATTGGTAGGGGTATCTAAGGGGCATGGACCTTTAGAGGGCCAAGGAGTGCTTCCAAAAGGGTCTAAGGACAGGTATAAAGGCTCAGGTTGGCCTAAGGGACTTGAGCTTTGTTTCAGTTTCACTTGTAATTTCTTAATGCCCTTAGTCCCATCCTGTGTTGAGGTTACCCATTTCTCCTTTGGAGGTCAAGGTGGAAAGCAGCCTTTTAGGGAAGCCAGAGTTGGGAGAGCTCCCAAAGGGGGGATCTCTCCATTTTCCACCTGAGCCCTCCTGATTAGCCCTTTAACTCTATCCCAAGTGTCCCAGTCAAAAAGGTTACTCTCAGGCAGCCAGGGAGCAATCTTTAGCAAGCAGTCCCATGCCTGGAGGGTCGGTTATCAGAAAGGTTAAGGCCTCTGCTTTTAATCAGAACCCATAATAACTCTAAGGCAGGATTTGGTTTGGATGAGGACTGCCCCATAATTTATGAGGGTACACTCACGTGCGGACTGATTGGCCAATCAGCATTCGTCCATTGAAAAGGTTCCTCACATGGGGCACCAGTCTGCCAGATTCTTCAGCAGGTAGGGCTGTGGGAGAACCAGTCCCGCTGGTCTCTCCCTGGGGCTGAGCGGCATGGAGAGTGTCAACGACCCAGACCCCCTACTAGTCACCAGAGATAAATATGCTGAGTTCGGAGACTTGTCAAAGTAGTATCTCATTTTATTGTATCAAGCAGGCATTTATATAGCATCAAGGAAAGGGGTGGGAGTCTTAGGACAGGGTGAGGATTAAGGGCCAATAATATTTAACCACATTAGTAGTAGTTGGGCAGAGGCAGTTTTAGGTCAGGCCTTGCTGAGACTCCTATGTGGAAGTCACAGGCCAAAAACAGGTTGCCAAACTCTATCCAGGCTACTGAAGTTCCACTGGGCCTCACATCTGGGCTTCTTTAGGCCCAACACCATAAAACACCTCATCATGGCAGGGATTAATTCAAACATCACATTAATAACCTTAAATATTTATGTACTTAACTCACCCATCAAAAGACACAAGCTATCAGTATGGTTCAAAAAAATGGACCCTTTTATCTGCTTTCTTTAAGAAACCCACCTCACCTCTAAAGACAGACACCTCCTCAGGGTGAAAGGTTGGGAAATGATATTCCAAGCAAATCGAAATAAGAAAATGAATGGGTGTAGCTATATTGATATCTGACGAAATAGATTTCAAACCAAAGTAATCAAGAAGACAAAAAAAGGCCACTTCTTACTCATCAAGGGAATGATCCAACATGAACACATCACAATCATAAATATACATGCCCCAAGCACAGGAGCACCACAGTTTATAAAACAAAATCTACTTGGCAATAAGACAAATAAACACCACCACCATCATAGTTGGAGACTTCAATACTCCACTATCATAAATAGACAGATCATCCAAGCAGAAAATCAACAGGGAACTAATACAGCTCAACAAAATCATAGATCAACTAGACCTAAAGAATATCTACAGAATTTTCCACTCCAATGATACAGAATGTACATTCTTCTCAGCAGCCCATAGAACCTTCTCCAAAATTGACCATATATTAGGCCATAAAGCTACCTTCATAAATCAAGAAAATTGAAGTAACTTCCTGCACCATGTCAGATCACAATGCTTTAGGGCTAGAAATTATCAATGACGCACATCAAGAACTCTATCAACTCCTGGAGACTAAACAACACACTTTGAAACAATGAATGGGTCATGGAGGAAATAAAAAAATAAAATTTAAAACTCCTGGATTTGAATAAAAATGAAAACACAACCTACCAAAACTGGTGGAGTTCAATGAAGGCTGTCATAAGTGGAAAATTCATAGCCCTAAATTCCTTTGTTACAAAAACTGAGAGATTACAAATCAATAACCTGACTGTCCACCTAAAAGGTGCTGGAAAAACAAGAAGGAACCAACCCAAAGAGCTTCAGACAGAAATAAATACTTAAGATTAGATCAGAAATTAATGATTTGGAAACTAGGAAAAGAATTTAAAGACTCGATGAAATAAAACCAGAGTAGTCAAGGAAATTAAACAAGCACTCAATTAATGAGATCTCATGAAGCTAAAAAGTTTTGCACAGACAAACATACCATGAGCAGAACCAATAGATTACCCACTGAATGGGAGAAAATATTTGTCAGCTATACCACTGACAGAAACATAATACCTAAAATGTACAAAGAACTAAAAAAACTAAACAAGAAAAAATCAAAAAACCCATTCCAAAAGTGGGGCAGAGAACTAAACAGGGAGTTCTCAGAAGAATTACAAATGGATATAGAGTTACCCACAGACCCTGTTATTCCCTTGCTGGACATTTACCCTAAAAGATCCATATCTCAGTTTGGAGATATTTGTTCAACCATGTTTATAGCTGCTCAATTCATAATAGCTAAAAAGTGGAATCAACCCAAGCGCCCATCATTGGAAAAATGGTTAACCAAGATGTGACATATCTACATGATGAAATTCTACTAAGCAGTAAGAAAAAAAAATGACACATTGAAATTTGTAGAAAAATTGTCAAACTTGGAACAGATCATTTTAAGTGAACTCACACAATCACAGAAACATAATTGCCTCATGACCTCACTCTTCTGCAGTTCCTAACCTGGATCAGTCCAAGTTGCTGATATAACTAAACAGCATCTTGAGGCTTGGACATTAGGGAGAGGTAGGGCTTGAGGAAAGGGAGAGGGTGTGGGGAGGACACAAACTTTAAACCCAAATTGAACTGGTACCATACAATCCTATATCCCAGAAACCAGACTAAAAGTGGAACCCTCATGCAAACCTTATGAGGAGCACCTGATTAAATGGGAACTGGAGAGAATGAGATGAAACCTAACCTCAAATTTCTCCTGTTTCTGTTTCTTCTCTGGCTTTTTCCTTTTCTTTTCCTTTGGCACTTCCTGCAGTTCCTTGTACCAGGATGTTGTCTATACCCACAATGAGCTGTTGATCAGAGAGACCTACTTGATCTCCCAACACAAACAAGACAGACTTCTGTCAGATCACTTGATTACCCACTAGAAGTTAATGGTAAGACCCTACTGTGGAAGACACTAATTACTGTAGGCCCAGACCATGTAGAGACCTGATTGGAATCCAGATGAGAGCCAGTCCTCAAATAATCAGCCCTTGCAGTGCTGGAAGAAGCTACATGAGCTACCAGGGGAAAGTGGCCAATATCTGTCCAAGCAACTCAAAGTCTAAATGACTCAGAAGCAAACAACCTGATGTGATGCTCACACAAGTGCAATAGTGACACACAGCCATGGTGGGTAACCAACTGCTCTTGGAGTGGAGTGTTCTGGGTCATTTATCTCCTCAAGTCCAGTGTCCATCTGTAAAAGAAATGCATATTCTCCCTGCAATATACATATGCATGAATATTGCAACCTATTTTATGCATATTAGAGAGAACATGCATACTGGGCTTTCTGTGTTTGGATCGTGTTGCTCAATATAGTTCTTTCCAGATACACCTTATTCGTGAAAATTCCATTTTCTTTACTGCTGAATAAAATTCTATTGTATATATGCATCATGCTTTTATTATCCATTCATCTGTTGATGGATGTCTTGGATGATTTCATTTCCTAACAATTATGAACAGAGCAGCAATAAATGTGGATGTGCAAAAATTCCAATGGTATTATACAGATTCCAATGTATGTATACTCAGAGTGGTCCAGCTGCATAATATGCAAGTTCTATTTCAATTTTTGGAGAAACCTCCATGGCCAATTTATACAATAGCTCTACAGGTTTGCAGTACCCACAGCAGTATATAAGGGTTCCTCTTTTCCTGCATCCTGGCTAGCATTCTTGATGATATACATTCTAACTGGTTTGAACTACTAACTGGTTTTAATATGAATTTCCTTAATGGATAGGCATATTGAATATTTTTAAAAATACTTACTGGCCATTTTGTGTTTCTTCTTTTGTGAACTGTTTCTTTTTATTTAATAAATCTTAAGAGCAATAAGGCTTTCTTCTTTATAATTACAAACATGTTATTAATTCATCTTGAATCTCAGTTTATTTATGCATGTATCACACAAAAATTATTTGACTATTTGTGCCATAAATTGGGATAGATACTAAAGATGAAGGAGATAATGGTCTCTGCAGTGATGGATTTTGTTCACTAGCATGGAAGATAAGCTTTTAACAAATAGCTGTTGAACCTATAAGTTGACTAATGTGAAGTATAAATAAAAGGTGTTTCAGAAGCTTATAACAAATATTTTAGATTCTGTTTCCTAAAGGCAGATTCTGAAAGGTTTCTTGTGCAGGGGAAGTACTCTACAGAAGTAAATAGCAAAGCAGACCAGGAAAATGGAAGAAGCCACACAGGAGTCATGCAGCTTCACCAATTCTACGAGGGAGCTATAGAGTTTAAATGCATCTTAGTTTGTCCTGAGTTGAATCTGGACTTTGTAGCTTGCCATGAGCCATCATTCTTAAAGAAACCCATGCAGGAATATGTTCCAGATTTTGTGGTTGAAATAGTGTAAAGTTCACACACTTCGAGTCTCTGTGAAAGTGACTCTGCTCATGTGGGATCCACAGCACAGAGGTGAAGATATTGCTCATTGTACACAAAAATACATACTATAGAAATAGATGATAAAGGGATATGAGCAGTGAGCATAATATGAATATTGTCCATTAAGTTTACCCTTTACTAAATTCTATGGGATGGAAGTCATCACAATTTCTAGGGAGAAATTATAAACGTTATTTGGCTTAGCTTTAATGCTTGGTGCATTGAGTACTATGACCAAAACTGATTTTTTCATGTTACTCTATCACCAATCTATAATTCCCAGCTTGCTTTGGAAGCAGTTCTTTCTAGTCCAAATGGCATGCCTGGTAAGGCAATATAGATTTTCATCTGTGATAGTCATATTGTGGTTATACAGTTACCAGACTATAGATACTGTAATTGATGATCACAGTTAAAACTACAAATGAGAGCATGAAGCCACCAGTTTGTGGATATTTTCTTTCGTTTTCTTTTGATCATGTATAGTGAATATGTCAGACATCTACTCTGGTGAGAGTCTAATCATAGTATATAGAAAACATCTTTCTACTCTTTAGTGATTATCTTATCAAATCATAATCTGTATTAAAATCTCTTCATCTCTCCTTCTTGCTCACATATTATTTTCATGAGTTTCATTCATTTTATTCTTGCATATTGAGTCAACCTTGCTCTCTTACATTGAGTTCTCCAAAATCTAATACTGACCTATTTTTTTAAATTTTTATTTATTAGATATGGACATATTTAGTATGTAACCAACACATGTTGGCACCATCCTTTCCCTCCTCCCTGATCCTTTCTTGAATTGGGCTTCCTAGTTGGGAATGCAGATCAACTCCATGGAGATTGTGGATTATGCATTGTGGGGGTGGGGAGACAGGCAATGTCTCTGTACAAAATGTCCCAACTTGTGGCTCTAACAATCTTTCAGCCCCTCTTCCACAAAATTCCCTGAGCCATGGTGGAAGCATTTTAAGTCTCTGTCAGTAATGAGCACTTAGGAGCCTCTGGATCTCTGGTTTGATAGGTTCAGGGTGTTCTCAGTGTCTATCTCCTTCACCCTTGTACTGATATCAGATTCACTAAGAAAGCAGCACTCTTGCTCATTTCCCCACTTCCTCTGTGGTTTGAGCTGAAGCCATAGTGGAGTGTGCTGGGTCATTTATCTACTCAGGACCACCTCCAATTTGTAAAAGAGAAGCAGATTCTCCAATAGAGAATGAAGTCAGCACTGATTAAATGGCATAACCATTATTAATTTAGGAAGAATTTAAAGAGTGTAGACCCTCTTATAGCATAAAGTTAATGAGAGTTTAACAATGGAAATATGAGTTATTATCTGGATATGATCCTGACTTGTTTCCCAGTTCCAGATATGGTTTCCTTTCTACTGAGCAGATCTGTTAGCCAATCTAAGAGCAGCTGGTTACCCACCATGACTGTGTGCCACTATGCACTTGTGTGAGCATCACAGAAGGTTGTTTGGTTCTGAGTGCCTTAAAGTTTGAGTTACTCAGATATATTTGGACACTTTCCCCCAGTAACTCATGAAGCACATTCCAACACTAGATGGGATAATTGTATGGGGACTGGCTTTCTTCTGGATTCCAATGAAGTCTTTCCATGGTCCATGCAAACAGCTTTTGGTGTCTTAAGCAGTAGGGCTTTACCATTAACCTCTGGTGGGTAATCAAGAACTCTGACAGAATATGTCTTCTTTGTTTTGGGAGATATAGTAGGTCCTTCTGATCAACAGCTCATTTTGGATATAAACCACATCTTGGTACAGGAAATTATAGGTCAATACCATGGGAAAAAAGACAGAGAAGAAAGAGAAACAGGAAAACTTTAAGATTAGGTTTCATCTTATATAGGGTTCCACCATTTAGACTGACTTCAGGGATATAGGATTCTATGGAACCAGTTCATTTTGGGTTCAGTTTGTGTACCTCTCCCACCCTTCCCCACAAGCCCTACCCTTCAAATTTTTCAAACCTTAAGATGATATTCAGGTATTTCAGCAAGTCAGGCTGATCCAGGTTAGGAACTGCAGATGAGTGAGACAATGCAATGGTTGTCTTTCTCTCATTATATGATGTCATTTAGAATGATCTTTTCCAAGCTCGACCATTTTTCTTCAAATTTCAATGACTCATTCTTACTGCTGAGTATAATTCCACCATGTAGATATACATCATCTTAGTTATCTATTTCTCCAATGATGTGTACCTGGTTTGTTTCCAGTTATTTTGCTATTATGAACTGGGGAGCTATAATAGTGGTTGAGCAAATATCTCTGTACTGAGATGTGGAGTTTTGGGGGTAAATGCCAAGTAAGGAATAACATAGTCTGTTGATAACTCTATATTCATCCTTTTCAGGAGTCTCCATGTTGAATTACATATTGGTTATACCAGCTTTTATTCCCACCAACAGTGAATGAGTGTTTATATTTCCTCACATTCTTGCCAACATTTTTTTTTCACTTGACTTTTTTTTTTTTTTTTTTTTTTTAATGTTTGCTGTCCTTACTAGGGTAAGATGGAATCTCAGATGTTTTGATTTGCACTTCCCAAATGGTAAAGGATATTGAACATTTTCTTAAGTGTGTGTTAGGCATATGCAATATGCCTTTGAGAACTCTCTATTTAGTTTTATCCCCCACATTTGGAGTGGGTTGTTTGATTTTTTTTATTGTTTCATTTTTTGAGTTCTTTGTACATTCTAGATATTAGGCTTCTGTCAGTGGTAAAACAGGCAAAGATTTTCTCCCATTCAGTGGGTAATCTATTGACTCTGCTTATGGTAAGTTGGTCTGTGCAAAAGCTTTTTAGCTTCATATCTCATCTATTAGTTGAGTGCTTTTATATTTCCTGAGCTATTGGGGTTTTGTTCAGGAAGTCTTTTACAAGCCTTATACCATGGAGAGGGCCTCCTATTTTTCTTCCATTAGTTGAAGAGTTTCAGGTCTTATATTGAGGCCTTTAATCCATTTGGGCTTGATTTTCATGCATGGTAAAATAAGTGGGTCTAATTTAATTTTTCTACATATGGTAATCTAATATGTCCAACACAGTTTTTTCTCCAGTCTGCATTATTGGAACCTTTGTCAAAGATCAAGCAGCTGGGGTAGGGCATGGTGGTGCACACCTTTATTCACAGCACTTGTCAGACAGAGGTAGGTAGAGTTTGAGACCAGTTTGAGACTACATAATAAATTCCAGGTCAGCTTGAGCTAGAAAGAGACCCTACTTCGAAAAACCAATAAATAAGCAAATAAATAAATAAAAAATTCAAGCAGCTATATTTACTTGATCTAAGTTCTGGGTCTCCAATTAGTTACATTGGTTTATATTTCTGTCTATTCGAGTACCATGCTGTTTTTGTCACTATGGCTTTGTATTTTAGCTTTATATAGGGTATGGTGATACCATCAAAGTTGTTTGTTTATTTATTTATTTATTTACTTACTTATTTATTTATTTATTTATATTTTTGCTGAGGATATGTTTGGATGTCTGAGGCCTTCTGGCATTCCATATACATTTTGAGATCATTTATTCATTCTCTGTGAAGAATGATGTTAATATTTTTATTGGTTTAAATATTTTAATATTTTTATTGCATTAAATCTGTATATTGCTTTTGGTAGAATTGCCATTTGCACAATATTAATTCTGCCTACCAGGAGCATGGGAAGATTTTCCATTTTCTCAAGTCCTCCTTTATTTCTTTCTTGAGTGTTTTTATGTTTTCATTATACAGGTTTCACATCCTTGGTTAGCATTATTCCAAGGTATTTGCTCTTTTGTTGCTATTGAAAATTGGACAGCCACACTGAATTCTGTCTCTGTATGTTTGTTCTTTGCATATAGAAAAGCTGCTGATTTTTGTGCATTGATTTTTTAACCTTGATTTTTCTGAAGGAATTTGTCACCGTTAAAAGTTTTGAGATGGATACTTTCGGGTTACAATTTTGAAGAAGGTTCTGTTTAGAAGAATATCTATTCCGTAGCATTGGGGTGAAAAGTTCTATAGGTATCCTTTAGGTCTAGTTGATCTATGATGTTGTTGGGCTCTATTATTTCCTCATTGATTTTCTGCTTGGATGATCTTTCTATTGATGATAGTGGAGTTTTGAAGTCTCTGACTATGAAGATGTTGGTGTGTATTTCTGTTTTATTGTTGAGTAGATTTTGTTCTATAAACTCTGGTGAGCTTGTGTTTGGCACATATATATTTAGTATTGTGATGTGATCATGTTGGTTCAGCCACTTGAGTAAATCATAGCTTTTTTTTTTTTCCTTTTGATTACTTTTGGTTTGAAGTCTATTTTATCAGATATTAATATAGCATCACCCACTTGCTTTTTCCTGTGGGGCTAACCAAGCCTGGCAACTGTAGCCCTGCAGATCAGCACCCCCACTGCTGGAACCGCTGCTGCGAAAGCTGCCTCTGCTGGGTCTGTCAGCAGCTAAAGCTGCTGCTGGGCCCACTGCTGCTGTTGCTTCTGCTGCTGCTGTAGCTGCCACGTCTGGAGCCACTGATGTTGCTGAAGTTGCTGCTGCTGATCTGCTGTTGTTGCCACTCCTGGGTCTGCTGCTGCTGGGTCTGCCACTGCTGCCGCTCCTGGGTCTGCTGCTGCTGGGGCTGCTGGTACCGGTTCCGGATCTGCTGATATTGCTGCTGAACTCTGCTCCTGCTCAGGTCCCGCTGTCAGCTCAAGTTGGCGTGGCCGGGTCCTGGGACCGCTGCTCTGTTCACTGGAGCTGGGCTCAGGCAGTGGGGGAGGGGAGGGAGCTGCAGCTGCTCTGGTTCTCTCGCTGCTCCACGTGTTCTTCTACCTCGCGGTCTGGTCCTCCGCTGCTCACTGCCGCTCTCCCTTCACGTTTCCTGAGCTGCAGAGAGCACCGGTGTGAGGGGAAATTCCCGCACCTGGCTTTTCCTGCGGCTGGAGCCAAGCCCGGCGGCTTTCTGGTATGCCCCGCTGCCACCGCGGTTGGCGGAGCTGCCGGGGCCGCTTTTGCCAGCCTGTGCAGGCTCCAGATGCTCTGTATCTCTCCTACTTCTCCGCTGCTGCTTCAATTTCCTATACACCTCACTTTTTAGTAAAAGTGTATATTTTGCTGAGTTTTTTTGTTTTTTTTTTCCCCCCAGGCTGCTTTGGCATGGTACCTATGCCGGCATCTTAACCAGAAGTCCCACTTGCTTTTTATACCCATTTTCTTAGAGTATCATTTTCCAACCTTTCACCCTGAGGAGGTGTGGTTTGCTTGAAGGCAGAAGATAGGAGGGTCCAGATTTTTTATCCACCCTGATAATCTGTGTCTTTTGATGGGTGAATTAAGACCCTTAATATTTAAGGGTATTACTGTAAGGTTTGAATTAATCCCTGTCATGATGAGCTGTTTTATGGGGTTTGATGCTTTGTCTATTTTGGTTATTGTGTGTCGACTACTGGTTAAGATGGCGGCATAGATACCACACCAAAGCAGCCTAGGGGTGAAAAAGACCAAAAAAACTCAGCAAAGTACACACTTTTACTAAAAAGTGAGGTGTATAGGAAGTTGAAGTGGCAGAGGAGAAGTAGAAGAGATCCAGAGCATCCAGAGCCCACATAGGCTGGCAAAAGCAGCTCTGGCAGCTGCACCAACTGAGGCTGTGGCAGTGCAACAGAAAGCAGCCAGACTCGGCTCCAGCCGCAGGAAAAGCCAGGTGCGGGGATTTTCCACTCACACCGGCGCTCTCTGCAACTCAGGAAACATGAAGGGAGAGCGGCAGTGAGCAACAGAGGAGCAGACCACAAGGTAGAAGCACACTTGGAACAGCGAGAGAACCAGAGCAGCTGCGGCTACCTCCCCTCCCCCACAGCCTGAGCCCAGCTCTGGAGAACAGAGCAGCAGTCATCATCATCAGTGGTTCCAGCACTGGTAACAGCAGCCCCAGCAGTAGCAGCTCCAGTCACGGCAGCAGTGGCAGACCCAGCAGCAGCAGACCCAGGAGCGGTAGTAGTGGCAGACCCAACAGCAGCAGACCCAGGAGCAGCATCAGCGGCAGATCCCACAGCAGCAGCTTCAGTGGCAGCAGTGGCAGTGGACAGAGCAGCAGCAGCTTCAGCAGCAGCCACTACAGACCCAGCAGCGGCAGCTTTAGCAACAGCAGTTCCAGCAGCAGGGGTGCTGATCTGCAGGGCCACACTTGCCAGGCTCAGTTTGCCCCGCAGGAAATGCCAGTGCACAGCTCCAGAAATCAGAACAACAGCCTGATGACCCAGGCAGCAACTTGACTGAGACCAAAATCATCCAAGGTAACTGGGATTGCACCAGGGAAGGGTCTCACTTGGTCACAAGATGACTCGGATTCCTCAACAGACCAGAAGTCTTAGCCTCTTTGTTGATAGAGGATCTGGTTGTTATAATAACTACTCTTGCATACATACTTGGGGCTGTTTTTGATTGAATGTGTACAGTGTTTAGGTAAATTTTGGATTCTACCTGTATTTTATTCCACTCATCCTGCTTGAATACTCCCATAGCAGGGAAACTCAACCCCTAGGAGCACCTTCGTAGATACTCTGAGAGTCTTAAGAGTCACACCTAACAACTTAAGCTCCTACCCTGAAAATATATAACATCAAATCAATTGATGCAACTAAGAATACCCAGCTAGCTAGAAAATCCAAGCATAAACATAATCCAAGATGCAAAAATATATACATTATAACACAAGAAACACTAAAAAGCAAGATGACAAAAATCCACCTAAAAGTATTAATGCATCAGAAATGTCCTCCAGTGAAAACAAATTAGAGGAAATGCCTGAGAAAGAGTTCAAAAGAATGATTATAAATATGTTCAAAGAGGTCAAAGAACAAATCAAAAGAATCAAAGAAGAAATCAAGGAAGAAATCAAAGGAATCAAAGAAGACGCAGGACACCAATTTAATGAAATAAAGAAGGCAATACAAGACATAAATAAGGAAATAGAAATAATAAAGAAAAACCAGTCAGAATTACTAGCAATGAAAAACACAGTTAATGAAATAAAATAAAAAAAAAAAACTGTAGAAAATCTCACCAGTAGGATGGAAGAAGGAGAGGACAGAATATCTAAGCTAGAAGACCAGGTGGCAGATCTAATACAGTCCAACAAAAGAAAGACAAACTTATAGAAAAGTATGAGTGGGAATTTCAAGATATTCAGGACACTATGAAAAGATCCAATATAAGAATTCAGGGCATAGTAGAAGGAGAAGAATTCCACTCCAAAGGCATAGTACGCGTCTTCAACAAAATCATAGAAGAAAATTTCCCCCAAATTGGGAAAGAGGTGCCAATGCAGATACAGGAAGCCTTTAGAACCCCAGCCAGACAAAACCCAGAAAGAATCTCCCCTCGCCATATTATAATCAAACTTCCACACACAGACACCAAAGAAAAAATACTGAAAGCAGTTAGAGAGAAAAATCAAGTTACCTACAAAAGCAAGCCCTTCAGGATTACAGCAGATTATTCAACACAAACTTTTAAAGCCAGAAGGGCTTGGAGTGATATATTCCAAGTTCTGAAAGATAACAGCTGTCAACCAAGGTTACTTTATCCTGCAAAGCTATTCATTAAAATAGATGGAGAAATAAGGACATTCCATGACAAAAGCAGGTTAAAGGAGTATTTGAAGACAAAACCAGCTCTACAGAAAACACTTGATATAATCCTCCATGCTAAAGAAAAAGAAAGGCACACATATAAGGAATCGAGAAAAAAACAAGAAATACTCAAATAGTAGTTAACAGAATAAAGCACAGTTAGAACCAGAACCACACACAAAAAAAAGGCAAACATAAATACACACCTTTCAATAATATCTCTTAATATCAACGGCCGCAATGACCCAGCGAAAAGACGGAGGTTTGCAAACTGGGTTAAAAAGCAGGATCCTACAATTTGTTGTCTACAAGAAACTCACCTTTCTACAAAGGATAGACATTATTTTAGGCGAAAAGTTGGAAGGCGGTGTTTCAAGCAAATGGGCCTAGAAGACAAGCAGGGGTTGCTATCCTAATATCGGACAAGGTAGACTTTAGTCCAATGTTAGTCAAGAAAGATAAGGAAGGTCACTTTATATTGATTAAGGGCACACTCCAACAGGAAGACTTTACAATCCTAAACACATATGCACCTAACATGGGGGCTCCCAAATTCATCAAACAAACACTATTAGAACTAAGGTCACAGACAATACCAAACACAGTGGTGGTGGGTTACTGTAACACCCCACTCTCATCAATTGACAGGACATCCCAGGAAAAAATAAACAGAGAGGCATCTGGACTAAATGATGTAATAGAAGGACTTGACCTAACAGAGATATACAGGACATTTCATCCAAAGGCTGCAGAATATACATTCTTTTCAGCAGCACATGGAACATTCTCTAAAATAGATCATATATTAGGACACAAAGCAAATCTTAACAAATTCAGGAAAATTGTAATAATTCCTTGCTTTCTATCTGACCACAATGGAATTAAACTACAAATCAGTAGCAAGAAAGGCTATAGAGCATACACAAAATCATGGAAACTAAACAATACACTATTAAATGATGAATGGGTCAATGAAGAAATCAAGAAGGAAACCAAAAAATTTATAGAATCAAACGATAATGAGAATACAACATACCAAAATCTCTGGAAGACAACGAAGGCAGTTATAAGAGGTAAATTTATAGCCTGAAGTGCCTATATTAAGAAATTAGAAAGGTCACAAGTAAATAACCTAATGCTTCACCTTAAAGCCTTGGAGAAAGAAGAACAAGGCAAACCAAAAATCAGTAGACGGGAAGAAATAATAAAGATTAGTGCAGAAATTAATGAAATACAAACAACAACAACAACAACAACAACAAAAACAATCCAAAGAATTAATGAAACAAAGAGTTGGTTCTTTGAAAGGATAAACAAGATTGATAAACCCTTAGCAAATCTGACCAAAAGAAAGAGAGAAGAGACACAAATTAATAAAATCAGAGATGAACAAGGTAACATCACAACAGATTCCAGAGAAATTCCAAAAATCATAGGGACATATTATAAAAGCATATCCTGTACAAAGTATGAAAATCTGAAAGATTGATGATTTCCTTGGTTTTTATGACCTACCTAAATTAAATCAAAATGAGATTAATCACTTAAATTGACCTATTACAAACATGGAGATCTAAACAGTTATCAATAATCTCCCAACTAACAAAAGCCCAGGCCCAGATAGATTCACTGCTGAATTTTACCAGACCTTTAAGGAAGAGCTAACACCATTGCTTCTTAAGCTTTTCCAGGAAATAGAAAAAGAAAGAATACTACCAAACTCCTTCTATGAGCATCATCCTGATACCAAAACCAGGCAAAGATAGAACAAAAAACAAAAATTACAGACCAATCTCCCTCAGGAACATAGATGCAAAAATTCTCAACAAAATATTGGCAAACAGAATACAAGTGTATATCAATAAGATCATTCACCCTGACCAAGTAGGCTTTATCCCAAAGATGCAGGGATGGTTCAACACACGAAAATCTATAAATGTAATACATTACATAAACGGGTTGAAGGACAAAATATATGATCATCTCATTAGACACAGAGAAAGCATTTGACAAAATCCAACATCCCTTCATGATAAAAGTCCTACAGAGACTGGGAATAGAAGGAACATATCTCAATATAATAAAGGCTATTTATGACAAGCCTACAGCCAACATATTACTAAATGGGGAAAAACTGGAAGCTTTTCCACTAAAATCAGGAATAAGACAAGGGTGTCCACTGTCCCCACTTTTATTTAATACAGTTTTCGGTGTCTTAGCCATAGCAATAAGGCAAGAGACACACATAAAAGGGATACAAATTGGAAAGGAAGAGATCAAGTTATTATTTGCAGATGACATGATTCTATACATAAAGGACCGTAAAAACTCTACTAGCAAACTGTTAGAGCTGATCAATACCTACAACCATGTAGCAGGATACAAAATAAATACACAGAAGTCAGTAGTCTTCATATATGCTAACAACAAACACACAGAGGGTGAAATCAGAGAATCACTCCCATTCACAATTACATCAAAAAAAATATATAGAGTACCTTGGAATAAACCCAACCAAGGAAGTAAAGAAACTCTACAATGAGAACGTTAAAACACTCATGCAAGAAATTGCAGAAGACACTAGAAAGTGGCGAAACATCCCTTGTTCCTGGATTGGAAGAATCAATATTGTAAAAATGGCAATCTTACCTAAAGCAATCTACACATTTAATGCAATCCCTATCAAAATTCCAAAGGCTTTCTTCATGGAAATAGAAAAAAACAATCCAAAAATTCATTTGGAATCACAAACAACCTTTAATATCTAAAATAATACTAAGCAGAAAAATATGGCTGGTGGTATCACCATACCTGATTTTAACCTATTCTACAGAGCCATAGTTACAAAAACTGCATGGTACTGGCACAAAAATAAACATGTAGATCAGTGGAACAGAATAGAGGACCCAGATGTAATCCCATGTAGCTATAGCCACCTGATATTCGATAAAAATGCCAAAAATACTCATTGGAGAAGAGACAGCCTCTTCAGCAAATGGTGTTTTGAAAACTGGATATATATCTGCAGAAGGATGAAAATAGATTCTTCTCTCTCGCCATGCACAAGAATTAAGTCCAAATGGATTTAAGACCTTAACATCAGACCTGAAACTCTGAAACTGCTAGAGGAATAAGTAGGGGAAACCCTTCAACATATTGGTCTTGGCCAAAACTCCTGAATACAACCCCAATTGCTCAGGCAATAAAACCACAGATTAACCACTGGGACCTAATGAAATTACAAAGATTTTTCACTGCAAAGGACACAGTGAAAAAAGCAAAGAGGCAACCTACAGAATGGGAAAAAATCTTTGCCAGCTATATATCTGATAGAGGATTAATATCTAGGATATACAAAGAACTCAAAAAGTTAAATAATAAGGAATCAAACAAGCCAATCAAAAAATGGGCTATGGAGCTAAATAGAGCATTCTCAAAGGAAGAAATATGAATGGCATATAAGCATCTAAAAAAAAATGTTGTATGTCACTAGTCATCAGGGAAATACAGATTAAAACTACATTGAGATTCCATTTCACTCCTGTCAGATTGGCCACCATCATGAAAACAAATGATCATAAATGTTGGCGGGATGTGGAAAAAGAGGAACCCTTCTACACTGCTAGTGGGAATGCAATCTGGTCCAGCCATTGTGGAAAACAGTGTGGAGGTTCCTAAAACAGCTAAATATTGATATACTATATGACCCAGCTATAGCACTCCTAGGCATATATCCAAAGGACTCATCTCATTTCCTTAGAAGTACGTGCTCTACCATGTTTATTGCTGCTCAATTTATAATAGCTGGGAAATGGAACCAGCCTAGATGTCCCTCAGCTGATGAGTGGATAATGAAGATGTGGTTATTGTGATCTTCTTCTGGTTGGCTATTGAGATTGGTTCTGTGACTGTTTTTATGTGGTGTGTTCCCTCAAGTACTCTGTAGGTTTGGCTTTGTGTTCATGTGATCATACAGTTGACTGTTCCATGGAAAGTTTTTCTTTCACCATCTATTAGAGGGATACTTTTGCTGGATAGAGTAGCTTGGGTTGGAAGCCATAATTTTTCAGAATTTGAAGCATTCAATTCCAGGCCTTTCTTTTTTTTTTTTTTCACTTGTGATAGACATTTTATTTTTAATATAACACATATTATTTTAAATCTAGATTCTGCATGTGACAGAAAAGTTACAGTATTTGTCTTTCTTAGCCTGGCTTATTTTGTTTAACATAATGATTTCCAGTTACATTGAATCTCCTTAAAAATGTTATAATTTCATAATGTATAAAATTCCATTGTGTTTATGTATCACACTTTCTTTTTTTTTCTTAATTTTTATTAACATTTTCCATGATAATAAAAAAAATCCCATGGTAATTCGCTCCCTCCCCACCCCCACACTTTCCCCTTTGAAATTCCATTCTCCATCATATTACCTCCCCATTACAATCATTGTACTTACATATGTACAATTCCAGGCCTTTCTTGCTTTCATGTTTTCCATTGAGAAATCTGATGTAAGTCTGATGGTAGTGCCTTTGTATGTTGTGAATTGTTTTTCTCTTGCTACTTTTAACACACTGTCTCTTTGTTTTCATTTTTAAGAGTTTTCGCTGTAATGTATGTTTGAGAGTTTCTTCTTTGGCCCTGTATGTTTGGTGTTCTGTGGGTTTCTTGTATTTTGATGGGCCTCTCTTTTGGGAGAGTCAAAATTTTTTCTTTAATAGTTTTTTTGAATATGGTCACTATGTCTCTGGCCTGGATTTCCTCTCCTTTTGGTACACCCATGATCCAGATGTTTGGTCATTTTAGGGTGTCCCATATATAGCTTTTAACTTCAGTTTTTGATCTTAGCAAAGTTTCTGGCTTCCCATTCAATTTCTTCTGTCTTTTCTTCCAGATCACATGTTCTGTCTTTCACATGAGTTGGTGAGCAGTTCTAGAGAGATGTTTTTAATTATTTTCATTGTTTTTAATTTCTATTTGATTTTTGTTTTCTGTTGTGTTATTTTGTATCATTTCCATCTGTTCTTTGAAGTATTATTTCAATTAGAGTTCTGATTTTCTTGATGCCTCCTGGAGCTCATTCTTGCATTTGACCAAATCTTCATTAATTTTAATCAATTGGTTGTTGAGATCTTCCATTTCTTTACTTACCTTCGATTTATTTAACTTTCTTTCTAATGTTTTCTTCAATCAAGTTAATCTTATTGTAAATAATTGAATGTTCCAGGAAACGATTGTGTTTAATTTCATTGATAGGATTGTTGGTTCCCATTCTGTTTCTTTTTTTATAAAAACTGACACTCCAGACAATTCAGGGCCTTTCACTCAGAATCTGGAGTGGAGTCTTGGGATACCAGACTATCCTTTTTTACCTTTTCTATTTTTTTTTTTTTTTTGTAAACCAATAAAACTTTGCCTCACATCCCATGATTCTATAGTCTTACTTGTGCGACACCAGACCCCATAGCAATAGCTGTTGTCCAACTTCACATCATCCCCCCGAGACTCTAGTGGATCATACCTGCACCCTATCCACCATCTCCTTCATTTTTCCTAAATCTGAGTTCTGTTTTAATTAGGCATTTTGCAAAGGTGGCATTTATTTGTACAAATACTTATAAAATGACGTTTGTCCATAGCGTCACAAACAGCTAAGGATTCTTTTGCATTTCTATGGTAAATGCAAACAGACAAATACCATTTCCCTTAGTATGAACAGCCCTAGGTCTTTGAGTACTACCAGTAGAAGAGCTGGATTTTCAAACACAGACGTTTGCATCTCTAGGTTTTAAGAAGCAGAGATTTAGATTTCTGGTCAAGATGGCAACCGCCTAGCTGCACTACAAGCAACAAGGGAAAAAAAGGGCAAGTATTCAAGGGAAATTAGGAACTTTTTGAAGAGGGAGGGCACAGATTGGAGTAAAAGAGGGAAGCACACACCCCCGCGACCCACGCCCCGCCACGCCGCCTGCCGCGAATCGCCGCATCGGGTGCGGCCTGGCGCCCCCAGCAGCCTGGCACCCATGCGCACCAAGCCCCAAGCGCCCAGGCGGCCCCGCGCGCCCCACAACCCCCACGCCCCCATGCCCGCGGACCCCCCACCCCCCCCAGCGTGCCCCTACCCCCAAGCACGCCCCACACACCCTATCCACACGCGGCAGGCGATGCCTGAACGAACCGAGGATTCCCGCTCCCTGGGCGCCCAGGCCTGCCCCGCGCCACCCGCGCACCCCAGACCCCCACACCCCACCCCCGCGCGCCTCGAGACGACCCCCGCCAGCCCCACCGCCCACCCCACCCCCCGTGCGCGCCACCCCCCGGGCGCCCCACACTCCCTATCCACACACGGCAGGCGCGCCCCAAGGGCCCCGCGCCCGGGCGCCCAGGCGTGCCCCGCACCCCCGTGCACCCGAGACCCATGCGCCCCACCGCCATGCACCTCGAGCCCCCCTGCGAGCCCCGTCCCCGCCTCCCGCCACGCGCCCAACGCTCCCGACCCACACGCGGCAGGCGTGCTCCAAGCGCCCCACAGCATCCAGTGCCCGGGCACCCAGGTGTGCCCCGCACCCCTCGCGTGCCCCGAGACCCCCACGCCCCAACCCCATGCTCCTCGAGACCCCCCCTGTGCCCCACCCCTGCCACGCATCGAGAGTGCCCCACGGTGTCCCGCAGCGTCCCGTGCTCCATCTTACCTAAGTGTGCTCCACGACACCTGCGCGACCCAAGACCCCCTTGTCCCCGCCACCTCCCCCCCCCGTGAGTCCAGAGCACCCCGCGGCGTCCCGCAGTGTCCTGCGTCCCCTGCTCCCACCTGAGCGCCCCGCGCTCCTAGCCGCTCCCCGTCCCTGCACGCGCTGCACCCCCACCCCCACATGCCCTGGATCATCCACGCCCAGATCCCCGTGCACCCTGAAGCGCTCCCTGCCCGCCCCGCACCTCCACCCCACACGCCACTCGTCCCCCCGCCGCTGCGTGCCCAGGCGTGCCCCGCACCCCCTGTGCCCAAACCGCACATGTCCTGCATCCCAGCGTGCCTCAGCATACCCTACCCCCCCCACGTCCTGCGCCCCCCAGGTGACCCCCCCGCAAACATTAATGGCCTTAATTCACCCATCAAGAGACACAGGATAACAGGGAGGATCAAAAAATTAGGCCCCTCAATCTGCTGCCTTCAAGAAACCCACCTTACCACTAAAGACAGAAACCTCCTCAGGGTGAAAGGGTGGAAAACAATATTCCAAGCAAATGGGAATAAGAAACAAGCAGGTGTAGCTATATTAATATCAGATAAAGTTGACTTCAAACCAAAAACAATCAAAAAAGACAAAGAAGGCTACTTCCTACTTGTAAAGGGAACAATCCATCAAGAGGACATTACAATCATAAATCTGTATGCACCAAACACAGGGGCACCACAGTTCATAAAACAAAACCTACTTGACAATAAAACAGAAATAACCACCAGCACCATCATAGCTGGGGACTTTAACACACCATTATCAGTAATAGACAGCTCATCCAAACAGAAGCTCAACAGGGAAGTAAGAGAGCTCAATAAAACCATAGAGCACTTAGACCTAACAGACATCTACAGAACTTTCCATCCCAAATCCACAGACTACACATTCTTCTCAGCAGCCCATGGAACATTCTCTAAAATAGACCATATACTGAGTCACAAAGATAGCCTCCACATATTTAGGAAAATCGACATAATTCCCTGCATGATATCAGATCATAGTGCTATATTCCTAGAAATCAACAACAAAAAAACCAACAAGAGCTACAATGGCAACTGGAAACTGAATAGCACACTCTTAAACAATAAATGGATAGTGGATGAAATAAAAAATGAAATTGCAAAATTCCTGGAATTGAATGATAATGAGAACACATCATACCAAAACTTGTGGGACACAATGAAGGCAGTCCTCACGGGAAAATTGATAGCACTCAATGCCTTCATAAAAAAGACAGAAAGATCCCAAATCAATAGCCTAACCATCCACCTAAAGGCATTGGAAAAACAAGAAAAATCCAACCCAAAGAGCTCCAGAAGGCAAGAAATAATTAAAATCAGAGCAGAAATTAATGAATTGGAAACCAAGGAAACAATTAAGGCAATTGACAAAACAAAGAGCTGGTTCTTTGAAAAAATAAACAAGATTGACAAACCTTTGGCCAATTTGATCAAGCAAAAAAAGGAGAGACTCCAAATTAACAAAATTCAAAATGAAAAAGGAGAGATCACAACAGGCATCAGTGAAATCGGCAGAATCATCAGGACTTATTTCAAAAACCTCTACTCCACAAAACTGGAAAATGTGGAGGAGATGGATAAATTCCTGGATGCATATCATCTACCAAAGCTAAACTCAGAGCAGATCAACCACCTCAATGAACCCATCACGCTCATGGAGATTGAAAAAGTAATAAAAAAAAACTCCCAAAAAAGAAGAGCCCAGGACCAGATGGATTCCCAGCCGAATTTTATCAAACTTTCATGGAAGAACTCAAACCAATCTTCCTAATACTGTGCCACACAATTGAAGAACAGGGAAAGCTACCCAACTCCTTCTATGAAGCTAGTATCACCCTAATCCCAAAATCAGGCAGAGATGCCACAAGAAAAGAAAACTATCGGCCTATTTCCCTAATGAACATAGACTCAAAGATCCTCAACAAAATTCTCGCTAACCGAATCCAATAACACATCAAAACCATTATCCACCTTGACCAAGTGGGATTTATCCCCAGAACACAAGGGTGGTTCAACATACGAAAATCTGTCAATGTAATACACCACATAAACAAGCTTAAACATAAAAATCACATGATCATTTCGATAGATGCAGAAAAGGCCTTTGACAAGATACAACATCACTTCATGATCAAAACATTGGAGAGAATCGGCATGGCCAGTTCACATCTTAATATAATAAAGGCAATATACAAAGCTCAAAAGGCCCAAATAATACTTAATGGAGAGAGACTGGAGGAATTCCCATTGAGCTCAGGAACAAGACAGGGATGTCCTCTCTCACCTCTGCTTTTCAATATAGTTCTGGAAGTCCTAGCCCAAGCAATAAGGCAGGAGAAGGAAATAAAAGGGATACAATTTGGAAAAGAAGAAGTTAAGTTAGCTCTATTCGCTGATGACATGATTGTATATGTAAGAGACCCGAGAGACTCCATCCCAAAACTCCTGAAGGTGATTAACTCCTATAGCAAAGTAGAAGGATACAAAATCAATGCACAAAAATCGGAAGCATTTCTGTATGCAAATGACAAAGGCACAGAAAAAGAAATAAAGAACATAGTCCCATTTTCAATATCCACAAAATAATAAAATACCTTGGAATAATGTTAACCAAGGAAGTAAAAGATCTATACAACGAAAATATAAAAACTCTCAAAAAAGAAATTGAGGAGGACTTGAAAAGATGGAAAGACCTCCCATGCTCCTGGATAGGCAGAATTAACATTGTGAAGATGACAAACCTACCAAAGGTAATATATAGATTTAATGCAATTCCAATTAAAATCCCAGCAGTGTTCTTCACAGACATAGAAAAAATGTTCTCAAATTTCATATGGAAAGGCAGATGGCCTCGCATATCCAAACATATCCTCAGCAAAAGAAATACCTCTGGTGGCATCAACATACCCGATATAAAGTTATACTACAAAGCCATAGTAGTAAAAACAGCATGGTACTGGCATAAAAACAGGAGTATAGACCAATGGAATAGACTTGAGGACCCGGATTTTTGGCCAAACAACTATAGCTACTTGGTATTCGACAAAGGCCCAAACAATATAGACTGGAAAAAAGATAGCATCTTTAACAAATGGTGCTGGACAAACTGGATAACCACATGCAGGAAACTAAAACTTGATCCACACATTTCACCATGCACAACACTCAAATCCAAATGGATCAAAGACCTCAACATAAGACCAGAAACTCGAAAATTACTGGAAGAAAATTTAGGAAGTACTTTCCATGATATAGGAATGGAAAAAGAGTTCCTGGATAAAACCCCAGTGGCTCAAGTTGTTAAACAGTCACTCAACCATTGGGATCATATGAAGCTGAAGAGTTTCTTTACAGACAAGCATATAATAAGCATAGCCAATAGAATACCCACAGAATGGAAGAAAATATTTGCAGGTTATCCAACTGATAGAGGCCTTTTCTCTAGAATTTACAAAGAACTCAAAAGTCTAAACAGTAAGAACACAAATACCCCACTCACAAAATGGGGCACAGAGTTAAACAGGCAATTCACAGAGGAAGAGATACAAATGGCAAACACACACCTAAGAAAATGTTCATCATCCCTAATCATCAGAGAAATGCAAATTAAAACAACTATGAGATTCCACCTTACCCCAATAAGGATAGCCAACATCAAAAGGTCAAATGAAAATAAATGGTGACGAGGATGTGGAGAAGCAGGGACACTCATTCACTGTTGGTGGGAATGCAGGATGGTACAACCACTTTGGAAAGCAATATGGAGACTCCTGAAAAAGCTGACTATAGAAATACCAACAGACCCAGTTATACCATTACTGGGCATGTACCCTAAAACCTTCAAACCAAAAGACAGAGAGATTTGCTCAACCATGTTTGTAGCATCTCAATTCGTAATAGCTAAAAGCTGGAATCAACCCAGATGTCCATCATTAGAAGAATGGATAACAAAGATGTGGTATATCTACACAATGGAATTCCATACAGCAATAAGAAAAAACAACATAAAGAAATTTGAGGAAAAATGGTTGAACCTGGAACAGATCATTCTCAGCGAACTTACCCAATCACAGAAAAAAAATCGACACATAGTCTCACTCATCTGCAACACCTAACCTGAATTGGCCCAAGATGTCTTACAAACCCAGCAAGTACCTCATGGACTAGACAATAAGATGGATCGGAGGGTGGGGAGGGAATCAAAGGGTGGAAAACAGTAATCCGGACCCAAACGGCAATGGTACCATAAAATTCTACTTCCTAAAAGACAGACCAAATGGCTGAACCTTCACTAGACCCTTACAGGAAACACCTGAACCACAAGACACTGGAGAGGGTAGGATCAAGACTGACCTAAATCTCCTACATATTCCCTCCCTCCCTCTCCCCCTCTCCCCTCTATCTCTCTCCTCTCTAACTCTTGTATATTAGTTATCTTTTTCCTCAATTTCTTAGTGGACACTGACCTGTAACCCCCACTTCCAGCTTGGGCCTACCATCCACAATGAGCTTTCGATCAGAGAAACCTACAAGGTTTCCCAAAACAATGATAGACTTCTGTCAGAGTACTTGATGACCCACCAAAGGCCAGTGGTAAGACCCTATTGGTGAAGACTCATACGCAACTGACGCGTAAAATGGAATGACATGGCTGGAAGCCAGGAGAGAGTCAGTCCCCAGACAGTCAGCGTGTCTAGTGTCAGAAGGCACTACATAGGCGACTGGGTGAAATGACCAAGATCTGTCCAAGCAACACATTGTTTAACCTTATTAGCAACAAATAACCTGATGTGATGGCCACACAAGTGCAATAGTGGTACACAGCCATGGTGAGGAATCAATTGCTCTTGATTTGGCTAACTGATCCACTCAGTGGTACTAGACCCTTAGCTGGAGCTGGGAAACAAGTCAGAACCATACCCAAACACAAGCCCACTCTACAATATCAAGCTACCATCAATCACGGGGTATAAGAGGGCCTACACCTATCAAACTGTCTATCAAAAAAGTAAGTGTTATCTCAATTTTCCGGGTGCTAACTTACTCTCCATTGGAGAATCTGCTTCTCTTTTCCAGATAGATGCAGATCCTAAGAAGAGAGCTGCCCCAACATACCTCAAAAGGGGACCAACTGAAACTAAGGACAACTGGTGAAATAAGCAAGGGTGATGTTTTCCTGTGAACTGGATACCAGCACAAAGGGGAAGGAGATCAACGCAGAGAAAAATCAACTCCTACCCACTCAGAGAGCCAAAGCCTCAGAGGCCCCCAACACCTCATCACTGAAGCAGACCAAAAATGAACCCAACATGGCTCAGGGAAATCTTGTGGAAGAGGGGTGGAAAGAATGTCAGAGTTACATGTTCGGTCATGATTTGCAGAGACATTTACCATACTAATAACTGGGGGCTAACTCCACAATGCACGACCCATTTTCATTAACAAGGAGGGTCTAATGGGAGGGGGTAGATCACAGATGAGCCTACATAATGGTACCAAACTGCCTGTATTTACTGAAAAGAAAACTAATAAATTAAATTTAAAAAAAAAAAAAGCAGAGATTTATGGCTCTGAGTGTCCAATGCCAGAGACTTATGATTTTGGTTTTTAAAGCCAGAGGCTTTTTGTTATGAGCCTTGAGTACTATCAACATTAAGGCTAAGCTTTCAAAGCAGAGAGTTACAGCTCTAAGCCTTGAGAACCAGAAATTAATAGCTCTTGATCTTCAAAACTACAGACATCCGCCTTCCTTATTGTTTTTTCTTCTGTAACTTTAAATTGCTAAAAGTGTATGTAGGGGAGGGCAGTCTATAAGCACAAACTCAACCCTGATATCCTCTTGAAAATTGTTTTAGTGGTAAGGGAAATTAAAAGCCTCTAAAATTTGGAAAAATCATAAACTTTTATCTTCTATAAATTAGAAATTGGAAATTTGATCATATGTGTGTGTGTGTGTGTATGTGTGTGTGTGTGTGTGTACATAAAGACTAGTTATATTCTATCATATAAAACAAAATGGATATAATTGAAGGACATTATATTAAGTGAAATAATCCACACACAAAAGACAAGTACTAAATGGTCTATCTCATATAAGCAGGCTAAAAAATATCAACTAGAATACATAGTAACTACAAGAGGTTAGGAAGGTGATGGGAATGTAGATAAAGGGAGGCTTGATTTGATCAGTGTATACCATATGCATGTATTGAAATATCACACCAAAACTGCACAATTAATTTTTGTTAATGAAGTTAAAATGAAATATTTAAAAATTAGAAAATTAGAAATAAAATTTGAAAATCTTATAGATATATTTTTGAATATAAGGAACTGGTAGAATCAATAAACATTCTAGAAAATTTGGAAGCCTTATTGGTTTCTTGTATTTTCCAAACACACACACACACACACATACACACACAAACACACACACACACACACACACTCTAAGCTCCCTGCTGATTCACCTGCAGCCCCTCTCAATATACTTTTTCTAACACTCTTAAATTCTGAAGACAACAGGGCAGGGTAGGGCTATTACTAAATTCTCTACTCCACAATTTATTGAAGTTAGTTCTATTTTCAATGATGTTACTGTGTTTTTGAATTCAGACTAGTCTTAATTTTTATATCTTGATTTTGGGAGGCTGTTCTTATTCTTTGGCTAACTTAGTTCATTGACTCTTTTTACAGTCCATTGCTTAGAATGGGATGCCCACTCAACTGTGATCTCCAAAACTCCAAACTTTTGCCTTTGCTGTTGGCCAACGTCCAGAAGGTAGCACTTTGTAGTAAGGTCTACCTAACAGAATTAATTAGAAAGGAATGGTATAATTAACAACAAATTAGTTCAGCTACATGTAATATTCAAAATATATATCTGGTAAATGATTGGTATCAATAATGCATATAGAATTCTGCACTAAATAAAAGTATAAAAATAAGTCAATTAAAGCTATAGACTTTAGTCAATTCTCTAGAAAAGATAACCAGATAGCCACATACATGAAAAGATCAACAACATCATAAATCATTAGTGAAAATCACCTCAAAGCCCCAGTGAGATATGACATCATACTGGCTAGCATTACACTAATCAAAAGGATGGATTATAACATGTGTGAGAGGCCATATGGAGAAATGGAAGTCCTCAAATTTAATGACATTGTAAAATGGTATATCTGCTTTAGAAAATAGTTTACAGTTTCTCAAAAGGTTAAATATGTTACAAGTCCTGACAATTCTCCTCTGGATCTACTTAGAAAAAGGAAAACACATACCATACAATACCCTAGATGCAAATGCTCATGATAGCATATTCATAATTGCCAATGAAAAAATATGATTAAAATTTCACCAAATGATGAATGTGGAATTTAAATGTGGAATTCCATATCATAAACTACTATCCAGAATTAAAAAGGAGTAAATTTCTCATGGATTCTACATCAGTCAACCTTGATAATGGACTGAGTGAAAGAAACTAGATTCCATAGGCCACATACATCCAGTTTATGATTACTTTTGTAGTTAATATCTCAAACAGATAAATTCACAAAGTTAGGAAGTGGATCACATTTGCAGAGGGATGGAGAATAGGATATTGAGGCCCAATTATTGCCATCAATAGGTACATATTTCCTGCATGGGTCATAACTTGATTTAGCTGGTAGGGGCAGAAATTTTGTAAATATACTAAAAACCACTCAATAAAACCTTTAAAAAAGTAAATTAATAGTATATTAATTTATGAAAATTTATAAATTAGTTTTATCTTTTGTATATTTGCAAATAAATTAAGATCACAAAGAACAAGTGCCTCCAAAGTGCATATGATTTACACTGTGAAACAGTGTATGGGTTCTTGTAAATATCCTTTTTATATGAAAATGATTGTGATTCCTCTTATCTCTCCCACAGTACTGCTAGAGGCTTTTCCCAGTTTCTTTGGTGAAGCACTATGGGCACTTTGGACCACATAGTTTTGGGGGTTGTCCTGTTCATTGGAGAATGCCATGTTGCATGTGTACTCCTTCTCACCAGTAGTAACTCCCATTCGTGATGAACAAATTACCTCGACACATTGCATGTGCCCACTCTAGAAATGGATGATTGCTGCTTGAGATTCACTTCTCAGCTTGGCATTTACTTGCGACTCTTCCTAGCCTGGATTGCTTGGAAATTTGCCTCTGCTAAGATATACCTGTCTAGATCTGTCTTCCTTCAACAACAGTGCATGTCCATTCCATGCCAGATTGATGTGGAGAGATGGGTTAAACTTTTATAAAACCTGTTTTCAGTATCTTATTGGAAAGCATGTAAGCATCTCTAAGTACTTGCAGGAATATATAATATGTCTCTTCCTAAAGGTCTCCCTCTATCTTCAGAGAAATAGCCCTAATATATAATTTTAGTTCCTGGATATAAAATGCCAGTGTCATGTTGCTACAAGAGGAAATAGGATGGGTGAAGGACTTCTGGTGATTGTTTGAAGTGGTTGCTTCAGTACTGTTTCATCTTTGCATCAACTTCTATACATGCTCCAGTACTCAGGAAGGGTTTAACTGAGGGCAGCCTCAGCTGAAAAGACTGAAACTGGGTAGGAAAAAGACTTTTATTAGGATCTTCACTTATGTTCCCTGGGTCAAATCTGAAAATCAACTGTGGAGCTATTATTCTGACAAGGGCAGGGGCAGAGCCAGTGTCAGGAATAGACCACACAAAGGTTCACAAAGGGAACAGTTCTAGATGAACTAGATAATTTCCTAGTAGAAGAATCAGCCTATTCAAGATGTCAGAAGAAAGTCATTCTGTCGTTACTGTGTGGAGTACTAATTCTAGTCAAAATTGTTAAATGTTTTATACTGGAACCTCCTATGACTGTAGCCCTGGTCACCTAGCTTTGAGAAGACCAAGTGGTGGATGGGGTGTATGCACAGCAGGGCCACCATATTTCTCTCACTCTTTCTGTTCTCTTTGCCTTTACACTTCTATTGTAAGACATACTTTATCCTAGTGGTGAGGCTCTATCACCATTCATATATAGTTTTCATCACTCCAAGAAAAGCCCTGAGAGTTTTTGTAAGTTTCATCCATATCTGGGGACTCTTAATGGTGCCACAAGTTAGGAGTGGGATCATGATCTCTGATTTCAGATGCTGAAAAGAAAACAGGGCTTATAATTTTAGGGTTTCTTACTATTGTTCCTCTCCACTCTACTGTATTTATTTATTATCTTCTTTCCATCTGTCCACTGTACAACACTCACTTCTGCTTTACTTGTGTGCATTACTATCTTTAACTGTGTGCTTCAAAGCCTGCCCTTTATTAAGGATGTGTCATGTTATTTTCCCCTGGAGAGATGGAAACACATGTCTATTCAATCCCAATAAGGTTCAGATGACAGATCAAAACATAATCGCGGGCTGGAGAGATGGCTTAGCGGTTAAGCGCTTGCCTGTGAAGCCTAAGGACCCCGGTTCGAGGCTCGGTTCCCCAGGTCCCACGTTAGCCAGATGCACAAGGGGGCGCACGCGTCTGGAGTTCGTTTGCACAGGCTGGAAGCCCTGGCGCGCCCATTCTCTCTCTCTCCCTCTACCTGTCTTTCTCTCTGTGTCTGTTGCTCTCAAATAAATAAATAAATAATTAAAAAAAAAACATAATCGCACTAAAACCAGCATTGGTGAACCAATCAATTTGTTGGGTTTACTTAGAGAACATGGGTTAAGGGTTACTTACAGGAGCATATTTAATTCAAAGGCAGCTTTGTGGTCAATATTCTCCCTCTATAATCTCAAATACATTCTTTGCTTATATTTTGGAGGATGTCCTGTTACCCCTAAAGTACCTTGAAACCCATAATGAACCATCAACAAGCCCAAACTCATCTTGACTTACCCTCAGAAAAAATTCTCTTTCTTAAATATGACTCACTGCTCCAAGAAGTTACATTCTTTTCTTCCATTGGGTTATTTGCTTAACATTTTATTTATTATTTATTCTTAAGGTGAGAGAGAAGGAGAGAGAGAGATAGAGAGAGAGGATGAGAATCAAGGAAGGTACACCACCAGGGCCTTCTTCTCCTGCAAAGGAACTCCAGATATATGCACCATTTTCTGCATCTGGCTTTATATGGGTACTGGTGAATCAAACCCAGTACATCAGACTTTCAAACAAGTGTATTTACCCTCTGAGCCATCTCTTCAGCCCCATGGGACTAGTTTTGTTTTCTTTAACAGAAATTGCATCAGAAGGATTGTGAAAAATTCTCTTGAAACCAGTATATCACAAAATTTAGGGCAATATTTTGGGTTCTGCATATTAAAATAGACTCAATAACATAGATCTTGTCTTCTTCCTTTGCTATACCACAATGTCCTTGGTTAGTTAATCACAATTGTTAATCAATAGATGCCAATGGCCTCTTTCCTTTGCCTTTGAGGAAGTCTACATTAGCTGCATCTGATAGTCTAATGAAAATGGTAGGCTGAAAGCTTCAACTCCTCTCATATTTATATAATCCATAGTAGATATCAGATATGTCATCTATTTATACACATTAAACTTTCAAAACATACCATGTCAGGCTCCAATCTCAGGAACTCTAAAATAATTAGCATCAGTAAAACAAGACCTTGAAATTTATTGAAAATATCCTCAGTGATTCTATCATACAGCATGAGCTGAGGGCCACTGGCATATACTGAAACTGGTATTTATTAAGCTGTTTCTAAGTGTCAAGAGTTGTATCAAATTATTTTACAAGTATTATTTCATTTATTCCTCACAATAACTGTACAAGGTAGGTATTGCTATTTTACCCATTTTATGATGTGGTACTTGAACTTAAATGACTTGAACCATTATAGCAAGATTTAATACCAGCAAATTTCAGAAATATAAATTTGTATTTAATATGTATGGTCAAAGAGCCTGTGTTTAACAATTATATTATGCTATTTCTGAATGGATAGGATTAGAAAAACAGTGCCAGAACAGAAACAAAATACATGCTACCACACAGGAATAAGAGAAGGAAATAACAAATGGGTAATGGAGGCACACTATGTTTGAAGCAAGATTTTGCTGTTCCAGCAGCTGATAAGTCCCTTTCGTATGCAGTTTATATTCAATTTATTATTTAAGTAAGGAAGCAATGATGATAGCAAGAAAGAAATGCAACACAGAATCATTTTATGAATTTTCTTTATTAAAGAGGGGAAGAAAGAGAGAAAATGGGTACAGACCAGGGCATCTTGCCACTGAAAACAAACTCCAGACATATGTGCCACATTTTGCATTTGGCTTTATGTGTGTACTAGGAAATTGAACGCCATGCTGTCAGGCTTTTCAAACAAATGATTTTATCCACTGAAACATCTCCAAGTCCCAAACACACAATATTAAATAGATCTTGAATTTATCTACATCGACCATCTAACTTTGTACATATTAAAAGTGTCAATAGATTACTCAATCCCACACCTATTTGAAGAAACTAAGTTCTGACTCCTAGGTTGCATATGTCTAATAATAGCAAGGATCTCAGAAAATTTATTTACATGAGAAAATACATTCATACTGAGCCGGGCATGGTGGTGCACACCTTTAATCCCAGCACTCGGGAGGCAGAGGTAGGAGGATCGCCATGAGTTCAAGGCCACCCTGAGACTACAGAGTTAATTCCAGGTCAGCCTGGACAAGAGTGAGACCCTACCTCAAAAAAAAAAAATACACTCATACTACTTATGATAACAGCAGTCTTCCACCTGTGTTCACTGCACTGAAATATACTATGTCCATCCTCAAAGTCACAAAAATTTGTGGGTAAATATCCTTTTTGAGACATTCTCTATTCTATGTTCACCATATCTGTATCTGGAAATTGTTTTTTCCAAAGTGGCTTCCTTGGAAGCATTGGAAACGAAACCACTGGGGACTGGGAATAAAGACAATCAATGTCCTGGGAAATGGCCAACTGGCAGCCCTGGACTTGCCCTGATGGTAACGTGGGGAGGTGCACCCTCTGGTGGTATCCGGCCTAACAGCCAACCTCCTAGGTCAGGATATACTTGATGAAGCTGAAGCTTATATCACCACTGAAACTATAGGAAGCAATCCTCAAGGGCTCCGTCCTAATCATCTTCGGCAAATTGATGTCACACACTATTCTCCATTTGGAAATCTTAAATATATTTTTCTTTCAGTTGATACCTTTTCCCATGCCTGTTGGACATCGGCACATGCTGGGGAAAAATCTAAACATGCCATTAGCCATATGCTGCAATGCTTTGCCACCCTTGGACTACCTAACAAAATTAAAACAGATAATGGCCCCTGCTTTGTAAGCAAGCCTTTGTAGATTTTCTCCAGACCTGGAAAATCTCACATTCCACAGGCATCCCATACAACACCTTGGAGCCAGGCTATCATTGAAAGATATAATCAGACTCTCAAGTCTCAATTACGAAAACAAAAGGGGGAATCCTTACCCCCACACGACCAACTAAAAAAGGCATTATTTACCCTAAATATTTTAAATTTTTCTAAAGAAGATAAACAATTATCCCTTTTTCAAAAGTATTGGTCCTCATCCAGTACCTACAGTTCTATCTGGGTAAGATGGAGGGACCCATTGACTGGGGCCTGGAGAGGACCAGACCCACTCCTCACAGCAGGGAGAGGGTTTAAATGTGTCTTCCCTAACCAAACAGCTCCCTCTCTTGCACAGGATGACTGGCTTTGTATATGATTTGGGCCTCCCCAACCACTCACAGTGGTCAGCAATGATACTTATGCTAATACTACTCTAAAATATTGCTTTGCCATATTCCCCATCCCAGTCCAGCTGCTCTCAATGTCTCTTTCTGGAAACTGCATTTGGGCTCCACTTTCCCCTAATAATTACAGTATAGATGTGGGATACATTCATCCTTTCTTCTGTACTTTCAACACAACTGAGCCCAGTGCTCAGTGCTGCCCACCTTCTGAAATGGTTTATGTTTGTGGAGGCAGGATGGCCTATGACTTCCTGCCCACAAATTGGACAGGCCTTTGTGCCCCAGCCACCTAAATTCCAGATGTGGATATCATTCCTGGAGATGAATACCTCTGTAGCAGATAGCTTCAGGTTCACTGAGATGAACTTTCAGACCAGACACAGTTATGGAGGAAGGGATATTTATTGAAGCTTGCATATCCAGGGGAAGTTCCATAATGGCAGAAGCTGGCCTGCCTTCACAGGACGAAGCCAAGAGAGAGAGAGAGAGAGAGAGAGAGAGAGAGAGAGAGAGAGAGAGAAAGAGAGAGATAGAGAGAGAAGTACAAGCAAAAAGCCAAAAATCCACACAGCACAGCACACTTCAGCAACTCCAGGTAGGTACACTTTGCATATCTTTAGATTGAAATCTGAAACCCACCACCACACCTAAAGATCCACCCAGTGACATTGCCTCTAGCCAGGTGGCTGCAGAATGTAAACTACAAATAAACAACTGAATATATTGAATCTATTCTATTCAAACCACCACACCCTCCCTATACCCTGTTTTGATTATATCGGAGGAAGACCTAAGAGTGATGTACAAATAATACCTTTACTCATTTTGCTGGGAATAACCACAGACATGGACAGCTGGGATGGGTATGGCAGTCAATATCCACAAAAAGCTCTCTCTTCAGTTGATCAGTGACATAAAACCAGTGTCCAACACTATCCTCGATCTCCAACAAGAGCTAGATTCCCTGGATGAGGTAGTCCTATAAAACAGGAGGGGACTAGACCTATTAATGGCTGAAAAGAGAGGCATATGCTTGCTTTTACAGGAAAAATGCTGTTTCTACTCCAATAGATTGGAATTGTTCAGGACAAGATCAAAAAGCTTCAAGAGGACCTGGAGAGGAGAAGGTGGGACCTTAAAGACAACCCACTGTGGATGGGCTTACATGGCTTCTTACCCTACCTTCTCACCCTGCTTCTCCTTCTCCTTCTCCTCACTGTCAGGTCTTGGGTAATTAACAGAATTACACAATTCGTTCACCAGCAGCTAGAGGCAATAAACTCCATCAGGTTGAGATACATTACCACATGCTGGCAACTCAGGAATTAAGTTCTCATATGACCCACTGCCACCTCCTCTGCCCTCCATGTGACTACTGATGGATAAGATCTCAAACTGACTGAGACAACCTAAGAGAGGCCATGGAGTGGGTTCTTAGTGAGTTAAACACATGGTACCCAGTGAGGAGTAAGATCCCCAGAGAGGGACAACCTAAGACAAGGGCCATGATGCCTGACACACTTACAAAAACAAAAGGGGGAGATGTTGGGCCTTAAGAAGCCCAGATGCAAGGCCCAGTGGAACTTCCTGATCCTGGCTAGAGTTTGGTGACCTGTCTTTGGTCTATGAATTCCACATAGGAGTGACTCAGCAAGGCCTGACCTAAAACTGCCTTTGCCCAGCTACTACTAATGTGGTGAAATATTATTGGCCCTTAATCCTCACCCCGTCCTAAGACTCCCACCCCTTACCTTGATGCTATATAAGTGCCTGCTCGATACAATAAAAGAAGACCCTGCTTTGACAAGTCTCCCAACTCAGTGTGTTTCTCTCCAGTGACTGGGAGAGGGTCTGGGTCATCGACACTCACCATCCCGCTCAGCCCAGGGAAGAGACTGGTGGGACCAGCTCTCCCACAGCTCTATCTGCTGGAGAATCTGGCAACAGAGGCCTCTTCTAAACTGTAGATCTGGGATTTCAGATCAAGATTACTTGAGGACCTACTTCAAAGTATATATTTGTTGATCATAAATCCACTACTAAATGCTGACTTCTGTATGAAAGACATTGTCAAAAGCTGCTAGAATAATTCTTCTGTACATGAACATCTAAGAACCACTGGCCTGCCAGACATGGGGGCATGATTAAAGCTTCTTTTGTGGGAGATGCCTGTGGATACTAAGAAGACTGAAAACTCATCAAATTGGTAAAAATAAGAGGCTGTTGAGAGCTCAGCACTAAATGGCACATTTGTATTATGCCCTCTGAGACTCAGGGTGATCATCATGAAAGAGAGGGACAGAAAGAATGTAAGAGCCAGTGGGTCAGGAGGAGTATTTTGGGACACTACCATTCAGAAAATCAGTGAAATGTTCATTAGTGACCTCATAGTGGATATTACCTCCACAAGACATACACAATATTGAGCACATCAAAATTGTGACATAACTGATTGAGGGAGAGGCAAAAAAAGAATGAGACATAAACACAGAAAGACTACTTGCAAAGAGGAGAGGGACTTGTTTTGTAAAGGTTTTTAAAATTTCCTTCTATATTCTACATATTAACTTTCTGTCAGATGAAGAGTTGGCAAATATTTTTTCACAACCTGTAAGGATTTTTTTTCTTCACTGTTATTTCTTTTTCTATGCAGAAGTATTCCAATTTACATCTTTATTTGTCCATTTTTGTGATTGTTTCCTTTGCTTTTAGGGATAATATTAAAAATATTATTGCCTATACCAATGTCTGGAAGTGCTTTCTCTATAATTTTTTCAGAACTTTTAGTTTCAGGTCTTCCATTTATGTATTTTATTAACTTTAAGTTAATATTTGTATGATGTTGAAACTATGGTCAAATTTAAGTTTTCTGCATATAGACACCTATGTTTCCCAGAACTATTTATTGTAAAGGCTAACTTTGCTCCTGTATATGTGTCAAGAGACAGTTGGCTGCAATTTCATGAGCTGATTTCTGGGATATTTACTGTGTTCTGTTTTACTTTATATATGTTTTGATGCCAATTACATTTTGTTTTTGTTACTACAGCTATCTAGTATGTCTTAAGTTCAAGTATGATTAAGCTATACATTTATTCCTATGGTTCATGACTATTTATACTATGTAAGTTATTTTATTTCCATATGAATTTTACAACTTTTTATATTCTATAAAGAGTAATATCTATGTGAAATGAGGTTGCATTGAATCTATAGATTATTTTTGGTAGTTAGGCATTTTAAAAATATTAATTTTTCCAACCCATGAAGCCTAAGAGCTCTTCTTTTTTCTTCTTTTCTTCCTCCTTCTTTTCTCTTAAGTTCTTCAATATGGTTTCATTATTTTTATTGTAAATATTTTTAAACTTCTGTGGTTAAGGTTATTCATAAATATCACTTTCAATTATTTTGAGAGTACTATCATAATTTACTTCTTTAAAAATAATTAGAATTTTAAAAAACTTTCTGTGTTGTTTTTGGATTCTGTTATTTTACTAAATCTATGATTTCTAAGTCTTTTGGTAGAGTCTCAAGGATTGTATATATAGGAAAGTATACCATCTGCAAACAAAGATAAAATGATTTCTTCTCTTCCAATCTGTTTGCCTTTTTATTTCTGGTGCCTGATTACCTACAACATAATGTTAAAATTATATTTAAGCTTGAGAGATGGCTCAACAGTTAAGGCACTTGCCTGAAAAGCCTAAGAAGTAAGGTTTTATTTCCCAGTTCCCATGTAAAGCCAGATGCACAGGTGGTGCATACTTCTGGAGTTCATTTGCAATGGCTAGAGGCCCTGGTGTGCCCAGTCTCCCCTTCTCTCTCCTTCTCTCTCTCTCTCTCTCTCTCTCTCTCTCTCTCCCCCTCTGTATCTATCTGCCTCTCTCTGTGTGCTTTAAATAGATAAATAAATAAAAATATTTTATAATTATATTTAAGAAGTGTGGCACCATTTTAATATTCTAATTTGAATGATATTGGCTGTGAGTTTGTCATACATGATCTTTGTTATGCTGATATTGTAACCCTTATAAATACCTAGTTTATTCAGAGACTATCTGGATGTTAAATTTTAAATGCTTATTTTTGCATTTAGTGTAATGATCTTAAATGTTTTATCCTTCCTTCTATTTATCACTTAGCTTTATTGACTGACATATTTTGAGTCATCCTCATATATCTATTGAACAAAATTATATTGATGATGGGAAATTATCTTTTGGAAGTGTTACTGTATCTGACTTGCTACTATTTTGATGAGAATTTTTGCATATATACTCATTGGGAAAGTAATTGTGTAGTTTAGGATTTTTATGACTGGTTTTGACAAACAAGTAATATCAGCATCATTGGATATATTTTAAATCATGTACTTCTAAATTCTTTAAAATAGTATGAGAAGAATTTGAATTATTTCTTTCTTGAAATTATTGATTGGAAAAGAGTCATGCTACAGTCATTTTGTAATTTATTTTCTTTTTGTTGGACATTTTCTCTCTTCTCTTGCTGTCTTCCTTTGTAGTTTTATGACTTATTATGATGGAATGTGATACAACTTTTCATTAGGAGACATTAACAAGTGTCTATTCACCACAGATAGGTGACAAAGGTAAGACGTTATTTTAGGTAAGAGCAGCTTAGTGAAGAAGTGAGCTGATTGGGTTACTAAGAACAAGAAAGAGTCAAGGAAGCTATATTACCAAAAAGCCCTTCCCAGCGGGGGGGGGGGGTGGTGGGGGTGGTGGGGGTGGGGGTGGCGCACGCCTTTAATCCCAGTACTCAGGAGGCAGAGGTAGGAGGATTGCTGTGAGTTCGAGGCCACCCTGAGACTCCATAGTGAATTCCATGTCAGCCTGGGCTAGAGTGAGACCCTACATCGAAAAACCAAAAAAAAAAAAAAAAAAAAAAAAAAGCCCATCCCAGCATCCTAGCATGGGTGATGGCTTACAAAACTGTATGCCTGGAGGTTCCTGGACAACTTGTGAGCAGTCTGGCCAATCAGAGGTTCTACTCTACCAATAATGGCTTAGTGCTAGTACACCTTAGAGAAGCTGTAAATCTTATACATTGCAGTAGCTTCCTGGGAAATGCTTCATTTACTTCTGAGTCTATGAGCTTCTATTCTCTGTTTAGGAAGGAATTTTCAAGTCAGAAAAAGTAGCTGCAAAAGAGGATATTTTGAATGTTTTATTTTTCTATTACCTGTAACAAGTATAGGTATTGCTTTATAGCTACTATAATACTTACATAATGTATTTTATCCTTCTGAGAGGCTCAATAAACTGCTAACTTGCCTTTAGTATATAAAAATTCTACACTTCTGCTTCTTTATCCCAATTTTCATGATTTTTCTATAAGGTTTACACTTTCCTTTGTAATTTGAATTTATTTTTAGGATTTTATTTTTAATTGATTTTAATGATACATAGAAGTATACCCTAATTAGGTACCATGTAATATTTTCATACATGTATCCATTATATAATGTTAAAATCAGTTTAAGTGTGTCTTTTAATTTAAATGTTTATAATTATTTTATAGTGAAATTTTTCAAAATCTAGCTTTCAAAAATGTATGCTACTGTCTATTAGGAAATGTGTCACCACCACTTCATCTGGGAGGGGCCCAGCACTCATTACAGGAGAAGCAGCAAATACTGTTCTCATGGTCTGCATGAAAACTAGTTCCAGGGAAATGACAACAGACACTGTGGCCATTCAAACATCAAATCAGAGATCCAAAGTTTACAGAAACAGCACCACTAAATCAGATCCATATCTTGCCCAGCAAGACTCAGGAAGCATGGTGATCATAAAGGACCTCAAGGTAAGTGGGAGTAGCCTGTGACACCATGTTTCTCCCATCCCTGCAGAGAGTGACTGAGGCCTGTTGGTCCCCACAATGAATACCAATAACCCCACCAAAGACCCTCAGCAGAATTGAGCCAGGAGGAAAGAGGTCTATGTGTGCAGTCTTTCTGTTAAAAAAAAAATCAGTAAATTAAAAAAAAAATCACCTGTAGCAAGTGAGAAAATATTTGTCATCTTTTAGATTTCATTTAAATGTGAATTTAATTTAAATGAAATAGAAAATTTAAGCAGAAAAAAATGTATATTCTTATCCTTAGTAATCATTGAATACAATAGCAAATTAGACCTACTTGTTCTCCTCAGTGACCTAGTAGCCATTTATCAACCTTTGTTGATAATATACCCCATTCTCCCTAGACCATCATCCTATGCATGACTCAATAGTTATCTGGTTTTATTCTTGTGATGTATACATTCAAATTTCCCAGTATTATTTATTATCAAGACTGTCTTTTCTTTAATTCATACTGTTAGCATTTTTGTGAAAAATAAGCTGGCTATAAATGCCTGGGTTTACTTCTAAGTTCTATGTTCTGTTCCATTGGTACACATGTCTACTTTATTCCCAACACTATGTTGTTTTGATTACTATAGTCTTTGTAATTTGTTTTAAATTCAGGTAGTATAATACTCCCTACATTTTGATCAAACTACCTTTACATTTTCAGGATTTGTGTACCTATATAAATTTGGAATTATGTTTATTATATTATATATATTATATATTATATTATATGATATATTATATTTTGATATAGGACTACATTTAACCTATAGATTTTGGGGGGTAATATGGACAATTCAACAATGTAAATTTTCCTAACCATGAACACAAGTTTTTTTTTTCCATTTTTGTATCATCTTAAATTTCTTTCACAAGTGTTTTAAAATTTAATTTTTCTAGTTGACCAGTGGCCTGCATTTGTTTACCAGCCTGAGAAATAGTTCATACATGCACCAGAACTTGGAGCCACCTGTCTACCTCTACTGTTATACAAAGCCATATGCTCCTTCCATGGATAATCACCAGCTCATAGTTGCTTCCAGGCCTGAAATTTCATTTGAACCCATGTCCACCAATAGGGAAAAGTAAAAACAGCTGCTTCTTCCATGGCTAATTGCTGGCCTGCAGATACGTCTCAATCCAAAGGAGATCTAATAAGAGTACCTATCTTGTATAAAACAGAAGGCTAGTCATTTTACCCATTAATGATGTTTCATGCATCAGGATAGTATTGTTGAACTTCTATTATGTTATTCTTCCTTTATGCACAATGCAGAGTAAGCAATGAGATTCATGCACTTGTCTCTGTGGGCCTTAGCCTCAATTTTTATTCCAAACTGATGTTATGTAAAATAAGTCTGCTGATAGTCTTAGTCTTTCAAGTGGGCCTCCAGTTCTGGAACTCAGAATGGTGAGAGAGTTGAATGCCTAACTCCAATTCATGTTTTCCACTGTAAAAAACAGAGATGAACCATAGATGATGTCCATATGGGAGAATGGACTGGCTAGGAGAAAGGATGGCATGGTCCAAGAGAACCATTCTTTTTTGTTTGTTTGTGTGTGTGTTTGTTTCTTTTTAACTTATTATCAACAACCTCCATAAATATAGAAAATATACCCTGATCATAATCCCTTCCCCTCACCTTCCGTTATACCTTTCCCTTATCTCTTCTTCACTAAATAACTTCTTATTTTCAACTACTCTCTCTTCAGTTTTAGTATCATATTTTAAGGCCCATTATATCCCTCCCCTCTCTCTCCCTCCCTCTTTATAACAAATAAATACAAATTTAAAAAATAAAATCATTCTTAATGTTTGGTCAAAATAAAATGTTAGATGCTTCTTAAGTCAGAAGAGTCCCTTTATACTATGAAAGAAATAGTAATTGAAGTAAATCCCCATAGGATTCCATTGAACTTTTATTCTCTATTAAAATCTTTCTGTAAGAAATTAGAACTGGGAGACTTTCAGTCAAGATGCCATCCACCTAACCATGCCGCACCTCCCCAGGAAGGAAAGGAAAGGCATTAAGAGTTCACTTAGTCTTTTAGGGGAGAACAATCTCTAGCAGATCACAAGTGGAAGGGTGCAGAGTGGATCAACAGGGAATTGGCTGATACCCTTGCTGTCAAGTAGCCTGCCAGTTTCCCAACCCTCCCAAAGCAGGTGCCCTAGCCAGAGTCCCAGCCTCAGGATTCTCCTGCACTTACTGCAGGAAAAGGGACTCAGGCCAGCATAGTTAATACTTGGCTCACTATGCAAGGACAATCACCCTGCTACCTCCACCTACACAGGCTCAGGCCCAATCCCCCATTTGCCCACTGAGCATGCTAGCTCAGGCCCATTCCACCTGCCCACATGCAAGCTCAGGCCTGCTCTGCCTGTCTGCTATGCAAGATCAGGCCAGCTTTGCCCATCTGCACGTGCAAACTCAGACCCAATCCCCCCCCACACCCGATTTCTGCCTCTGCGTGCATGAGCTCAGGCTGACCTGCCCACCCACCATTGAGCTCAGGACCACTTTGCCTGCCCAACCATGTGTGAGCTCCAGACTGCTCTGCCCATGTTTGTCTGCCTGTGAGCTTAGGCCTGCTTCTCCAAAGGGCACCACTTCCCCTGTCCATTGAGACCATAGTCCTACTCTTCCTGCCCATACACTGTGATGGGCAGTCCACAGCACAAAAGAAATAACATGAAAACTCAAATGCAAGTAAATCCAGTAAGATCACCAAGTCCTAATATGAATATCTCTAATCAAAACATAGATGAGACATTAGGAGCAGAACACAAAAATGAAGCTATGAGCAATGCAACCCTGACCAAGCTACTGGTACTACTTGCAGAAAAGCAACAAAGGACAAATAATCATGTGGATGTTGCCATCACTAGACTAGATCTAATACATAAGAAAATAGAAGGAGTTCAAAACAAGTTAAGAGACATGAAGGAGAGTGAAAAAAAAGAGGAACTCAAAAATCAGCTGGAAATGCTAAATGAAGACATAAAGAAATGCAATGATGAATTCCAAGAAGCATCAAGAAAATCAGAAAATGATGTGAAAAGGGAACTTGATAGAGGATGGAAACTATACATAGAAAAGTAGTAGAAAATACAAACCTAATTAAACAAGCCCCAAACTCTTTAGAAGCTCTCAAGAATAGAGTAGGCCATGTGGAGGATAGAAACTCTGATCTGGAAGATAAGATGGAAGAAACAGTTCAAGAATTTAAAAGTTAAAATAAGTGCAAAAATTTCTGTTAACAGAACATTAGGGAATTCTGAGATACCCTTACACTTCCTAATATCAAGATCATGTGAATACCAGAATGGGAAAAAATTCAGACCAAAGACAATGAGAACTTATTTAACAAAATAATCAAAGAAAACTTTCCCACTCTCTCAAAAGAAAGGCCTATCAAAATACAAGAAGCTGGGCTGGAGAGATGGCTTAGCGGTTAAGCGCTTGCCTGTGAAGCCTAAGGACCCCGGTTCGAGGCTTGGTTCCCCAGGTCCCATGTTAGCCAGATGCACAAGGGAGCGCACGCATCTGGAGTTCATTTGCAGAGGCTGGAAGCCCTGGAGCGCCCATTCTCTCTCTCTCCCTCTATCTGTCTTTCTCTCTGTGTCTGTCGCTCTAAAATAAATAAATAAATAAAAATTAAAAAAAAAATACAAGAAGCTAACAGAACTCCAAACAGATTGGAACAAAGGAGAAACTCTCCAATAGATATTGTCATTAAGACTCTAAACATTGACACTAAAGAGAAAATCCCAAAAGCAGCTAGGGAAAAACAGCACATCCCTTTTAAAGATAACCCCATCTGAATTATTTAAGACATCTCAATGGAAACCCTGAAAGACAGAAGGGCCTGGAATGGAACACTGCAAAGTCTAAGAACTTATGGCTTCCCACCCAAATTACTTTACCAAGCAAAAGTATCCCTCATAATAGATGGTGAAATAAAAACATTCCATGGCAAAACTCAGCTCTACAATTATATGAATACAAAACCAAACCTACAGAGTATTTCAGGAAATTCTCCACAAAGAAGGATCAAATAATCAACCTTAAATGTCTACAAGAAGCAGATCACAATAACCAAAGTCAGAAAAGGCACACAAAAAAATCAAAGTCCATGAAAACACCAAACCGCATATACCAACACAATATGGCAGGGATCAAATCAAACTTCACAGTCATTACCTTAAATATTAATGGTCTTAATTTACCCATCAAGAGACATAAGCTAACAGGATGGATCAAAAACTTAGACCCCTCAATCTGTTGTCTTCAAGAAACCTACCTCACCACTAAAGAAAGACACGTCCTCAGAGTGGAAGGATGGAAAACAATATTAGAAGCAAATGGGAATAAGAAATAAGCAGGTGTAGCTATCAGATAATGTATCATATAATATCAGATAAAATAGACTTCAATATCAAATAAAATATACTTCAAAGCATAAATATTCAAAAAGGACAGAGAAGGCCACTTCCTACTTATCAAGGGAATGATCCAACAAGAGGATTTTACAATCATAAATCTGTATGCACCAAACACAGGGGCACCACAGTTCATAAAACAAAACCTACTTGACAATAAAACAGAAATAACCACCAACACCATCATAACTGGGGACTTCAATACACCATTAGCAGTAATAGACAGATATCCAAACAGAAACTCAACAGGGAAGTAAGAGAGCTCAACAAAACCATAAAACAACTAGACCTAATGGACATCTGCAGAACATTCCATCCCAAATCCATAGACTACACATTCTTCTCAGCAGCCCATGGAACATTCTCCAAAATAGATCATATACTGGGCCCCAAAGTCTGTCTCCATATATTTAGGAAGATTGACAAAATTCCCTGCATGATATCAAATCACAATGCTATATTGCTAGAAATTAACAACAAAAGACCCACCAAGAATCCCATCAGCTCCTGGAAACTAAACAGCACACTTTTAAACAATAAATGGGTAGTGGATGAAATTGTAAAATGTCTAGAAATGTATGTCCATGAGAACACATCATACCAAAATTTATGGGAGACAATGAAGGCAGTCCTCAGGGAAAAATTCATAGCACTAAATGCCTTCATAACAGAAACAGAGAGATCCCAAATCAATAACCTGACCATCCACCTAAAGGCACTGGGGAAGCAAGAAGAATCTAACCCGAAAAGCTCCAGAGAGAAAGACATAATTAAGATAACAGCAGAAATTAATGAATTGGAAATTAAGAAAACAAGAAAATTTACAAAACAAAGAGCTGATTCTTTGAAAAAAAATAAACATGATTGACAAACCCATTGCCAATTTGATCAAGCATAATAAAAGAGACACTTCAAATTAACAAAATTAGAAATGAAAAAGGAGAGATCACAACAGACATAAGTGAAACTGGTAGAATAATATTTCAAAAACTTCTACTCCACAAAACTTAATAATATGGAGGAAATGGATACATTCCTGGGCACATACCATCTACCCAAGCTAAATTCAGACCAGACTGATCTCTGATACAAATGTATCACACTCATCACGATTGAAAAGGTAATCAAAAACCTCACCCAAAAGAAGTCTATCAGAACTTCATGGAAGAACTCAAACCAATCCTTCTCAAATTGTGCCACACAATTGGAGAAGAAGCAAAGCTTCCCAAGTCTTTCTATGAAACTAGTATCACCCTAATTCCAAAACCAGGCAGAGATGCCACAAGAAAAGAAAACTACCAGCCTATTTCCCTGATTAACTTAGACTCAAAGATCCTGCACAATATCCTTGCAAACTGAACCCAACAATGCATCAATAGTATTATCCACCTTGATCAAATGTGACTCATCCAAGGAATGCAGGGGCGATTCAACACACGGAAATCTATCAATGTAATACACAACATAAGCAAAAACCACACAATCATTTCGAAGATCCAGACAAAGCTTTAAGACAAAATGCAACATCACTTCATGATCAAAACACTGGAGAGAACTGGCATGGTCGGTTCATATCTTAACATAATAAAGGCTATATATGAAGTTTCTAAAGCAAAAAATAATACTTAACAAAGAGAAACTGGAGGAATTTCCATTGATATCAGGAACAAGACAGGAGTGACCACTCTAACCTGATATTCAATATAGTACTGGAAGTCTAACTTAAACAATAAGACAGAAAAAAATAATAAAAGGGATACAATTTGGAAAGGAAGATGTTAACTTAGCTCTATTCACAGATGACATGATTCTGTATGTAAGACAGCTGAGAGACTCCATCCCAAAACTATTGAATGTGATTAATTCCTTCAGCAAAGTACCAGGATACAAAATTAATGTACAAAATCAGTAGCCTTTCTATGTGCAAATGACAAAGATACAGAGAAATAAGTGACATTGTCCCATTTTCAATAGCAACAACAATAACAAAAATAATAAAATACCTTGGAACCAAGGTAAGCAAGGTAACAAAGGAAGTGAAAGATCTATACAACAAAAATGTAAAAAGACTCAAAAAAGAAATTGAGGATGACTTGAAAAATGTAAAGATCTCCCATGTTCTGGATAGGCAGAATTAAGATTATGAAAATGGCAATCCTATGAAGGGCAATATACAGATTCAATGCAATTCCAAATAAAATCCCAACATTGTTCCTCAAAGAGATAGAAAAACTGATCATAAATTTAAGATGGAAAGGTAGAAGGCCTTGGATATCCAAGCATATCCTTAGCAAAAGAAATACCTCTAGAGGCATCACCATACCTGATCTAAAGCTATATTACAAAGCCATAGTAATAAATATAGCATGGTACTGCCATAAAAACAGGAGTATAGACCAAAGGAATAGAATCAAGGACCCAGATTTTGGGTCAAACATCTACAGCTACTTGATATTTGACAAAGGCTCTAACAATATAGGCTGTAAAAAAGACAGCATTTTCAACAAATAGTGCTGGTCAAACTGGATAACCATATGCAAGAAACTGAAACTTGATCCACATATCTCACCATGCACAACAATCAAGTCCAAATGGATAAAAGAACTTAACATAAGATTGGAAATACGGCTAATACTGGAAGAAAAAATAGGAGGAACTTCCCTTGATATAGGAATGGAAAAAGATTTCCTGAACAAAACCTCAGTAGCACAGGTTCATAAACAATCACTTAACCAATGAGATCACATGAAGCTGAAGAGTTTCTTCCCAGAGAAACATATAATAAGCAAAGCCAATAGATTACCCACAGAATGGGAGAAAATATTTGCTGAATACCCATATGAAAGAGGCCTAATCTCTAGAGTCTACAAAGAACTCAAAAATCTTAAGCAATAAAAAGTCAAACAACCCAGACACAAAATGGGGCAAAGAACTGAACAGGCAGTTCACAGAGGAAGAAATACAAGAGGCAAACACACACTTAAGAAAATGTTCATCATCCCTAAGCATCAGGGAAATGCAAATTAAAACAACTATGATATTCCACCTTAGCCCAGTAAGGGTAGCAAACATTTAAAAAAAAATGAAAATAAATGTTGGCAAGGATGTGGAGAAATAGGAATCCTCATCCATTGTTGGTGAGATGTAATATGGAGACTCCTTAAAAAGCTGACTATAGAGTTACCAACAGACCCAGTTTTTCCCTTACTATGCATGTACCCTAAAATCTTCAAGCCTCAGTCCAAAGAGATTTCCTCAACTGTTTATAGCTGCTCAGTTTGTAATAGCTAAAAGCTAGAATCAACCCAGATGTCCATCAGTAGATGAATGGATAACTAAGATGTGATATGATGGAATTCTACACAGCAGTAAGAAAAAAATGACACAATGAAATTTGAAGAAAAATGGTCAGACCTGAAACAGATCATTCTCAGTGAACTCACCCAATCACAGAAAGATAATCACTGGATAGTCTCACTCATCTATAGCAACTAACCTTAATCTACCTAAGATGCCAACATACCCAGTAAGCATCTTGAGGACTGGACAAGAAGGTGCATGGAGAGAGAGAGGGAGAGCAAGGAAGGGGGTGGGGGATGAAATCTGGATCCAAATGGCAATGGTACCATAAAATTCTACATTATAAAAGAAATACCAAATGGTTGAACCTTCACCAGGACCTTAGAGGGAACACCTGAGTTACAAGGCCCTAGAGAGGGTATCACAAAGGCTGACCTTACTATTGTACTGCTTCTCTTTCTCTCTCCCTCTCTTTCTCTTCTTCTTCTCTCTAACTCTTTTATATTCATTTTCTTTTTCTTCTCTTAGTGGGCACTGACCTGTAACTCCCAGTACCAGCATGGGGCTATCATCCACAATGAGCTTTTGATCAGGGAGACCTACAAGTATTCCTAAAAGAATGACAGATTTCTGTCAGAGTACTTGATGACCCACCAAAGGTTAGTGGTAAGACCCTACTTCTGAAGACACCATATATAGTTAACATGTAATATGGAGTGAAATGGCTGGGAGCTGGAAGAGAGTCAAGCCCAGACAGTCAGAACATCTAGTGCCGGAAAGTGCTACATGGACAACTGGTGGAAAATGACCAATATCTGTGCAAGCAACTCATGGTCTAACTTACTTAGTAGCAAATAAGCTGTCATGATGCCCACACAAGTGCAATAGTGGCACACAGCCGTGGTGGGAAACAAACTACTCTTGATTTGGTTAGCTGATCCATTCAATGGAACAGAACACATAGATGGAGTTGGGAAACAAGTCAGAATTCGATCCAAAAATGAGCCCACTCACCATTATGTATCTACCACCAAATATGGGCTACAAGAGGACCTACACCTATTAAATTATCTCTAAAAAAATAAGAATTATCCCATTTATCTGGTGCTAACTTTCCTCTCCATATGAGAATCTGCTTGTCTTTTTGAGATAGACAAAGCTCCTAAGGAGAGAACCACTCCATCATACCTGAAAAGGGCCCCAGCTGAAACTAAGAATAATTGGCAAAACAAGCAAGAATGCTGTCTTCTTGGTGAACCTGGTACCAGCACAAGTGTGAAGGAGATCAACACAGAGAACTATGAATTCCTACCAAATCAGATATTCAGAGACACAGAGGCTCCCAAGACCTCATCACTGAAGCAGTCCTAAAATGATCCCAATATGGCTCAGGGAAATTTGAGGAAGAAGGTACAGAAAGAATGTCAGGGCCACACATTGGCACACATGATACACAGAGATATTTCCTCCTACCCATAACTGAGGGATAAGCCCACAATGCATGACCAATATACCCCAACAAGGAAGAGCCATGATGAGGGTGGAGTACAGGGAGGAGGCTAACAATGATACCAACATGATTGTATTCACTAAGTACAAAACTAATTTAAAAAAATAAAAAGAAAGAAATCAGAACCATCACAGTATGTTAACACTTGCATATAAAGGGGTGGTATGCTATGAGTATTTCATTTCAAATGCTTTCTGAAAAATATATACATAACTATAGTCTTTCTTAAGGCATTAAAGATTTGAACTAGCTTTGCTTGATTTTAAACAATATATATTATTTGTAAGCTGAAAGAGACATATATAGAGGCAGAGAGAATGGTAACACAAGGGCTTCTAGCAATTGCAAATAAACTTCAGATGCATGCACCACTTTGTGCACCTGGCTTTACATGGGTGTTGGGGAACTGAGCTCTGCTTGTTGGGTTTTGCAGGCAAACACCTTAACCACTGAGCAATCTCTCCACCATCATTCTTTGATTTTAATATTAGAAAAATGTGCTGACATGTTTAAAGAACTTATGTATAAATTATATGTGTGATATAAGGTTTTCTAGTTTGTTTTGTTTTTCTGTGGTTTAGAGAGACATTTTGATCTTTTATTAACTTTATATCATTAGATAGAGCTTGGACATGTTTTCATGGAAATAGTGTTTTATAGAAGAGATGACAATGTAAAATTAACACTGGGGACAATAAAATATGCTACAGCATTGCCAGCATGTTTTTTTTTTTAATTTTTGTTTATTACTGCTATTATTAATAGATTTTTTTTTGAGGTAGGGTCTCACTCTGGCTCAGGATGATCTGGAATTCACTATGTAGTCTCAGGGTGGCCTTGAACTAATGGCAATCCTCCTTCATCTGCCTCCTGGGTTCTGGGATTAAAGCTGTGTACCACAACACCTGGATTTTATTGAATTTTGTTCTGTGGTTATTTATCAGTTTAGTTTTATTTCTTTTATTTATTTATTTTTCTTTTTATATTAATTAGTTTTGTATTTAGCAAACACAGTTAATTTGGTACCATTATTAGGCTCATCTGTGAAGTACCCCCTCCCCACTGGCAAACTCCTTGTTCAGGTTGTGCATTGTGGAGTTAGCCCACAGTTATGGGTAAGATAAATGTCTCTGTATGTCATGACACAACATGTGGCTCTGACATTCTTTCCTTCCCTTCTTCCACAAAAATTCCCTGAGCCATGTTGGGTTCATTTTTGGTCTGCTTCAGTGATGAGGTGTTGGGGGCCTCTAAGGCTCTGGCATCCAATTTGGTAAGAGTTGATTTTTCTCTGTGTTGGTCTCCTACCCCCTTGTGCTGGTATACAGTACATCAGGAAAATAGCACTCTTGATTGTTTTGCCAATTGTTCTTAGTTTCAGCCAGGGCCCTTTTGAGGTATGATGGGGTGGCTCTCTCCTTAGGATCTACATCTATCTGAAAAAGTGAAGCAGATTCTCCAAGGGAGAGTAAGTTAGCACAAGGACAGATGACATAATCCTTACTTTTTTTAATAGAGAATTTAATAGGTGTAGGCCCTCTTGTAGCCCATGATTGATGGTAGCTTGATATTGGAGAGTGGGCTTATGTTTGGATACGATTATGACTTGTTTCCCAGCTCCAGCTATGGGTCCCATACCACTGAGGGGATCAGTTAGCCCAATCAAGAGCAGTTGGTTCCCCAGCATGGCTGTATGCCACTATTGCACTTGTGTGGGAATCACAACCAGGTATTTGCTGCTAAGTAGGTTAGACCATGAGTTGCTTGGACAGATATTGGTCATTTTCCCCCAGTTGCCCATGTAGCACCTTCTGGCACTAGACGTTCTGACTGTCTGGGGAGTGACTCTCTTCTAGCTTACAGCCATGCCATTCCATTTTATGTGTCAACTGCATATGGTGTCTTCAGCAGTAGGGTCTTACCACTTACCTTTCGTGGGTCATCAAGTACTCTGACAGAAATCTGTTTGTCTTTTAGGAAACCTTGTAGGTCTCTCTGATCAGAAGCTCACTGTGGATGATAGCCCCATGTTGGTACTGGGAATTACAAGTCAGTACCCACTACGAAAATGAGGAAAAAGATAACTAATATAAAAGAGTTAGAGAGAAGAGAGAGAGAGAGGGAAAGGGAAAAGGAGAGGGAGGGAGGGAAGTTGTAGAAGATTAAGGTTAGCCTTGATCCTACCCTCTGCACTGTCTTATGGTTCAGGTGTTCCCTATAAGGGCCTGGTGAAGGTTCAGGCATTTGTTTTGCCTTTTAGGAAGTAGAATTTTATGGTACCATTGCCATTTGGGTCTAGATTAGTTTTTCCCACCCCTTCGATGCACTCCTCTCCCTCTCCATCCACCCTAGTGTCTAGTCCATGAGATGCTTGCTGGGTATGTAAGGTATCTTGGGTAGATTCAGGTTAGGTGCTGTAGATGAGTAAGACTATGTGGCTTTTTTTTTTTTTTTTTCTGTGATTGGGTAAGTTCACTGAGAATGATATGTTCCTGGTTCAACCATTTTTCCTCAAATTTCATTGTGCATTTTTCTTCTTACTGCTATATAGAATTCCATTGTGTAGATATACCACATCTTTGTTATCCATTCTTCTAGTGATGGACATCTAGGTTGATCCCAGCTCTTATCTATTATGAATTGAGCCGCTACAAACATGGTTGAGCAAATCTCTCGGGCCTGTGATTTGAAGGTTTTAGGGTAGATGCCCAGTGAGGGAATAACTGGGTCTGTTGGTATTTCTATAATCAGCTTTTTCATGAGCCTCCATATTGCTTTCCAAAGTGGTTGTACCATCCTACATTCCCACCAACAGTGGATGCATGTTCTTACTTCTCCACATCCTCACCAGCATTTATTTCCATTTGATTTTTTGATGTTTTCTATCCTTATTGAGGTATGGTGGAATCTCATAGTTGTTTAAACTTGCATTTCTCTGATGATTAGGGCTGATGAACATTTCCTTAAGTATGTGTTTGCCATTTGTAGTTCTTCCTCTTGGAACAGCCTGTTCAGCTCTTTGCCCCATTTTGTGAGTGGGGTGTATGACTTTTTACTGTTTAGATTTTTGAGTTCTTTGTAGATTCTAGAGATTAAGCTTCTGTCAGTTGGATAACCAGCAAATATTTTCTCACATTCTGTGGGTATTCTATTTGGTTGCTTATTATATGCTTGTCTGTAAAGAAACTCTTCAGCTTCATGTGATCCCATTGGTTGAGTGACTGTTTAAGATTGTGAGCAACTGGGGTTTTGTTCAGAAAGTTAAGAAAGGATTTGGAATTAGGCTGATACTAACTTCATAAGAGGAGTTGGGTAACTTTCCCTGTTCTCCAATTGTTAGCACAGTTTGAGGAAGTTTGGTTTGACTTCTTCCATGAAGGTTTGACAGAATTCAGCTGAGAAGCCATCTGGTCCTGGACTCTTCTTTGGGGGGAAGTTTTTTGTTACTTTTTCAATCTCCATGAGTGTTATGGGTTCATTGAGGTAATTAATCTGCTCTGAGTTTAGCTTTGATTGATGGTATGCATCCATGAATTTTTCCATCTCCTCATTATCCAGTTTTGTGGTATAGAGGTTTTTGAAATAAGTTCTGATGATTCCCCCAATTTCACTTATATCTGTAGTGATCTCTCCTTTTTCATTTGAATTTTGTTAATTTGAAGCTTCTTTTTTTTTTTTTTTGGTTGATCAAATGGCCAGGGGTTTGTCAATCTTGTTTATTTTTTCATAGAACCAGTTATTTGTTTTGTCAATTGTCTTAATTGTTTCCTTGGTTTCAAATTCATTAATTTCTGCTCTGATTTAAATTAGTTCTTCCCTTCTGGAGCTCTTTGGTTGGATTTTTCTTGTTTTTTCGGTGCCTTTAGGGGGATGGGTAGATTATTGATTTGAGATCTTTCTGTCTTTTTTATGAAGGCATTGAGTGCTATGAATTTTCCCCTGACAACCACCTTCATTGTGTCCCATAAGTTTTTTATGATGTGTTCTCATTGTCATAAATTCCAGAAATTTTGTCATTTCATTTTTTATTTAATCCACTATCCATTTATTGTTTAAAAGTGTGCTGTTCAGTTTCCAGGTGCCATTAGGCTTCTTGGTGGGTCTTTTGTTGTTGATTTCTAGCAATATAGCTTTGTGATCTGATATCATGCAGGGAATTATGTCAATCTTCCTAAATATGTGCAGACAGTCTTTGTGACCCAGTATATGGTCTATTTTAGAGAATGTTCCATGGGCTGCTGAGAAGAATGTGTAGTCTGTGGATTTGGGATGGAAAGTTCATTAGATGTCTGTTAGGTCTACATGATCTGTGATTTTGTTGAGCTCTCTTACTTCCCTGTTGAGTTTCTGTTTGGATGATCTGTCTATTAACTGCTAATGGTGTATTGAAGTCCCCAGTTATGATGGTGGTTATTTCTGTTTTATTGTCAAGTAGGCTTTGTTTTATGAACTGTGGTGCCCCTGTGTTTGGTGCATGCAGATTTATGATTGTAAAATCCTCTTGTTGGATCATTCCCTTGATAAGTAGGAAGTGGCCTTCTTTGTCCTTTTTGAATATTTTTGGTTTGAAGTCTATTTTATCTGATATTAATATAGGCTACACCTACTTGTTTTTTATTCCCATTTGCTTGGAATATTGTTTTCCACCCTTTCACCCTGAGGAGGTGTCTTTCTTTAGTGGTGAGGTGGGTTTCTTGAAGGCAACATATTGAGGGGTCTAAATTTTTGATCCATCATGTTAGCTTGTATCTCTTGATGGGTGAATTAAGGCCATTAATATTTAGGGTAATTAGTGTGAGATTTGATTTGTTCCCTGCCATATTGTGATGGTAGAAGTGAGTTTGTGTTTTCATGGACTTTGAAGTTTTTTGTGCCTAGGGTGAGTTTGGTTATTGTGATCTGTTTCTTGTATGCATTTGAGTTTGATTATTTGTTTCTTCTCTGTGGAGAATTTCCTGAAATACTCTCTGTAGGTTTGGTTTTGTGTTCATATAATTGTAAAGTTTTGTCATGGAAAGGTTTTCTTTCACCATCTATTATGAGGGATACTTTTGCTGGGTAGTGTAGTTTGAGTTGGAGGCCATAAGTTTTTAGACTTTGCAGTGTTTCTTTCCAGGCACTTCTAGCTTTCAGGGTTTCTATTGAGAAGTCTGAAGTAATTCTGATGGGGTTACCTTTGAAACTGGTGTGCTATTTTTCCCTAGCTACTTTTAGGACTTTCTCTTTGGTTTCAATGCTTAGAGTCTTAATGACAATGTCTTGGAGAGTTTCTCCTTTGGTCCAGTCTGTTTGGAGTTCTGTTGGCTTCTTGTATCTTTATAGGCCTTTCTTTTAAGAGACTGGGGAAGTTTTCTTCAATTATTTTGTTAAATAAGTTCTCCATACCTTTGGTCTGAATTTTTTCACCTTCTGGTATTCTAATGATCCTGATA